>NW_028324165.1:8012201-8323061 GCF_054372755.1 Phalangium opilio
TATGTATGACGGACCATACCAGCCGCATGTCCGCGGACCGGTGCCGGCTGGAAATAAAAGGATTGGCTGTTGGCTGGAAATTAGCCTTGTCGGGTTTTTTATTTGGCTTTTTGTACTTAAAATACCGCCAATAGGCGAAGATCATTAAAATGTCCCAAATACTGACAAATGGTACTGTCAAACCATTCCTCAATTTATGGTTAAATAAAGTGGTTTCATTTTGTTTTGGGTTTTAAAAATGGTGTCAGTATGTAATGTGCATTGAAATTTCTAAAAGAAAAATAAATTCCAAATTTTCACGATAAATGTTTTTCTTGTTTTTGGGCTGGATTGTTTAGATCTTAACCAGTTTTTGGGCTTCTTTTCGAAATATAGATTGGCGGTTTCTTTACACGGAATTTTATTCTAGTAAAATTTAAGAAACGGCACCAAACCCCTGTGCCGAGCCGATTAGTGAGAGCAAAGAGGAGGGAAATAGGGAAATAGAGAGAGAAACGCACTCTATAAAATCCGCCGGAAAATGGAAAAAATAGGGGGGCGGGGGGTAGAAAAAACAATTTCTGGGTACGAAAAGATTTAGGATGCACTTCTATCGCGCTGAAATTTCTCTCTAGTATTGGTAGCCCGAAAGAGGAGAACCTGTAACGTCAACTGTGCGCGAATAAGTTGCGCGTTAAGAGCCGCGGCATACCATACCGTACATTTTCCCCTCTTCACACCAGGGATAAGGGAGTCAGATGGATTGGAAATGATGATGGGCGACCTGCGGCACCATATCTCTCCCAGTGTACCTCGCGCACGCCCCTACCTTTCCGTAGGCGATTGCTAAGTGCTGCCGCGTAGCGCCATTTTATTTGAATGAGAACTAGCTTCTATTTTTGAGATAGAGGGAGCGTCCTTTACAATTTCGTTCGGCACGACCCTACCTAACCGCTGGGGATGATGGGAGGACTATGGTGCCGTAGGTGGGGGTACAAAGGCAACGCTTAAGGTATGGGGGTTTCCACTCCATTACTCTCTCCTTCAAGTTCACACTACGCTTGGATCACGGCTGCCTATGCTGATTCTCTCTCTCTATTTCCCTCCTCTTTGGTCAGAGGGGGAAGAGGAGAGGGGGCATCCCGCTCGGAGAGGAGAGAGAGGAAAGAAAGGTAGTTTAAATCTCGCGGGCTTTTTTGGGTGGAGGAAACAAGATGATAATTTTCTTGCACTACTGCACTTTGTGCAAGGTTACTATAGAGTAATTTCTTTCCCTTATACAGCAACGTCATAACCCTCTATCTCTTACCTTAGTGATATCCCCCCTCCCCTTCCCTTCAGGGGGCAAATAGTATTCTCTAGTACAAAGTTGCCCCTAACGTAGGGGATACACAGTTCACTCCCTCTCTCAACCGAAATTACTCTATAGAAAAATGCACTTTGTGGGCGTGATACATCAGAGATTATGCTGTATGGTTAGGTTAGGTTTCGTAAAATAGAGGGGACGGTTTACGGTAATAGTGATTTCTGGTTTGGGGATCCAGGATTTTGTTTTAGATACATTATTTGATTCGTATGGTTTTTAAAAATTATACTTTAGTGGTTTGCACAATTTAGTTTCTTTAATATTATTGGAAATGTGACGTTATTAGAAATTAAGGGGATACACGATTGTGTTTCAGAAATGTTTTAAGTTGTACAATTTTTTCTCTCTCTCGCCGTCTTCCCTTGGTACGTTACACGCGAACTTTTCTCAGTCCAGGGAAGGGAAGACGGCGAGAGCCGCGAGAGAGAAAATTTTTTTCATTTGGCTGAAAATTTTACGTCGATCTCGCCGGCGTAGGCGATGAACAATTTTTCTCTCTCTCGCCGTCATCCCTTGGTACGTAATCGCGAACTTTTCTCAGTCCCCTAGGGAAGGGAAGCCGGCGAGAGATTTTGTTCAACTGGCTGAAATTTTTACGCCGATTTCGCCGGCGTAGGCGATGAACAATTTTTCTCTCTGTACATTTTTTCTCTCTCTCGCCGTCTTCCCTAGGTACGTAAGCGCGAACTTTTCTCGGTCCGCTAGGGAAGGGAAGACAGCGAGAGAGAAAATTTTTTTAATCTGTCTGAAATTTTTACGTCGATCTCGCCAGCGTAGGCGATGAACAATTTTTCTCTCTCTCGCCGTCTTCCCCTAAAAGAAAAATAAATTCCAAATTTTCACGATGAATTTTTGTCTTGTTTTTGGGCTGGATTGTTTAGATCTTAACCAGTTTTTGGGCTTCTTTTCGAAATATAGATTGGAGGTTTTTTGGGCTTGTTTCCAATTTGATTTTGGCAGGTTGAAGGTTTTCAATCTGGCATCCCTGCTAACGGTGGAAGATCTAAATCCATCCATCTTACCAAGCACCACCACAACCTTCGAGTCACCCATATCATCTTTTGATGTAAACCCTCGAAAAAGGACTAAGGTGACAGGGTTGGTTGATCCTTAAAAAAAGAAGAAACAAACCCATCGTCGAGACACCTGAACTACAGCGGCAGATAGATCTAGATGAGATCTTCCAATCGATTATTGGTGCTCCCATCAATTGATTTTTACAAATACACGTAAATTTAAAAACATTAAAAGAAGAATCTTCAACTTCTATTTCAATTCGTACTTCTATTTTTAGGCCTACATTTTTAGCTCCGAGATTAGATTGTAGGAATTCAGTTTGTACCCTAGTGCGGATAGATTTAAAATTAAATTTAATGAGATTAACTAATTTTAATTTTATATTTCAAAACAAATTTATAATGGTCCCTTAGATTTTGAAGTATTTGTGACAATATTATATGGTAGTTTATTAGGAAAACTAAAAAATTTAATCTTAAATCTAACTAAGATTAATTAAGTTTCAAATTTAACTTAGTATTAGAGAAATATATTTTCCCTTTTTTGTGTATTTAAAGTGTTAGTGACATAATTTTCGTCACCCACAAACTTAAAATGCTAAAAAAATCCTTGAAAAATCTAGTTTATTATGATATGTTTACTTTTGTATTTGGTTTCGTAGAAATTTGTAAAATTGCAATCAAAGTTTAGTGTTTGGAAAAGGCCTAGTTAAAATTTTGTTTCGCTTAATGACGTAGTAAGGAGAAACTTTCACTCTAGATGTCGCTCACGTGACGCCTATAAGTGTCTCAGCCTCAGTGTTAAGCCTATTTTATTCAGATTCGCGCGGCATTAGTAGACTCAGGAGTCTCGGGCGCGCGCGCTTGGCTTTTCCGCGAGATGCCGTGAGTGACGTAACAAGGAGAAAACCCGACAAAAATTTTCTCCGCAAATTTGCTTTTGCCCCCCAAATTTCAAGTTTTCAAAGTGTTTTTTCTGTGTTTTCCTTCATATTTAAATATTAATCAAGCATATTTTTGGAATCAGAAGAGTTTAAACTCTCAAAAAAGTAAGGTTTTCTTTAGATTTGAGATAATTTTTAAATCACGTCGCTATTCCTTTAACTTTGTGAAATTTCCATTGATTGTGTTATTGTGACTTAACACGCTATTACGATATAAAATTATTTCAGACGGGCAGACATCAACCAAGGTTCGAAAAGAAAAGGGCTATAAATTGGCTTTATTCCTATTCAGCGTCACTGGCGGAGAGTCTGGAAACTACTCTCATAGAGAGAGACCGCGCCATCTGACGGTGATTCTGCGAAACTTCGAAAGTTACCCAGCCTCTATGAGAGTAGTTTCCAGACCCTCCGCCCGTGGCGCTGAATAGGAATAAGGCCAAATAGCGTAGCTGGCGACATCTATGTTAGATTATTACTAGGCAAGTAAGTTAAGTTAGATTTTTAAGTTGAAATTAATTCCGAGTAATGACAGAAAATTTAATGAAAAGTGACTCACTGTGATTTCCATGTTTCATATTTTGCGATTTTCAACCATTTACTGTAAAGATAAAAAAGTGGATTATCAACTTTAATAAGTCTACTGTCTTACATAGATGGCGCTTAACAATTAATGTGACATCGTTCCGATTTAATTTTTAGGCGGTAAAGGTTTTGAATATTACTCAAAATTCTCTAGTGATGTGGTTTCGTATGTATTGCTCAAATGTTACTTAGAACCCCACATAATTTTTAATAGATTGCTTTAAACCCCATGTGATATTTAATGCATTGCTCAAAACCTTATATTATTTTGAATACATCGCTCAAAACCTTATATTTTGAATATATTCATCAAACCCCGTAATGCTTTGAAAATAAAGCTCAAACCCCGTAATGTTTTGAAAATAAAGCTCAAAAACCCATATTATTTTGAATAAATTGCTCAAAAACCAATATGAGTCTAATAGTAGCCAATAAATGAAGTCATATCAATATAGAAAATAAAACAAGAAAACTTAAGAAATTTACCACCAAGCTTAGAGAAAGAGAGAGAGAGAAAAAAAAAATACAAATTGAGGTTACATTTTCACTGAATTAATTATCACCCTAAAATATTTCGATCATAGGAAATAATATATTTTTTAGGTCGAGCTAGACTTTAAAGCGAGCGTTACTTACTGCACCTGGGTTAATTATACCATAGAGAGAGGGGGCAAGTTCAGGTTCAAAACTAATTTACCGGTATCTATACCGAAATTAGTGTCGAAACATCTAATTAATGAAACAAAGCCTTATAATTCTTAATTTACCTTTAATAGCCCTATAATTTCTAAAAGACCTTGATATACTTAATTAATGCGCTGCCAAAATTTTAAATTTAGTTTGGCAATAGCACCATTAAATGGTGTCAGTTATGTACAGGGTGTGACAAAAAGTTATGGTACCGCAAAAACACTTTAATCATAACTTGTGAACGGTGGTCTTTCAAGCAAAATCGGCTGGTCATAGAATTATAGAACATTTTTAGACTCAAAATAGATTTCCAATAGAACCATCCCATGTAATTTGGTTCTATCACATTTTTGGAACACATTATTAAAATTTAATATTAAAAGAAATAAGATAAAAATTTTAATTTCATATATATATTAATTGTTTTATAGGATTTTATAGAAAAAATGTCATAGAAAATTTTCGACTAAGAATCGATTTCCCATAGAAACAGCAGTACTTCGGTCCTATACCACCTTTTATGCAACACCCTGTATATTTCTATAACTCGTTGACTTAGTTGGTGTAGGGCAAATTTCTCTGGCTCATTTTTGGGTACCGCTTTTTTTCTAAGATTTTAATGTTATTTTTAATCGATTAAACATTAATATTAAAACTTAATTAATTAATATTACGTTATTTCTAATCGATTAAATGTTAATAGTGAAAATTAATAATTAATATTAAGTTATTTCTAATCGCTTAAATGTTAGTGAAAATTAATAATTAATATTATGTTATTTTATACGAGTGCAATTAAGTTTCCGTAATGGCATGTAATGGACACTACGCGTTAGGCTTCTCCGCCAAGCACTGGGGAGTACCCCTATTGGACGCCTAGTACCACCTGACGGATTCCCGGGGTTCATAACCATTTTTTAAACTTCATATTATGAACATTTAATTTTTAAGCTAGCTAAACTTAAATACAACTTAAAATAATTTATATAAGACCCTATTTGTTACTAAATATAAATATAACATACATTATGCTAATTACAAAACCATCACGCTCAAAATCCATTGAAGTCCGATTTAAATTTTTTTTATTCAATTCTAAAACTTAGCAGTCCAACACCCAATTCTTTAGCTTATAAACTAGTTCTTAATCTTGGTTTAAAAATCAAGCGCACTTAGTAGTAGCGCGGTAGCACTACATCATTTTAATGAACTCATTGTCCAGACTTACGTAGTAACAACCCATTGTTTCGATAGTAAATTATCAATTTAAATTGAGAGCGTGTTGATGGACTATTTCAAGCGTTAGTGCAGTGTCTCGTTACGGCTTTGCTTTGTTAGTATCAAAGTTATCGATATTCTGATCAATAATGATAGTAGTCTTTGCGGAAGAAACTGTTTAAAATTAAGGAAAACAATATATCTAGAAAGATTTTTATCTTGGACCCAAACTAGAGTAATGATTTTGGACCAATAACCGTTGACTGATGGGTGTTGGGAGTTAAACTTTGACCCGGCCGTACGTAATGACGTAGCTAATTGTTTTGTTTCAGAAGTAGATTTTGGTGATGTGATTATATCTTAAGACGGTTGGCTCAGTATTTGTACCGTCTCAGGTTTTACAGGTGGTCTTATTTAGCAACATAAAGTTCGGATTCGAAATAAATTCTACATAAATTTTCACTAACTAAATTAATTTCTACATAAATATTCACTAACTAAATTAATTTCTACATAAATATTCACTAACTAAATTAATTTCTACATAAATTTTCACTAACTAAATTAATTTCTACATAAATTTTCACTAACTAAATTAATTTCTACATAAATTTCCATCACCCCAATTAATTTCTATATAGATTTCCACCACCTTAATTAATTACTACATAAATTTTCACCACCCCAAATTAATTTCTACATAAATTTCCACCACCCCAAATTAATTTCCATATAAATTCCCACTACCCATAATAATTTCTACATTAATTCTCACCACTCCAAATTAATTCCTACATAAATTCCCACCACTCTAAATTCATTTCCACCACCCTAATTAATTTCCACATAAATTCGCACCACCTTAATTAATTTCCACATAAATTCGCACCACCCAAATTAATTTCTACAAAAATTCGCACCACCCAAATTAATTTCTACATAAATTCGCACCACCCCAAATTAATTTCCACATAAATTCGCACTACCCCAAATTAATTTCCACACCCTAAATTAATTTTTACATAAATTCCCACCACCCTAAATTAATTTGTATATAAATTTGCACCACCCCAAATTAATCTCAACACAATTTTTCATCACCCAATTAACTTCTCAAATAAATAAAAATAATATTGTCCCAATAAAGTTTACATAAATCTCAATCAGAGACGAAATTGAATTCAAACATGATTCTTTTCCTCCAATAGGCCCTGAGAATTCCATGGGAAGCGTAGACTAAAAATATTATAAGCATACTAATAGCAAAGACACCCGGCGTTGCTCATCGTGCCATTTTTATTGGCCACCATTTTTAAAAAGTACAGAGTGTTCCTACAGTGCAGAACATTTTCGACTCAAAATCGATTTCCCAATTAATTTCCCGATTAATTTATGCCACCAGACTTATATCAGAAACACCTTGTATATTGATAAACACACCCAATTAAGTTAACGTAATTAAGCCCACGGAATTCTTAGACCTCCTAATGATATAATCTCAAAGGTAAAGGACTTCTCTCTTGTCTTCCGGTACGCCAAGTCAAAAAATTAACTTTTCATACCCATAATAACAAACTTATAATAAACTTTCAAAAATTCGACATAAAAATTAGACACCGTGCGTCACGTTAATCCCCGATAGATTATAACAGTAGTCTGGGTGGTAGAAACCACTGAACCATTTGTATTGATTCTCAACGAAGATGAGACGAACGCACGGTGTCTAAATCCCAAAAATTGATAGAACTTATCCGACCCGTTCGGTTAGAATGTAACCTAGTGGCCTTATTTTTGGACGGAATAAATCATAGATATCGTAAATAAGTAGTTTCTAAAATTGATCGGATGGTTATACGAAGGCTTTGCTGTTTTTTTCCTTTTTTTATTTGAATACATCACTAAGATGCGTTCAGTCATAGGTATCGAAATGCAGGTAATTGATCGGTTTATCTCGCTGAACGCAGCCAACAATGTGGGCACTAATCCGATTGTTTTAGTAAGGGTTTACTCTTTTGTAACGTCAAAAAGATGCGTTCAGTCGTAGGTATCGAAAATGCGGGTAAGTCATCGGTTTATCTAGCTGAACGCAGCCAACAACGTGGGCACCAATCGGCTTCATTTAAGAAGTGTTTACTGTTTTTCGTCGACATCAAAAAGATGCGTTTAGTTGCAGGTAACAAAAACACAGGATACATAACTATACGCTATCGCCTGTTTCTTTCACGGAACGCACCCAACAACGTCGCGTGTGACCAGGAATACATACAGCTACTAGGAATCATTTTGGCCCCATATTAATTTCTATGCGGATTTTGTGGGCTTGAGAACTTACTATACGTCACGTCTCAAAATTTTGACGTCTTTCTGTGTTTTCATTGGATGATAACTCGATAAATTGAGCGAAAATGAATATACTATAATTCCAATTAGCTGTATGCATTCCTATTTATATCTATTGGCTCTGCCTCACCTGGGGTCGCTTGTACAAAAGCTAATTTTGACGAATTAAAAGTTGATTTTTCGGAAATCATGTTTTATTTTAATGTATTTTATTGTCATACTCACCTTCGTTATGTTACTTATAATAAAATCACATTGAACATTATTTATGTTCAACATTTGTGACTGACACACGAGGAATGAATTTTTCTTCAAATGACTTCCTCTCCTCATTTGAAAATATAAATGTTACCAAAAATTCGGAAGCTTCAAAAATCAAAACTTTATTTTTGGGGCAATAAATTTTAAAACTAGTTAGCGTGTTAAGTCTAGCTTGAATAAATTAAATGATGTATAATTTAGTCAATAAAGTTAACGAGCTTCGATTAAAGTCAATTGAAATACCTTAAACATTCTTTCGATCGAGATGAAAGTAAATCATCCTTATTAATTTAATTGGACTTAATTTAAATAAACAGGAAAATGGATTTGTTGTAACCATAAGTTTATAAAATATGCTACAAGATAAGTATAACACTACCTATACAGTTTGTAATGCTACTGAGAGACTTACAGCTCGAGATAACTAGTTCGCGAACGACGGAAGCGAGAATTGAAGTACTATACACTCGGTGGTTAATTAATTTTGCAGGGCCAAGTTCCATCTAGCTCCTATTTAGTCTGCATTACTAATTAGGCCTTTGACAGCAGCGCCTCACCAGGCGTATGTCGCTTTACCTCGAATCTATGACCTACCTCATTCACTTCAAAATTACAAGCTCCAGTTTCTAAGTTACCAGTGACAAACTTATGGAGGAATATATCTTATTAACTTATGGTTTCACAAATTATTTAGCAATTTTAATTACGGAATTAATATCTTACTTAAATTTAAAATTAATTATTTTAGGCATCACAACTCAATCAATTAATCAAATCACTATTTAAAGGGGCAATGAAACTCACCAACCAACTTCCAATAACCCAAAAAAAAAAATTTTAAACCCCTTGCTTCTAAAATCTTAAAAAAAAAACATATTACCACATCACGAATCACATTCAAAAATATCTTCAGTCGGAACATATTTTCATTATTAGACGCATGCATTCAATGTTTTTACCCATAAACAATGACGTCACAAAAAAACCTAACCACCCCCAAGATGGCAAAAGCGAGGGGGCCAATGAACTTAAAATAAAATATAAAAAAAAACCAGACGAAAAAGAAAAAAAAAGAAACGGGGTAAAAATAGAACACGTCTAAAGCCTATCCTTACTTAGGGTGAAATTTTGAATTTCCGTGAATTTCCTTTATAATATCGTTGAAACAAAAAGACGTTAAACAGGTTTTTAAAATTTTCTCTAGTAAAATAGAACACAAGATTCGCTTTCAAGACGGGCCAGCGCGCCCCCTATAGCCGATGAAAGTGAATTTGTTGGCATTTTATTAAAAAAAGAAAATAAAAGGGCTGTACTAAATATGGCTTTAGGCTATACTAGAAAAATGCTTAATTTTTAAGGAAAAATAAAATATAAATTAAATATGGTTTGTTTTAATTCGGGGTTTTATGGTGGTTTTTTTAAATTTAACGCCTGGTTTGTTTATCAGATATCCTTTTTTATTTCTTTTCATTTAAATGAGTTTAAAAATAAGTAATATTCTTCTTTGTAATTAACTTTAAACTGTAGTGTTTTTATTTATTTTTTATTTTTTAAAGGATGTTAATTTGGATTAAAAATATTTGGTTGGGCGTTTATTTATGGATTTTTTGTTGTGTTTGGGAAAGGGATGGGGATTATGATAAGGAATTTCAATTTATTTTGGGTTTTGGTATTTCGAAATTTAATTATCTATAGATTGGCTGAAAAATCTGATTTAGTTTTTAAACGTTTGTGTTCATTCGCTATTATTTCAATCTTGCCACATATTTTTTTATTAAAAAACTCCCTGAGCCCTGATCATCTAAAGCCACTTTCCCTCTCATCATCTAAAGTCATTTTTACCCCGGATCATCTAAAGCTATTTTTATCCGATCATAGAAAGTCATTTTCCATTGATCAAATTAAGTCACTTTCCCTGATCAAATCAAGTCACTTTCCCCTGATCAAATCAAGTCACTTTCCCCTGATCAAATCAAGTCACTTTCCCCTGATCAAATTAAGCCAATTTCCCTGATCAAATTAAGCCAATTTCCCTGATCAAATTAAGCCACTTTCCCTGATCAAATTAAGCCACTTTCCCTGATCAAATTAAGTCACTTTCCGTGACCAAGTTTAATTTGCAGAAAATTCAGAAAGGAGTGTTTGAAAATTACAAGTATTCCAAGACTTTACACACTTTCATGCAAGTACAACGAAATTCCCTGACTTAAATGACAATTAAAAAATTCCCAGACACCCATACCATTATTAAAATCCCTGACTTTACCAGGAACATAATCAATGTTCCATTTTAACCCTATTTCTAGCAGACGATACTGCGGACAAAGGTTAATTCTAATTAGGCTTAACTCTCAAGCTCACGTGCTTTTGGTTTTCACTGCAGAAAAACAAAGGGGTGGGGTCAAATAGTTTTTAAAAAATCCTTCCATTTGAAATAGGATTAAATTTCACAACTGTTACTTTTCTTGTCAAATTTACCCATACACAAATTTGAGATAAATAAATTTAAGAAAAAATAAAATCAACTGAATTTTCGCAACTAGTTTGAAAAGAAAATTATTTATAGCCACGACTTTGCTTTCAAATTTCATTGAAGCGAAATCGGTAAGATATCAGATAAAAATCCGATTTCAGAAATAGGATGTGCCCCTATTTTTTTAATACCCAAGTAAAAAAACACCCTCATAGAGGTTATCCGAAGGTCAAACCACGAATATAGAACGAATATTTTAGTAAAAAAATCCGTAAAATTCCCAGTTAACAATAGCGTTTTTCGTATCGCCGCACCCAACACGCGTCAGTGGTTACCAAACCTTTGTTCAAACTGTCAATAAAATTTAAAAGTTATTTTAAAATAATTTTAATCCTAAAATAAAATAAAATGAATCATGCCCCTTAATTTTAAGTAAAAATAATACCTGCACATTTTTATTTTATTTCTTGTGTTTTTTTAATAGAAACGTTTTTTTAACACTTTAACTGGTTTATTTTGTACAAAAATATTATCATCAATGATGATAATTATAAAGAATTGCTAACTATATTTACTACAAACAATTATACACATTTAATGATCGTTCAAAGTTGTGTTAGGCTTAATGAATTATTGGAAATAAAGGATACATTGGAATGAAGATATGAATTAAGTTTAGCCTAAATATAGAAATTTCAAATTAAGTAGAGGTTTTTTGATCAAAATATTACGAAATTTTAGTTTTAAGCTTTCAAAATAATAAGAATTTTCAAATGATTTAAGCTTAAAACGTCAAAATAAAGAGTCCTTAAGTTGTAAAGCCTAAAAAGTCAAACTATGGTGTCATTTTTAACTTTCTAAGCCTAAAAGTTCAAAAAACGACGCCATTCTTAACTTTCTAAGCCTAAAAGTTCAAAAAACGACGCCATTCTTAACTTTCTAAGCCTAAAAGGTCAAAAAACGGCGTCGTTCTTAACTTTCTAAGCCTAAAAGGTCAAAAAACTACGTCATTCTTAGCTTTCTAAGCCTAAAAGGTCAAAAAACTACGTCATTCTTAACTTTCTAAGCCTAAAAGGTCAAAAAACGACTTCATTTTTAACTTTCTAAGCCTGAAAGGTAAAAAATGGCGTCATTCCTAACTTTCTAAGCCTAAAAGGTAAAAAATGGCGTCATTCTTAACTTTCTAAGCCTAAAAGGTCAAAAACGACGTCATTCTTAAGTCACTAAGCCTAAAAAGTCAAACTATGGCGTCATTCTTAAGTTGTTAAGCCTAAAACATCAAAATAATGACATAAGCCTAAAATTAACTCTTTTTAAGTTATTAAACTTAAAATGAAAATAATCTAAATTACTTACTGACATAACAATCAACCGTTAGATCCTAAACAACACTCCAAATTACAATTAACACAAAAATAACAATTAAATTTAATTACAAGTAAGATAATAACTATGTATATATATAAGATTCACCGGGAATGCATCCATAATTGGAATATATTCTGAAGAAAAAGAATAATTAAATTTGTTTTGGCGATTTCAAAAAAAAAAATCGTCCATAAACTTCAATAACTAAATTCAATTAATGTTTAACTCAATGAAAAGATCTATTTAGACAGTTCGCGTTATTTCACCTTAAAGTTTCACAAGGTCAAAGTTCACAGGTCACTTCACATTGAGCCGGAATTTCAAAAGAGATTTTTAAATCAATGAAAACAACGGGACACTAATATTGGCCAGTTGTTGCCTCAACATATCGGTCAGTTGCGACTCGATCATACCCACAAATGGCGATGGATCCTGGTTAATAGTGTTGGTTAAGAGCATGGACACTGCCCTGGTCAAATTACCTAAGCCTTTTAACAAAATTTGAATTTTTCCAATGCTCCATATCTTCAAGCGATCCAACGTTTGTTCCGTCGTGTCCGGTAAGGTTGTTTGGGTCAACTGGACAAAGGTGACGGGGTCAGAGACTTTAATTTCAGCCTCACCATTGAACAAGAGAGTTTGATAATCTTGCAAAACGCGATAATTGGCTTGGATATTCAGGCTACTGAAACCTACAACCATTCCCAAAGTAATTGTGTTGTTTGGACAGAAGACGTACGGTGTCTTGCGACTCGAAAGCGATGAAACCCCACGGGCACGTCCATTGTAAAAGAACACAATCATATTGTTGTCGATATAAGCCGTGACATTCGGGAAACCAATCGGTTCCATCAAACGTACAATTCTTCCGGCGAAGCTAAGTAACGTCTTGACATACTCGTCTAATTCTTCACCATTGTTGCATGGTACTTGTCTCTTGGAGATACTCTTGCTGCTGGACGTATGATGCGAGTGAAAGATGTCCGATTTAGGTGGTGGCGTCCAAGAGCTCTTGGTTAACGACACTCCAAACGCGGTGCTCAAACTGTCCTCGATGATTTTTTGCATTTTTTCCAGAACGGCAGCTGCGGACGTCTCCAACAACTCAGTGACGTTTTCCAAGTTTTCCTTCTTGGAGAAGCTTTTAAAGTCGTGCGTTACGTCATCAAAAAAGGCGCTGACGTCAGTCTGGCTAACCCTAACCTCTTCATCGTTTAATGGCGATAAGAAAGTGGACCATGTGGCGCCACCACGTTGAATCGTGGCTTCAAACACACCCTCGTCGCTTAACTTCTGCGAGAATGGTGGGTTGAGGAATCCCTTCAACTTATAAACACCACGGATACGAATCTCAGGGTAACTCAGCAGGACACTGGCTTGTCCGGCTTCGAGGTTACTGGCGACGTCTTTAACCCTGAAGTCGCCAAGGCCGGTAATGACGGCCTTCTTCAAGGTAAGGTTAACGAATCCTTCTGATTCTTGCATAAGCAGTTTGATGGTGTCCAAACGGTATGGGTCCAGGATGGGTAGTTGATTGCGGACATATCCGTGACGTACTACGTCCCGGACATCCTCGGCTTTGCGGATTAGGAAGGCGTGTAAACTACTTTGAGCATCGTCTAAGCTGTATGATGATTTAGATGGTTGCGTATATTGAGAACGGCTGTTTTCCATCAATTGGGATTGATTGAATGCTGAAATTTAATTGGTTCGTTCGCGATGTTTTAATGATTTCAAAGGAAGTTGGTTAATTAATCAGCAGTGTTTTTTTTTATGGAGAGTTCAATGCTATTATTCTTTCTCTTTTCATTAGAAAGATCATGTATGTATTGAATATTTAAAAAAAAATTTTGAATCTCCCATAAAAAGTTTCATTTAATGATGGTTTGGTTTTATTGTTATTGTCGAAAATTAAGAACTTATTCTGGCTACTTATTTACATAAATTAGTAAACTTATTCTGGCTGCTTATTTGCATAAATTGGTTAATTTATTCTGGCTGCTTATTTGCATAAATTGGTTAATTTATTCTGGCTGCTTATTTGCATAAATTGGTTAATTTATTCTGGCTGCTTATTTGCATAAATTGGTTAATTTATTCTGGCTGCTTATTTGCATAAATTGGTTAATTTATTCTGGCTGCTTATTTGCATAAATTGGTTAATTTATTCTGGCTGCTTATTTGCATAAATTGGTTAATTTATTCTGGCTGCTAATTTGCATAAATTGGTTAATTTATTCTGGCTGCTTATTTGCATAAATTGGTCAACTTATATTGGCAGCTTATTTGCATAAATTGGTAAACATATATTGGCAGCTTATTTGCATAAATTGGTAAACGTATTTGGGCTGCTTATTTGCATAAATTGGTCAACGTATTTGGGCTGCTTATTTGCATAAATTGGTCAACTCATTTTGGCTGCTTATTTGCATAAATTGGCCAACTTGTATTGGCTGCTTATTTACATAAATTGGCCAACTTGTATTGGCTGCTTATTTACATAAATTGGCCAACTTGTATTGGCCGCTTATTAGCATAAATTGGTCAACTCATTTTGGCTGCTTATTTGCATCATTGGTCAACTCATTTTGGCTGCTTATTTGCATAAATTGGTCAACTCATTTTGGCTGCTTATTTGCATAAATTGGTCAACTCATTTTGGCTGCTTATTTGCATAAATTGGTCAACTCATTTTGGCTGCTTATTTACATAATTGCTAAATGTATTTTGGCTGCTTATTTGCATAAATTGGTCAACTCGTTTTTGCTGCTTATTTGCATAAATTGGTCAACTCGTTTTTGCTGCTTATTTGCCTAAATTTGTAAACATATTTTGACTACTTATTTACTTATGTTTGAAACTAAAAAGAACCAGCAACCAAAGTTATTTTGGCCCGTTAAAAAACCCTACTATAAAAATAAAAAACGAATTTCCCCGGTACACCGTTTAAGTCAAAAACTATGTCAAAAGTCTTTTTAGAAAAAAAAATTTAAAATTAAAATTCAGTAATCGTAAATTGAATTTTAAGCAAGCCTGACTAGTGACTGACGCCCAGCTAGCACATCAATCAAGTGGCACTCCATAGGAGATCTCACTTAGATCCGGAAATTGTTATACATCCCCGGAAGTTAACAAGAACACTTAAAGAAGAAAGAAAAAGAAAGACAAACACCACCCTTGTTTAAGAAAACAATACAACCAATTAAAAAATACCTTCGAAGGAAAACTCCCAAACTCCCCTGATCGTAATTTGTTAGAAACGTAACAAGTAACGAACGATGAAGAATAGAGGGTTAGTTACCCACCCAAACTATATGCTAAGAATATAAATCAAGTTTAAATCTAAAGGTGTCGGACAGTTAGACTCGCAAGGAGCCCAGCCAAATATTTAAATTCCTTATAAGAAAATTGGAAATAATTTTATTTTGAGTTATAGGATTTTATAGTAGAAAAAATCATGTGTTACTGTTTTTATAGGAAAATATAGGGATAAAAAATGATGATCATATATAATACTATTTGGCTTAAATAATGTAGAAAAATCTGGAAAAAAAAAAATAAAATAATAACAAATTTGATTTTACTTTGAAAATTCAGAGGAAATTAATTAAAATATAATATAATTATAAAAATCCTGAGCGAGCCTTTGAAGCAATTTCGGACATGTCTAGTCAAATGTGATCTCGATCATAAAAGAGACAAATAAATTTTAGGGTAACTATAAACGAAAACTTCCCAAATTAAGTCAAAAATATAGGGAATATTATAGTCTGACCTTTCATGTAATTATAGGATAATATAGGACAGATTAAAAAATATAGGATTTCATAGGAATTATATTATTACCGATGGGCTCCCTGAACTGCATTAACAATTTTATGTCAAAACTTTTCTCGTTTAATTAGTGCATTTACGTAATTTCATATAAGTTATATTTTTGACTTAAAATCAATTTCCCATAGAACAATCCCACAATACTTCGATCCAACCACCACTTTACTTGAAACACCCTCTACATTAAAAAGAATCCATTTCCAGCCTCAATTTTGTAACAACACCAAAAAAAAAACCCCTCGAATTTACATACATACAACAAATGCAATCAATGCTCTTATTAAATGATCGATAAATATATATCAAGAACTGACAAGACAGAATACGGGACGATCCCCCCAATATATAAACGACCCATAAAAATAATTAAATTTAAATTACAACAACTAAAAGTAAAAGCAAAAGTTACTTTCAACGAGGCAACGCCTGTCCCCTAAATGTTTAAGTCGAAAGTGAAAGATAATAAAAAAGTGAAATTTTACACCACACGGGCCAAGCAAAAATTACCGCCAGAAGGTAACATAAACACGACCCGGAAGTGATGTAGTTTTTTATTTTATTTCTTCCCAATTTTGACTCCAAAAATAAAAAAAAATAAGAAATACATAACTATAAACTGGTATCAAATAAAAGTTGTATGTATTGAGGTCCAATGTTTGAAAATTATAAATTTGAAATTCATAAAAAGTAGTGGGGCTAGGGGACTTGTTTCTACTTTTTAGGGATTTTCCTATACAAGAATTAGTGGTGGTGGTAGAGGTCAAATTACTTAATAAGGGGTCAAATTTAAATGTGTTATTAATGACTAGGGTGTTTTTTATTCTGGTTTTTTTATTTTATTAATTATTTATAAGGGTTTATTAATTAAATAGAGGTTGAAATGGAATTTAAATTTATATACTCTGATATTTCAAAACAGTTTATTTTCTTCTGATGTTTAATGCCAATTTTCAAATTGAAATTAAGATTTTATCCTGAGATTTTAGATTTATTTATTTAACGTTTTATCTGATTTATATTAATACTTGAGGCCGATTTTCAAATTCCTTGGCAAATTTCCAAACATTTAATGCCGATTTTCAAATTTCCAGATGATTCACTAAACATTTAAGGCAGAATTTCAAATTATCTGATAGTTCCTTTAACATATAATTCCAAATTTCAAATTCGCTGATGACGAATTCCCAAAACTTTAAGGTCCATTTTGAAATTTCCTAAAGAATTCCTAAATATTTAAGGCCGATTTCCAAATTCCCTAAAGAATCTCTAAACATTTAAGGCCGATTTCCAAATTCCCTAAAGAATCTCTAAACATTTAAGGCCGATTTCCAAATTCCCTAAAGAATCTCTAAACATTTAAGGCCGATTTTCAAATTCCCTAAAGAATCTCTAAACATTTAAGGCCGATTTTCAAATTCCCTGACGATTCCCCAAACATTTAAGGCCGATTTCCAAACTCCCTGAATAATCCCCAAACATTTAAGGCCTATTTCCAAACTCCCTGACGATTCCCCAAAGATTTAGGGCCGATTTTCAAATTCCCTGACGATTCCCCAAAGATTTAGGGCCGATTTTCAAATTCCCTGACGATTCCTCAAAGATTTAGGGCCGATTTTCAAATTCCCTGACGATTCCTCAAAGATTTAGGGCCGATTTTCGAACTCTGTGAGAGTTCCTTTAATATACAAGACCAAATTTCAAATTCCCCGACAGTTCTCTGACACATAATGCCAATTTTCAAATGACCTGACGATTCCCCAAAAATTTAGGGACGATTTTCAAACTCTGCGAGAGTTCCTTTAATATACAAGACCAAATTTCAAATTCCACGACAGTTCTCTGACACATAATTCTAATTTTCAAATTCCCTGAAGTATTCCCTAAAACAAATAATTCCGTAATTTTGAAACCCCAATAGGTTTCCTTTTCTCCAACCCTCTACGTCCCATTTACAAAATAAAATCCAAATAAAAAAATTCACATCCATGTCAACCAATCTTAACTTAATTCCACTCCAGTCTTTAATCAACTCTCATCGCATTAATTTATCTTGAAATCTGTTTATCACACTTCCGTACGTGAAGTGTGAAGCTATAGGTGTTTGTATCCGGAAGTAATTTGACTCGAATTAAGATTTAAACAATTTAAGAGGGTTTTTAAATCTATTTAATCCATTGTCTATTACTATTGTGTAGGAGTTAAAGCGTGATGCTGTGAGCCCGGACAAACATGCTTAAGGCTATAATATAACTCGGATTGAATTCAATTTTGTAATAAATTATTTCTAGAAGGAAGTTACTTTCAGAAATAATTTAAATCTAATCTATTCTATAGAGGGTGGACATTTTTTCCGGCTATTGTCTACAGTATTAAATTATAAAATTGTTTATCAGAATTTTAGAATAATTGGATTTTAGAGCTACATTGGAGAATAATTTAAAATGGTGTGTGGGAACTAGCATATCGTAGTAAATTATGAAATTGTGTATCAGTATTTTATATTGATTGGTTTTTAGAGCTACATTGTAGAATAATTTAATATGGTGTTTGGGATTAACATTTAATTACCTTATACTTTTTATTTATAAATTATTTATTATTTATTGGTTATTATTATTTATTTATTATTATATATTTTCTATTTTTATTTATTTATTATTTATTTTTATTTATTTATTTATTTATTTATTATTATAATTTATTATTTATTTTCTATTTTTATTTATTTATTTTCTATTTTTATTTATTTATTTATTTTTATTTATTATTTATTTTTTAATTATTATTAATTTTTATTTATTTATCATATATTTATTTTTACATATTTATTATATAATCCTTATTTATTTAATATTTTTAAATATTTATTTATTTATTTTTGTTAGTATCTTAATTTAATATATCTTAGTAAATTATAAAAATGTGTATCAACATTTTATATTAATTGTAGAAAAATTCAATTATGGTGTGTGGGGATTAGCATTAAATTAACTTTTATTCATTTATTAAATTATTCTTGTTAAAATTTTGTTTTAATATTTTAGTAAATTATAAAATTCTTTAAAGCAATATTAGATTAATTGGATATTAGAGCTACGTTGTAGAATAATAACTTAAAATGGTTCGTGGGGATAAACATTAAATTACCCTTTATTTACTTATTTATTTATAATTTTTTTATTTATTATATCTTCATTATCGTTTCGAAAATAAGTATCCCATAACTTCCGCTCGGCTTTTTTGAAACGATAATGTTCAAGTAGATGTAAAACATAAATTTTAATGGGTTAATCGATGGTAAACAACATAATGGGGTAGGCATTGTTTCCCTTACTAAACGACTTTGGTATTTTATAAATTTTACAATAATAATAGGTGTTTTTTAAGAATGAAATATTTTCCGAAGAACAACTTAGTGATTGACGTTACAAACAAATATTATTAGGGCCAGTACTCTAGGTACAATCTTTGTGTTTTTATATAAAATTTTCCAGGATTTCCATCTAGCTCCTATTTAGTCTGCATTACTAAGCCTTTGACAGCATCGCCTCACCAGGCGTACGTCGCTTTACCTCGAATCTATACGTCACTTCAAAATTACAAGCTCCAGTTTGTAACCAGACTTTACAAACTTATGGATGAACATATCTTATGAACTTATAATATTAAATCAAGAAGTGATATCTAGTTTATAAGGGAGAAGGTATAAATTCGCCACATATCCAGCTTTATCTCCAGTCCAAGCGTATAGTAGGTCCGGAGTTAATCCCTGCCTCTAAATTACAACAACCAGCATCTCATTGGTTCTTGAAAATTCACGTCAGCGCGACGCGAATGACAACGAAAATTACGTCTGTTCCGACTGAGGAGAGGCTGCGAAATAGCCCGGGGCCTCCTTTTACGTCCCCCCTTGTATTTTGAAAGGGGACTGGGACTATGGCGCGGGGAATACTTAGGCATCTTATACCTTCTCCCTAATAAACTAGATATCACTTCTTGGTTAAATACAAAATAGTGAAGAAAAAAATTAAATTTCAATCTAAAACAGCACGGGGTTTACCATATACTAAATAAACAACGCGTTTTTAACACTGAAACTAAAGTATAATTTGAAACCTGTTAGACGGGATGTATAAAATACACTTTTACACATAAAAATTCGTAAATATCATTCACGAAAATTGTGTCACCGACACCATGAAGCTCCTAACTAGGCTACATTGACAGATTAAACATTTTTTGTCGGCTTTTTTAACTTTTTATGGGAAAAAAACCCTTATTTGAACAAGTTTTTTTTAGTTTTTCATATCACACTGTTTAAGATTTAATTTCAATGTATAAAAAAATCTTCCAAAATTTACCATAGTACCGCTTCAAACCGAGACGGCCCGAATTCGTATGAATTTTATTTCTGTATTTATCATTGTTTGATATTTGACTAAAAGCAAAATGAGGAAAAACAATGTTTGAATAGTATTTGGCTGGAGAAATGTTGTATAAACCTCGTGTTTAAATTTCTAATTTCGATTTCTTTTGGATAAATAAATAAATGATTTTTCTCCTGCGAAACCCGATTTTGTAGGTGGTGAATTTAGGCTTGAGTGTAAGCAAATTTTGGGTAAAAATGTTTGATTTAGGCTTAGCTACAGCAGGATTAGTTGGCAAATTTAGGTTGTGTGAACTTAATCAATCGGTAGGTAAATGTTTGATTTAGGTTTTGTAGTTATGATAGAGAAAGATTAGAGTTAGGCTTAGTGAATCCGGGTTGATAAAGTTTGAATTAGGCTTAGTGAATCCGGGTTGATAAAGTTTGAATTAGGCTTAGTGAATCCGGGTTGATAAAGTTTGAATTAGGCTTAGTGAATCCGAGTTGATAAAGTTGGAATTAGGCTTAGTGAATCCGGGTTGATAAAGTTTGAATTAGGCTTAGTGAATCCGAGTTGATAAAGTTTGAATTAGGCTTAATGAATATGAATTGATAAAGTTTGAATTAGGCTTAATGAATATGAATTGATAAAGTTTGAACTAGCCTTAACGAATTTAGATAAATTTTTTTCTCAATTAGTGTTAACAAATGAAACGAAAAGGTTTAAATTAGGCCTACAAAATCTACATTAAAGATTAAATTAGGCCTATAAAATCTACAGTAAAGATTAAATTAGGCTTAGCAAATTTGATAGGCATATGTAACTTATTACAGAAAGTCTCAGAGTAAGTTTTATATGCGAATTTTGCGTAGAATTAGAAATAGGAATAGTTTAACTTTGAAACAAACTAAAAAAAGATCCAAATGAACCAGGGCACTTGGCTAAACATATGCCAGTCAAAATCAGTAACGAAAATAATTTATTTAAAAATTTCGTAGCCATAACCCTTTAAATTCAGTAAGAGAGAAGAATCCTTTGCAAATTTTAGTAAAAAAAAATTCATAAATTTCGAAGAGATTATAGACACTCCAAAAAACCTTATTGTAAAACATTCCCATGCACTTAAATCCTTACACATATCACAGTCATAGATTACATAAATTCCACCTACAAACCACGATAATTTACACTAAATTCCTTCGAACAAAGAAAGCATCAAGGTCAATAGAATAATAAAAAATAAACTAATCCTAAAAACGGGTTAAAGATGCGAGGCAAACAACGTGACATCGGAATTAAATCGAATAACAACTTTTTATTTTAACGGAATTACGTAAAGATTATGTTAATTATAATTTTATTAACGTAACATATAAAGAAACGAACCGTTTTTCTAACTAGTTTTAAATAAACCAGATTAAAATAAATTAATTAATTAAAAATTTTCTGGCTTAATACCAGATGCGGTGGCTTAATTATAAACATGTATGGATTCTGAAATTTGGGCGTATTTGGATTTACCTAACACCACGTATTTCTTTAATTATTATTTTAATTAAATCTTAATGATGATGATATCATCTCATCGGGGCACCTGGTTATAACTTGTCCCCTCTAGGTCCTAATTACCGAAGCTACTTCCGCTTGTATTAAATTTTATTTCCGGAAAATTTGGATCTACTACATCTAGCCTAAGGCTTGAGTCCCGTTTCCAAATTATTTATTATACATGTTCTTATTAATTAACACCTAATTATCATATAATTACTAAATACTCCAGTTTCGTTAACTTGTTATACGAGAATTATTGAGCTGCGGTATTTTATTTTTTTATTAAAGATTTTTAATTTTTTTTAATTTATGCAAATTATTTTTCAAAAACCCCAAAAGCAAACTGTTTAATTTTAAGGTGCTACTAAACAACACTTAAACTAAATAAAAAATTTTAAACGTCATTATATTAGAGTTCTGTGGGGAAAATTAGTCAGGTGTTACTAGTTGTCTAATAGAATTCTATACCCCAACCGTACACGTCGTCTGCTTCAGATATAGTTATAACCATAGACTTAGGTTACAGTGTGTTAACTTAATTCAACGTAATCTTCCCTAACTTTAATAGAATTTCTAATTTTAAAATATTTTTCATGACATCTTTAGAATTAAAAGAAGAAGCTAAACATTCCCAGGGCGCCAACTCTTGCAGAGAAATTTTTAATAGGAAAAATAGGATTCGCCAGGCGAAATTATAGGATTTTATAGGACCAGATTCATGAAATTATAGGATAATATAGGACTCTTAAATGACTAGTATATAACCAGAACCGACCAATTTTAATGAAATACTGCTTAATTTTTCAATTAAAATAGTATACAATGCCTTTGCACTGCTAAAAAAAATATCACCAACTATATCACTTACAGGGCTCCCACCAAAACCTCAAAAATAAATAGGGGAAAAAGGGACTTTTCACGATAAAAATAGGGTAAAATAAGGACCTAAATTTTAAAAGTAGGAACCAAAAAGGGACCACTGGTAAAACAAAATGATATCTATTCTGTGAAAATATCACAAACAGACAGTTAGGAACCTATTACTCTTTTCAATTTTTTCGATAAAATAGGATATTATTTCTGGCTTTCTTTTGTTTATATTCTAATTCTAAGGGAGCGGTAGGTAAGACTTGATACTGGCTCTAATGTATAAGGAAGGTTTTCTGATTAGAAGTAACCATTTTCGTATCATGTTTACTGTTTTTTAAAAAATCCACTGAACTAGAATTTGGGCCTTTACGGGGTTCGTAATTTTTGGAATGAAATTCCCTGACTTTTCCAGGTTTTCGCTGACTAAGTTCCACAAATTTCCCTGACCATTTGCAATAACGTACAAGGCGAACATATATGAAAACCAGTCTAAATTCAGTCGAATAATTTTTTCACGAGTTGTTATTGTTATAAAAATTAGCCAATTAATTTGTTTAAATTTAACATTAAGTAAATCATAAATAACCGGAGCGAGCGAAGCGAGCTCCGCAAATTTGGGGCTCTGCTAAAATCTCAGACAAGACATTTTCTGAGGTTTTTCTTAAGGAATTATAATTAATTACTTCAAAATTCTCAAAATATAGGACTTTATAGGACAATTTGTGAAAATATAGGATAAAATAGGACACTTTCCAAAATATAGGATTTTATAGGAATTATAGGACCAGTTGGCGCCCTGCATTCCTTTAAATTAGGTTAGATTTCTCTGATTACGTACACGGAGGAAGTAAAAGTGGAAACAGTATCGATATTGCTCTTTGAACTTCCGCAAATTGATTGAACCGTTACAAACAAGAACCCGTATAAACCTGACAACGATTATAGATAAAATTCAGCTTTTATGGAAAAGTTTTCTTAATGTTTGAAGTTGGCATACTGAATTTATCCCTGATATTAATCATATTTGTCAGAGCGTTACTAAAAGACAGACAGATAATTTGAACTTGATCTTTCTTATTACAATGCTTAATTTTAAATAAATGTCAAACCGTAATATAATTATTTTACAGGTTTTGTGGTGACATTAATCGTACTTCTGAAGCTAAACGCTGTCAGAGCGTTACTAACAGAACGACAGACAATTTCAAGCTTTATCGTTCTTATTAAAATACTACAAAACATTTTTAATGATTATCAAGCAATAGTATAATTATTTTATAGGTTCAGAGGTGATATTAATCGTACTTTTGAAGCTAAACGCTGTCAGAGCGTTACTAACAGAAAGACAGACAATTTCAAGCTTTATCTTTCTTACTAAAATGCTTCAAATCATTCTTAGTTTTTATCAAACTATAATATAGCTAATTCAGAGGTTTTGAGGTGATACTAATCGTACTTTTGAAGCTAAACGCTTCAGAGTGTTACTAACAGAAAGACAGACAAATTAAACTCAATCTTTCTTAATATTTAAATGCTACAAATCATTTTGAATGATTAACGAACTATAATAAAATTATTTCAGAGGTTTTGAGGTGTTAGTAATCGTCCTTCTGAAGCTAAACGCTGTGAGAGCGTTAGTAACAGAAAGACAGAAAAATTATGCTTTATCTTTCTTATTAAAATGCTACAGATAATTTATAATGATTATCAAACTGCAATAATTATTTTAGAGGTTTTAGTTGAAACTAAGGGATTTTATTTCTTTTAATTTGTGTAGGCCTAGGCTATATGTGTCATCGAATCCAATTATCAAAGAGGTTTTCCAAGACGTTAATAAGCATCGTTACCCTAGGCATGCAGGCCAGTAAACTATAGCCTGATTACACCAGACGATTTTCTCTTGAAAATTGATCAGAGAACACACCCAATAACACACTTCGGTAATCGGAACCGTCTGATTTAAATCGCGAAAAAAGATCAAAAGAATCGCTTACGGTTATATTCTTTCAAATTTTCAATAAACGCTACGTTGAAATAATCGCGTGCGACTGTGGAGTGTTTTGAATAATTGAATGACCCCATTAACCTAAAGATTGATTCAAATAGACTATATACAGTCCATTGTCTTTCTTTGCCCAATGAACTTACCCACAAAATTCGAGTAGAATTTAAAGCAGGAGATATGGGAAGGAAAGGGGGGCACAATTATTCTTAGTAGCTGTATTTATTCCTTACGCGATAAATACAGGGTGTTTCTGATAAGTCTGCATGGAATGAATTAAGGGGATGTTTGTTCTTTGGGAAACCAATCGATTTTGAGTCGAAAATATTCTATACTTCCATCGCCTCCATTTTGTTTTGCCTAAGGGTGATGTTATTTTCGACTCAAAATCGATTTCCCAAAGAATTAATATCCCCCCTTAATTTATGAAAAGAAATGCAGACTTATCTGAAACACCCTGCATACGAGGTTCAATATAAATGACACAATAAAAACCCTTGACGATATTATTATAAAGATATAATATATTATTGTTATTATTATTATTATTATTATTATTTCTCTAAAGTATAATTTAGTATGAACAGTCAGTGAATGTAAAGTGTACCTATAACATTTATTTTTTTCACTTTCACTGTTGAGCCCGATGGCTTTGGAAAAGACGGTGTGGTGCTGGTGCTACAGTGCTACAGGGGGCTTTTTTGAATTTCGTCGGCCTAAAATGAAAAGTTTTTACTTCCTATTAAACCGGTCCCCCCATCGACAGACAAAACATTAAAATCGCACGGCGCCTACTTTTTTCCCCAATCAAAAAAAAAATAGAAAAAATAATATAAATAAAAAACTTTTGACCAAGTTTCTTGCTTCTCAAACCCAGTATTACTTGTTTTATTTTTTACATTAAATGCCATTCGATTATATAATAACTTACATCTATCTAAGCATGGTTGCCTGCCACAAGTGCCTCCCTGATTTTAGTAGGTAAGGATTTCCCTGAGGATCTTCCCTGAACATTTTAACTAAGCTAAAGTTGTCAATATTAACAACGGTTTAAGAATACTATTTTTTATCAATTCTTCAGGTTGTTTCAAAACATGTACATTTATTTACACACAAGTTCCCTGACTTTAGTAGGTAAAGTTTTCCCTAAGGATTTTCCCTAACCATTTTAACTAAGCTAAAGTTGTCAATATTAACAACGGTTTAAGAATATTATTTTTTATCAATTCTTCAGGTTGTTTCAAAACATGTACATTTATTTACACACAAGTTCCCTGACTTTATCAGGTGTAAGGTTTTCCCTGATGATTTTCCCTGACAGTTTTAACTAAGCTAAAGTTGTCAATATTAACACTTAACAGTATTTTTTTAGTATATTAGTTTTTAAATCAACTCTTCAGGTTATGTTTCAAAACATGGAAAATTATTTTCCCACAAGTTCCCTGACTTTACCAGGTAAGGTTTTCCCTGATAGTTTTAACTAATAGTTAAAGTTGTCATTTCATTAAATTTTAAGGTGTCATCTGTAAAATACTTCAATCATAACTTCAAAACTGTGGCCCCGGGACGTCAAAATGCCTCCGTTACTATATAATTTTAATTAAGAAATCACATCAAAACGTGTACGCTAACGTCAAAAGGCCTTAACGTAATCTTGACCTTTCAACTTTAACCTATCTAATCTCTTAAACTCTATAACAACTGACAAGCGGATAACTATCTACCCAATACCCACTTCAAAATTACTTTTTGGGACAACGATTACATTAATCAAAAAAAAAATTAAAAGGTCATAGGTTAGATCAAATCAAATCACATCAAAACGTGTACGCTAACGTCAAGAGGCCTAAAATTAATCTTGACCTTTCAACTTTAACCTCTTAAACTCTATAACAACTGTCAAGCTGATAACTAAACTGTATTATCTACCCAATACCCACTTCAAAACTACATTTTGGGACAACCATTACGTTAATTAAAAAAAAATTAAAAGGTCATAGGTTATATCAAATCAAATCACATCACATCAAAACGTGTACGCTAACGTCAAAAGGCCTTAACGTAATCTTGACCTTTCAACTTTAGCCTATCTAATCTCTTAAACTCTATAACTGTCAAGCTGATAACTAAACAAAATAATTTACCCAATACCCACTTCAAAATTACTGTTTGGGACAACCTTATCGTTAATGAAAAATAAATTAAAAGGTCATAGGTTAGATCAAATGAAATCACATCAAAACGTGTACGTTAAAGTCAAAAGGCCTAAACGTAATCTTGACCTTTCAACTTTAACCTATCTAATCTCTTAAACTCTATAACAACTGACAAGCGGATAACTAAACTATATTATGTACCCAATACCCACTTCAAAACTACTGTTTGGGACAACCATTACGTTAATCAAAAATAAAAAAAGGTAAAAGGTCATAGGTTAAGTTTAATCAAATCACATTCGTTACATCAATACCACTGATGAAATCCCTTGGGCGCGGTAGAGTTGAACTTCAGTAATTCACTAACAAAATTAAAATCTCGTTGTCCCAATTTAAATATCAAATTCACTCACGTTCATAAGGGCAGTAAGCAACCTAACCATGACCTTACTTAAGCAAATACTCCCAAATACTTATCAGCTCTTAAAAGTGCTGAATCTTCCACAGAAGTTATCAGCAATAATCCCTTATAGTTTATTAGCTTAACCTTATATGAAACAATCTGGAAATATTATGAAATCAGGTCATGTTGAAGTGAGAATGAACGAACAAGGTAGGACATATAATAGTACTTTCGATTTTTATTTTTCTTTAACTAAATCTTGGGCTGGACACCTTCCCGTACCCGTAGTATGATCAAGAAGTGATTTCTAGTTTATTAGGGAGAAGGTGTAAGATGCTTAAGTATTCGCGCGCCATAGTACCAGTCCCCCTTTTCAAAATACAAGGGGGGATGTAAAAGGAGGCCCCGGGCTATTTCGCAGCCTCTCGTCAGTCGAAAAATATGACTGTAATTTTCGTCATTCGCGTCGGTCGCGCTGACGTGCGTTTTCAAGAACCAATGAGATGCTGGCTGGTTGTATTTTAGAGGCGGCGGGGATTAACTCCGGACCTACTATACGTTTGGACTGGAGATAAAGCTGTCTGAAAATGTGGCGAATTTATACTTTCTCCCTAATAAACTAAATATCACTTCTTGGTATGATTTTATCTCTAGTGGCAAAATTAACGTTTATAATAAAATGAATTCTTTCTTAAAAAGTTTAGTTACATAATTTAATTCCTTTTAAGAAATATTTCGGGGTGTTTTTAGGGCCTTTCTACACTTCTGTTGTCCTAAGTCAAGTCAAGGCCAATTGTCTATGACTACTTTTATTTATTAAGGTGTAATAACGCGCCTCAGTATTGATTCTGTATTGCAAACTTCAATTGGAACTTAATTTATACAAGTTCAAGATAGTATTTAGTGAAATTTTAAAGAGAGTGTTGATTGCAAAATCCAGTGGTGTTGAATTAATAAAGGTGGGTGCGATTTTTAAGTTTTTAATTTTTTTTTTGAAAAGTTTAGTTTAAGTTGTTTAACTTAAGGTGTTTGCATTTTAAGTGGACACTTATTTAAAGGCAGATTAGTTTAAAAAAAACGTTATTCTGGAAATTGCCACATTCTTAAAATAAATATTGGTAGTCTTTATACTAAATTCTAGAATTATTCTAATTTTTTTATTATGAAGAAAATAATAAATATTGAAATAAATAAATAAATAAATAAGTGTTTCTAAATTAAATAATATAGGAGCTCTTTATAGTTAAAACTTCATAGAGAATAAGCGTACGATTAGGCCTAGCTATCTGTAATAACAGGAATACATACAGCTACTAGGAATTATTGTGTGCTAGCCATTTTCACTCAAGGTATCTTTATGGGAGGAGCTAAACTAATCATTATATATGACGAAAAATGGCTGAATTAAATTAAGTAATTTCTCTAAAATCCATCAAGTCAGTGGTAATCAACCGAGAGTCGTGAATTCACAAGGTTAAGAAAAAAGAACCCGAAATCAGGTGTGTACCACCGACACCATCTACAGAAGAGAGACAGACATCAGTCAATCTTAACCCATCCTCAACAATTAAAATTACATCATTCACTCATATATAACGTAATATTTAATTATGGTATTTCCCAAAGAAGAAATAATTTATTTAAAGTAAAACTGTATAACTTCATTATAATTCGTACCCATTAGCCTAATTATTTTAAAAGTACTAAGAGTTAAAAGAACCGATATTTCACAAGTACAAAATACAAGCGTTGAGTTGAATATCATTCAAGTTTCGTCAAAATTCTGCAGCCTGCCATAATATTTTGTAACGTTTGTAGTTAAATTTTAAAGAATACGAAATAAGATTATAATTTATCTAGGTTAGACGTAATGTAATGTAATGTAATGTAGAAACCAATCTAGTTTCGCCACAAGTATATAGTGACTGTACCTAGGTTTTATATGAATATTTATGCGAGTTTCCGAATTTCTAAATCACTGTGATCAAACATCTTAAATTTTATTTAAATATTTTATAGACTTTCTTATAGAGATAATATTGTACTAAATGAATTTCATCATTATATATAATGGTAAAGAAATAAGAGCGTGTTAGGACCGTGTAGCGTGCTATCTCTCCTCAAACGTTTGTGTACCTGATTTCAGATTCCTGATTTCCTATTTTTTTAAATTAAATTAGGATGTCTTTCAACTAATTACTGAGCTAATTAATTTTTATGTTAATTAAAGAAAATATACCGTGAATTAATAATTTTTTTTTTTACTTATTTTTTACACTTTAATATTTCATAAATTTTAAGACAAATCTTAAAACTCCCTGACTTTACAAAATGGTAAACTAATATATCGGCCGGTAAAATAATATATCGACTTTCACAGTGCCCATTTACAAAATGGAAAAATAATATTATATCGGCCGGTAATATACTATATTAGTTAGCTGGTAAAATAATATATCGGTTAGCTGGTAAAATAATATATCGGTTAGCTGGTAAAATAATATATCGGTTTGCTGGTAAAAAATCATATCGGTTAGCTGGTAAAATAATATATCGGTTAGCTGGTAAAGTAGCATATCGGTTAGCTGGTAAAATAGCATATCGGTTAGCTGGTAAAATAGCATATCGGTTAGCTGGTAAAGTAGCATATCGGTTAGCTGGTAAAATAGCATATCGGTTAGCTGGTAAAATAGCATATCGGTTAGCTGATAAAATAGCATATCGGTTAGCTGATAAAATAGCATATCGGTTAGCTGATAAAATAGCATATCGGTTAGCTGATAAAATAGCATATCGGTTAGCTGGTAAAATAGCATATCGGTTAGCTGATAAAATAATATATTGGTTTGGTGGTAAAATAGCATATTGACTGGTAAAATAATATATTGGTTAATATAAGTCCAAAACTAAGCATATTATAAAAATAAATTACGATTTCATCACCTTTTTAAATTACTTAAAACCGCACCATTTTAAATAAATCTAAATTTACACCAACCGTTTTCACGTGTAAAAATAAAAACAAAAAATAAAACAAAAATAATATATTGGTGTTTGGGGGTAAACCCGATCTCGGCGATTTAAGTTTTAGTTGGCGATCCGCCCGAAGAAATATCTATGTTACGAATTTTCAGTATTTTTCAAGATCGGATTAAAATAAGCGTAAAACCGAGTAAAGCATAAAAAAACGGTATAGACAGTCCCTATCCAGGCGCACCGCGACCAAACTTATAATAAATATAGCAGCAGCATCTAATAATAACCTAGCCTATAAAGTGAAAATGATATATTTTAAAAGCAAGGCGGTCGGTGGGTACTAAGGTACTACTGACGGTGTCCGACTCTGTATACGTGAATAGAATGACTTATCTATATACACCGATAGAGACGTTTTTATTAACGATATTATTTCCCAATTTTTATATAAACGTTTGTTGCGGATATTTTTAGTAAATGAGAAGATAACTTTCGCGACACTTTTCTTTAACGTTCTCGCGCGACTACTAAATATATCCTATTCAATATTTATGAGGTAATTTTATAAAGGTTTTTATATTTTTTAAATACGTTTATATTTATATGCGATTGTTTTAATTTTTTTGGATATTATTAGCCCATATTTTCGCGATTATTTTCAATTCTTCATATGTTAATAACATATTTTTTGGGATTTATTTAAATTTTAAATATATTAAGTCCGTATTTTTGCGATTATTTTAATTTTTTGATATATTAAGATCATATTTTTGCGACTATTTTAAATTATTTATTAAGCCCATATTTTTGCGATTATTTTTAATTTCTGATATATTAAGCCCATATTTTTGCAATTGTTTTTAATTTCTGATATATTAATCCCATATTTTTGCGATTATTTTGTCCATACTTTTGCGATTATTTTCAATTAGCGATATATATTAAGCCAATATATTTCCTATTATTTTCAATTTATGTCAAATAAAGCCTCTATTTTTGCGATTATTTTAAATTTATGACATATTAAGCCCCTATTTTTGCGATTAATTAAAATTTTTCACAAATAAAGCCCCTATTTTGCGATTAATTAAAATTTTTCACAAATAAAGCCCCTATTTTTGCGATTATTTTAAATGTCTCACACATTGAACCCATATTTTTGCGATAATTTTAAATTTCTGATATACTAAGCCTATATATTTCCAATTATTTTGATTCTCTGATACATCGAACCCTCATATTAGCGATTACTTCCAATATCTGATACATAAAGCCCATATTTCAAAAAACCCAACCATTACAACACTTCTCAAAATACAAAAAAAACAGCCATCCTTAGTTCGTCAATAACAAATTAAACCAAACCATTACAATAATAACAAAATATAAATAAATAATTGAAAATGCAAAAAACACTGCTGAAAAATACATAAAATCAAACTTAAAAAAATTAAATGAAATAAAATATATATTTACCACTTTCTTTAAACGTTGTCAAATTATTATTACAAACAACTAAAACAGCTCCAAAAGTGACCATAAACGACACGTGCAAAGATAACTTCATGATTATTACTTAAAAAATTTAATAAAGAAAACCAAAATCCGATAGAAAAGGCCTTTTTTCAATTAAAAAAAATATTTGCAAAATAAAAAAAAATTATAAATGAAAAAAAAATCTGATTTTATGTAGAAAATAAAGATTTTAAGTAAAATACTCCAAAGCCGTAGGCATAGCCAACCGTTTGCTAAGACTGCTAGCTTGACTATGAAGTGATGACCCAATAAGTAAATACATTCACGCACCAATGGTACATTCTCTTAGCTAACTCCGATTAGGGTCACGAGGCGGCGCTGTTTTCATACATAATCAAACATTTTATCCTCAAAAGTCTACCGAAACAAAAATCGAAAGTACCACGCAACGTCACTAAGATATTCGCCCCCCCCCCTCCTACTAAGAAATTTGAGGACCCTACCAACGGTGTATTAAGTGAGTGAGTAGAGTACATCGAGGTAGTGATTTCGGTAACGGTTTTGGCTCATTGGTTTCTCTACGGTTATGACGTATTTATTCTTCTTCAGAATGGTGCCGGTTCGTTTTAATCTGGTACAGGGTTCTTACAATATTTGGAAAACCGATTTCTTGAAGTTTTCACGGTTTTTTGCCCGTATATTTCCAGGTTTTGCCCATATATTTCCCAGGTTTTCCCCATATATTTCGCAGAGTTTCACAGGGTTTTTGCCCATATATTTTCCAGAGTTTTCCATGATTTTTCCCATATATTTCCCAGAGTTTTCCAGGTTTTGCCGATATATTTCCCAAAGTTTTCCAGATTTTCTCCTATATATTTCCCAAAGTTTTCCAGATTTTCTCTCATATATTTCCCAGAGTTTTCCCGATTTTCTCCTATATATTTCCCCGAGTTTTCCAAATTTTTTCCCATATATATTTAGTTGAAGCAATCCTTTCAGAGCAAAATTACTCAAACCTCACAAATTTCCCTGGAACCTTACTAAAAAAAGTAAAAATTCTAAATTTCTATGTGTTTTCCAGGTTTGTACGAACCCTGCCATTGAAGCCTCTATCTAAGGTCTTTATGTCCACACACACCTATCAATATTCCATTTTAACCCTAAATGAAGCAGACGATACTTCGACCCCCCCCCCTCCGCTCTAAGCAATATCACGTGCAAGGTGCGGAAAAACCGACTTTATATTTATTTTAAATATCCATTTCATTGTCCTTTTAAAAGAATTGTAAGGTATAACATGACTTTCGATTTTCTTTTTCTCTCTCTAAAATAAATTTCAAACTGTTACGGTCCATTTAGTGATGGTGATTTCTACGTTTGTGACGGGGGAGACGTGTATATATATATATATATATATTTTGTATTTTCTTGGTTTGGCTCTCTCTTATCATTTGCTCTTTTCAATTCTTTAACAATACGAAAAGGAAGTGCTATTATAAGAAAATGCTGTTCTTTTGAAATCGTGCTTGTTCGGTGTCAACGGAAAAATTAGGAAGCTATATGAATATTTTTAAAACTTGCTGTTCAAAGAAAGAAATAAATACCGAAATTGATGTATGAAATAATCTATAAATAGCTGTTTTTAAGCCGTTTATCAAATAAAAATTAAGATATACAGGGTGTTTCATAAGTTTGTCACTGGTATCTTAGAAACTGGAGCTTGTAATTTTGAAGTGATTGAGGTAGGTCATAGATTCGAGGTAAAGCGACGTACGCCTGGTGAGGCTCTGCTGTCAAAGGCTTAGTAATGCAGACTAAATAGGACCTAGATGGAAGTCCTGCAAAATTAATTAACCGACCGAGTGTAGGACTTCAATTCTCGCTTCCGACGTTCCCCATCGAACTAGTTATCTTGAGCTGTAGTCTCTAGCATTATGAACGTGTATAGGTAGTGTCATACTTATCATGTAGCATATCTAATAAACTTATGGTGCTTCTGAAATGGCCATTAGAAATAAAGGGGATGATCTGTGAAATGGATTTTGAGTTGAAAATGTAACTTTTATGATGTTTTCAACTAAGGGACACTCTATCAATGGCAAATAAAAGAAAAATAAAGTAAGTAGGCGCAGGAGAGTTTAATAAAATTCTCGCTTAATGTCCAGTAAAATTACGTTTACCCCCCAGAAGTCTCCCTTTATTTGTCTAAAGTTGCTACTTTTCATTTTCGTGTCTATACACTCTTAACAACAACAATCGAAAAATTCTCAAAGGAAGATTATTTTATTCCTATACCACAGATAGTGTTCAAGACACTAGATAGATGGCGTTGAATAAGTACATTTTAAATAGTAAGATAATTAATTTATTTACGTTTATGCTAATTAAAAGGTTGAATATAAAATAGTAATATTAGCAGAGTAGAATATAAATTATTATTTTAAATATTTTTGAATATTACATTTTATTGTTATTTTCATCGCGTAAATACTAGAAGACAGCACCTGTCTTGTTTATTTACCGGTAAAAATTCAAATGGCAACAAATGCATTCAGTTTTCAAAACCATGAACAGAACGACCAAGTATCGTTCGTCCATGGATGGTTTTGAAGGCTTCTCAATGAGGATGAACTTCATATTTATCTAACTTGATCTTTAAACTTAATTTCACCAAAAGTAGGCTTGAAATAAACGATATCAAATTGGATTAAGTATACTCAAAATTAATCCGAACTATTAATAAAGAGTTAAGATTAAGACCAATGTGAAATTTAAAATATCTGAATTTTGACTGATGAAGTTGATGATAACTGAACAGTATTTATTTTAGTAAATAACTGTTAACTGTATTTTTTAACAAGGGAATAGGGATAGATTTAACTTTAGAAGTAGGAATGGATTGAACGGTTAGTATTTACTTCAGTTATTCCGACTTATAGCCAAGTATAGAGCCCCTCCCTCCAACACGTAATAACGAAAAGTTTAAATTATCTTATTGGCTGACTTAAACTACGTTTTGATGACGTTGCTGACGGGGACGGCGAAAAATACGAAGTTACATTTTACCTCTGTCGCTATGACCAGTCCGCCTCTTCTTTCATACCCCCCCCCCCGTCCCGTGGAAGGGGGTCCGGGACTATGACGCGCGCCCAGATTACTCTGTTCTACATTCCTACTTCTAAAATTAAATCTATCCCTGTTTTAACTTAATAATATTAAAAATATTTTGTTTTAGGGTTTAAGTCGTAAACAAAATACTACCTAAATATTTATCGATAACAATATCAATATCAATAAAAAGATAAATTCTGATCACGATATCATATTGTTTGTATATTCAAAGCGTAATTCAATTGTGATATGTTTGGAATTTAATCAAACATTTGATTACAAATCTCGCGATATATTTCCTAAATCTCAAATCATGGAAACTTTATACGTTCATATATGAACGTTCAAAGAATGAAACTTCCCCCATAATCAATGACGTCAGAAGCCCTTCTTACCCCAAACCAATTTATAACCCATGGGAATTCAAAACAACATACTGACAAAGACACGACAATGACTTCGCGTCACAATTGCGTTTAACCCCTACCTATGACGAACGGACCAAAAAAAAACCTCACATTACAAGCTAAACTCCCCAATCCAATCTTTCCACTTACACTAAATCAAACCTAAGTCACCTAACCCACAAAATGCTAAGGAGAACCCGGACAATGAACTCATCATGTTACAACTGCGCCTAACCCCTCCCCACCTTTTATGAATGGACAAAAAAAAAGTTAAAAGCCATTACAAGATAAACTTTCCCACAAAATTTCCCCTAACCCTAAATTTCGGAAGTAATTTAAATTACATACAGAGAATCCAACACACAGAATGAGGGGAGGAGACCATAATGTCTAGTGTTTAAATTTAATTAATAATTGCACATTCACAATTAAGCTCAAACCATTCATGATTAAGCATTGTTAACAACGTCAAAACGTCATAATAATTATAATTTACAATGACCGAAATAAAGTAATGGCACATCCCTGCCTTTGACTATATTAAGCTCTACGGGTAGTTAACACATAGTGCCACTATAGAGCTATTTCAGAGGGGGTAATGGCTACGTCACCAATGCTATTTGCCCATAGAGAAAACCCTCATAAAATGTCCGCCCTACACTCAAAGGCAGGCCCAATTTTCGTAGCAGACGAAATTTTTCCCCCACTGAAATAGCTCTATACCTTCATGTTATGACGTCAAAAACCGATGCCATAGAACTCTTTACGAACGAGAAAAAAGAAGTAGCCCCCTTAAAAAATCCCACTATTTTACACTTGAAATCAAAAACATTCCCAAAAGATTACAATAGATTATTGTAAAATGCCATTTAAAACTGTCCTTCAAACTCGATAAGATAAGTCAAAATCTATTTGCACTAAGCTACTTGTCGCCTTCGATAAGGAAAGAGCCGATCTTAGTCTTAACCCCAGTGCCAAGTTAAGTTGAACTTAACCCGCGAGGACAGCGCTACCAACCCTTACCCTTTGAGTCCATGCAGTCCAGGGGTCCAAGACCAACTCTGACCAAACATTGCCTTACCAAAGCCTGGGTGGTCCAAAAAGAATGGAAAAATTTTAGGTACATACGTAAAGGGTTTGTAAATTGGGCCTGGGTTTTCGTCATGTGTAAATAGAGGGCTACGTATTCCCCTTTTCCGAACTCTAGCTGCCTGTGATTGGACCTTATCATTATCGGTTGAAACATTTCACGAGGACCACTTGCCTGCCACGAGGCTAAAGAAATTTATTATAAATTTAGAAAGATTGAACACATTGGATCTAAATTCATCGGTGGCTAAGTCGTGCTGAACCGGTATCCCCGACTCTGCAAACATTATTTACCAAAACAATGTTGGAAATTAAAGGAATTTTAGTGTCTGCAATGCTAATATTATGTTTGGGTTACGTTGGAAGTCGTAAGTACTTTAATATTTATTAATTTCAAAATTAAATAACGTTTTTAACTAACTTTTGGTACGATGTGAGTGTGGGTATTAGTTTGAGCCGCGATGGTGGATGTAGTGGAAGAAGATGTTTATGTTGTTGTAAGGTGTGTTGTTTTTGTCAATGAGGTTAGGTTATCTGAATAAATGGTTAGTTTTCCCCCCCAGTTATTAAGCAAAATGGGTAATAGTTTAGGCCGCAATGGTGGATGTAGTGGAAGAAGATGTTTATGTTATTGTAAGGTGTGTTGTTTTTGGCAATGTGGTCGGTTAGGTTATCTGAATAAATGGTTAGGGATGGTAGTAGCAGACTATTTACCTAACCCAAGCGCATGCGCACTAGACGCGACCATAAGCGATTATTGCAACTAAGTCACCCCATTCTCTTTACAAAAATTAATAAATAAATATTTGTGTTTTTCCACTTACAGAAACTTTAGACGACAAAGCCTTTTGCGACCTCTTCGACCCTGACGAAATGGTAGACGACTTGATGAAAGGCGTGGCCCAAGAGTTACCGAGTCCCATGGCATTACCCAACATCGACTGGATCATCAACTTACACCACGGTCAAGTATCAAAGATGAACACCTTAGTACGAGTGGCCAAAGTCAACAACACCTGCACGAAAGAGTCAATGAATTTACGCGTCAGTCTAAGAAACAAACAGGTCATCAAGGGCTTTTTCTTGTGGACCAAACCCATCTGGCTAACAGGGGGTTCCTTGAATGGTAAAGCTCATACTTGGCTCCGAAGAATGGACATGAAATTAGATATTAGGGTACCATTCGACGGTAAACCACCGGGTATTAAAGCCCTCGATGTCGATGCCTTCAAAGGCTTAAGTGTTAGGATTGATGGTTTGGGGTCATTCTCGGGTCAAGCTTCAATGTTAGCCACTCAATTAGCAAATCGGTTTACTCATCAAATTGTTACGATTGTAGAACGAGCTATCGCCCAAATTTTTACTAGGGATTTTCTAAATAGGGTCTTGAGTCATTAAAGTCATTGTTAGGTATATAAGAATATTAGGTTAAAATATCTATCTCATGTTCATTATGATACATCGCATAACTTTAATATAAAAGGTATTTTATAAGTTATAGCTATTGTTTTTATTATTATTATTTTGGCAAAGTGTTACTCTTAATTGCCTTTAAATTACTGTTAATTTTGAATAATTAATTCTTTTTTATCTGATTGCCTTAAATATGTATAATAATTTCCGTAATAAATTTGATTTTAAAATGCATATTATATAATTAATTTCAAATTTAACCTCAGAACAGGTATATATTACTATTTAACCATAAGTTTATAAGATATGTTACTTGATAAGTATGACACTACCTATACTTCGTAATGCTAGAATCAAGTTACAGCACGAGATAACTAGTTCGAGAACGACGGAAGCGAGAATTGAAGTCTTACCCTCGGTGGTTAATTTTGCAGGACTTCCATCTAGCTTGACGGCGCCTCACCAGGCGTATGTCGCTTTGCCTCGAATCTATGACGTTCCACCTACGTCACTTCATAACAAGCTCTTATTAACTAGTGACAAACTTATGGAGGAACATATCTTATAAACTTATGATTTTATTACGAACATCCATCTCGTAATTATTGCAAATTTAATTTAAAATTAAAAACACTATAAATAAATAAATAAATAGAAAAAACCTTTAATTTAAAACAAGAAACGTTTCAAATTTCGCTTAAAAAACCTCACCTTAAAAATTATTCGAATTACTAATTAGTAGCAATAGCAACACATCGATGTTACGTAACGCTTAACGCGACATAACTAGAATCGCAGGAAATTTAATTAGATCTCATCAATTTTCTAAATAAAATTCCAGAGCGTTCAAGCGAGGCAAAAAAATGCATTCTTTTCTTAGTTTTAGTCGTTAAAATTGTCTATTTGCAACGGATTTTAATTTTTCTTTAACTTTTTAATATTTTTTTACAGATTATTTGGTCTAGACAAGACACCTGCGTCTAACTAATAATTAAGAAAGTAGCACAATGCAACGAAAAATAAAACGTTTAGGCCTAAATTATAATTTGGGATAGTCGTTATAATAACCAGGAATACATACAGCTACTAAGAATCATTGTGTACCAGCCATTTTCACTCAGCTTTTTTGTGGGAGGAGCTATAGACTAAATAATATGTATGACGAATTTTACCAAAGCGAATTAAAAATCTGTCCCTCTGTCTGTTGCACCTTGCGCGTATGACCACTCTCATACAGGCAGCTCTCAGTGTTGGGACATACAGGGGGTTTGATACATTGCACTCTCATAAAAAAATACTACAGCGCAGGCGCCAAAAAGCAAGATGGAAAGCTGCCCCCCGTGTCTTTCCCTATTAGTTACATCAAAATGGTCCATAGAGAGCTTTCAGTTGGAGGAGGAGCTGAGTCTTATGGCATAATTTACGCTGCCATATTGGTGGGTTTAAATCAGGAATGAAGCTGAGACCACCCAATATGACTACCAGAACACCGGTAAGACTTGGGAGGGTGTGACGTACTACTATCCCATCTGAAAGCTCTCTATAGGGGCTTGGCAATTGGGGCTTAACTCCGCCCCTAGCGCCATTATGGTATGTTTCTTTACAGAATGAAAGCTATATAAGCCCCTCCTCCTGGTATGTTTTTTAGCACTAGTGGAAGGTAGCGTGACGTTGTATGACGTACTACTGCAAAGTCCCTATTATGAGGGGTGACAGATAGTAAGATATCAAGCCCGGCCCACAAAACCCGAAATCATAGAAATTAACACAGAAGATATTGGTGGGACACACAATGATTCCAATTAACTGTATGCATTCCTTATGCAGCCGATAAATTATCACAAATGAAATAAAATAAAAAAATTGGGATGAGTAGAATAATTTCAGTAAAAAAATATAAAAAAATAAATTCCATAAAATTATTTAAAAATTCGAACTTGACAAGCATCGAATTTCGGTTGAATAGCGATATAGCGTAAAACAAAAACCTACACGAATTTTTTGACGTAATTTTGTAAAGAGAAAAAAAAGTTAGTAACAAAGTGGGCGTAGCAAACCTTTTTTTACACGACGAAACCATGCATGACCCTACCCACGAAATGGGCCTCACTGTTCAGTGTTCACTAACACTCTTTCAATACGTAGAAGGGTGGATATCCGGCTCAATTCCTCAAAGGAAATTGCACTTTCCTAAGAAGATTTCTACATTAATTCTGTTAACTCGAATACGTCTCTCTCCCAAGTATATTTAATGTAATCAGGAGTTGATATAAAGAGTGTGTATTTATAACAGAGCAAAAAAATATTTGGGGTTTTGGGGGTGATAATGTATGTCCCCAGTGATAGATTTAATTTTAGAAGTAGGAATGGAGAGAGAACAGAGTAATCTGGGCGCGCGTCAAAGTCCCGGACCCCCTTCCACGAGACGGAGGGGGGGGGGTATGAAAGAAGAGGCGGGTCATAGCGACAGAGGTAAAAAGGAATTACGTATTTTTCGCCGTCCCCGTCAGCAACGTCATCAAAACGTAGTTTAAGTGAGCCAATAAGATAATTTAAACTTTTCGTTACGTGTTGGAGGGAGGGAGGGACTCTATACTGGGTGGGCTGAGTCTGACTGAAGTAAATACTAACCGTTCTCCATTCCTACTTCTAAAATTAAATCTATCCCTGATGTTCCTTAGGTTGTTTTGATTCTCAGCGATGATTTGACTTGAGCAATTTTGTTATTAATTATTTAAATTTAATTAAAGAAATTTTAAATAAATGTATCTGAGTCGTGATGAACTTATGAAATCACTTTTTCAAAATTCCATCTGTGGCCATGGATTTTTCAAGTCAAAGGTCAACTACCACCTGTCTATAGCAAAGATGCGGTTTTCACTCGCACTGTTCATAAGTAATTATTTTAAATTATATAACCAGGGATAGATATAATTTTAGAAGTAGGAATGGAGAACAGAGTAATCTGGGCGCGCGTGAAAGTCCTGGACCCACTTCCACGGGACGTGGGGGGGGGGTATGAAAGAAGAGGCGGGTCATAGCGACAGAGATTAAAAGGAATTACGTAGTATTTTTCGCCGTCCCCTTCTGCAACGTCATCAAAACTTAGTTCAAGTGAGCCAGTAAGATAATTTAAACTGTTCGTTACGTCTTGGAGGGAGGGGCTCTATACTGGGTGGTCTATGAGTCGGACTGAAGTAAATACTAATTAGCCGTTCTCCATTCCTACTTCTAAAATTAAATCTATCCCTGAGTCAACACACCTCCCCCTAACTTTTGAAAAAGTGTCTATTAAAGGTACAGTAACACTCAGCATATTAACTCCACAAGGGAAATTTATTTTTTCTGAGTCATTATGTAACACACACGAAAGATGGCGTACAACAGTACACCTTTTTCCGGTTTTTCGGTTTCCGAATAAAAAATCAAAGATATTTTCTAGGAGGAGGAAATTGGGGGGGGGGACAAAAGTTAACCTAGGCCTTGTGTTTCTCACGCTTCGTCCCTCCCCCTATGGACTGTACTAAGGGTTGGTGCACCTGTCATTAAAATAGACTGGTTAAGGGCTTCGTAGACTTCATTAGTCAGACGGAATCCAAAGGATTCAAATCCGGTGTGGTGTGGTGTCGGTCGTGCGTAGTCATTTTATTTTTCTTGGGCTTTTATTTTGGATTTAATCACGACTTTTAGATTAATTAAAAAGTTAATTAATTGCGAGTTTTTATATATATTTGTTATATTTAATTAGTGCCATATAATTAATAAAGTTCGCCATGTTTTTATTAAATGGATTAACTTTCAGTTTGTTGTTTACAGGTGAGTTTAAAAATATATTTTTCGTTATAGTTGAATTCAATATTTTCTAGGTTAATAATTAGTAATGTTTATAACATGGGGATATTATAGGTAGGATTTCTGTGGGAAAAGTTATAGGTAGGATTTCTATGGAGTAAATTATGGGTAGGATTTGTATGGGGAAAATTATAGGTAGGATTTGTATGGGGAAAATTATAGGTAGGATTTCTATGGGGAAAATTATAAGTAGGATTTCTATGGGGAAAATTATAAGTAGGATTTCTATGGGGAATATTATGGGTAGGATTTCTATGGGGAAAAATTATAGGTAGGATTTCTGTGGGGAAAGATTATAGGTAGGATTTCTGTGGGGAAAAATTATAGGTAGGATTTCTGTGGGGAAAAATTATAGGTAGGATTTCTATGGGGACAATTATACGTAGGATTTCTATAGGGACAATTATACGTAGGATTTCTATAGGGACAATTATACGTAGGATTTCTATAGGGACAATTATACGTAGGATTTCTATAGGGACAATTATACGTAGGATTTCTATAGGGAAAATTATACGGAGGATTTCTATAGGGAAAATTATACGGATGATTTCTATAGGGAAAATTATACGGAGGATTTCTATAGGGAAAATTATACGGAGGATTTCAATGGGGAACTTATAGTCAATTTCTATGGGAAAATATAGGATGCCTATCTGAAAATTATAGTCGATTTCTAGAGGAAACTTTTAGTCCATTTCTATGTTGTAAGTATAGCATATCTATGGGAAAATATAGGATGTCTATGGGAAAATTTACCGCTTCTAAGACAGGAGTTTTGATTTTTAAAATGTTCAATTGGTCATAAATGTTCTAAATTGCTAATGGGGTGGGTACATGAGTCAAATGTATGTCTTGTAAATAATTCCATGAATTTCATGGGAAAATGCGTCAGTTAATTTAACCATAGTATAGAATTTATAGTACTTTCATAGGAAGCTTTGTTCTTTAATTTAACCCTTTAAAATTAAAACTAACCCTAATTTATCTAATCCAATTAGCCATAAAAGGTCAAGGTCAGCCAGACACGTGTCAAGAGGCCATAGTTCACAAATGCAGTGATTACTTATTAACGACAACGCTAGATCATGATCAATTGGTTGTGACTAAAGAAAACATCGAAAATGTTTGCAGGTAAAAATTATAATTAACTACTAAAACTATTTAAGCTCCAAAATCTACCCTTAATTAACTATTGTTATGTATTTAACCCTAAAAATCTAATTTTAATTAGTTATATTGTGTATTGTAGCCGGATAATCTAATCCTAATTAATAATAATTAGCTATTTTTATGTATTTAAGCCTAAAATCTAATTTTAATTAACTATTGTTGTTCATTTAAGCATAAAAATCAAGTCTTAATTAGCTATTGTTATGCATTTAAGCCTAAAAATCTAATAATAATTAACCATTGTTATGCATTTTAGCCTAAAAATCTAATAATAATTAACCATTGTTATGCATTTTAGCCTAAAAATCTAATAATAATTAACCATTGTTATGCATTTTAGCCAAAAAATCTAATAATAATTAACCATTGTTATGCATTTTAGCCTAAAAATCTAATTTTAATTAGCTATTGTTACGCATTTAAGCCTAAAAATCTAATTTTAATTAGCTATTGTTACGCATTTAAGCCTAAAAATCTAATTTTAATTAGCTATTGTTACGCATTTAAGCCTAAAAATCTAATTTTAATTAGCTATTGTTATGCATTTAAGCCTAAAATTCTAACTTTAATTAACCATTGTTATGCATTTTAGCCTAAAAATCTAATCTTAATTTGCTATTGTTATGTATTTAAGCCTAAAAATCTAATTTTAATTAGCTATTGTTATTTTTTGAAGCGGAATAAACTAATCCTAATTATCTATTGTTGTATTTAAACCTAAATATATAATAATAATTAGCTATTTTTGTGTATTTAAGCCTAAAAATCAAATTAATCTTAATTAACTATTGTTACGCATTTAAGCCTAATAATTTAATCTCAATTAACACAGTCGTGTCGATGAAGCTGAAAAATGTATCGAAGATTACATTGACAATTGTCATCCTTCAAAAACCAAAGAAAATTATATTCAAGAAAGTGGAAAGGATTTACTAGAAACGTGCAAATTTCTCAGAACAAGTAAGATATTAATCTTTTGAATGACATTTAAATTAATTAATTACAATAAAATAAGTATCGTTCCGAGCTTGCCAGGATTCGAACCTGGAATCTTCTGATCCGTAGTCAGACGCGTTATCCGTTGCGCCACAAGCCCGTGAGAGTCAAGCGTCTTAAGACAGGGCGTGTATTGGGCGCGAGACCTACAGGGGAACTTGGCGCGCGCTACATTTTCCCGCGTTTTTCAAAACCACCACGTGCGTTTTACAAATTTGGCGGAAAAATTAATAGAAGTTTAGTTAAAATTACAATTTAAAGTTAGAAAAGCAAAGATATTGTAAGTTATGGATAAAAATAGTTTTGAAAATTTTGGAGCCAAAACTTTCCCGCGTTTTTCAAAGCACCACGTGTGTTTTATAATTTTAGGTGAAATTAATAAAAGTTAAGTTAAAATTACAATTTAAAGCTAGAAAAGCAAAGATATTGTAAATTATGGATAAAAATGGTTTTAAAAATTTAGGCACCAAAACTTCCCCGCGCTTTTCAAAGCCACCACGTGCGTTTTACAATTTTTGTAAAAAATTTTATTTAAAGCTAGAAAAGCAAAATATTATAAAATGTTGAAAAACAGAGAGAGGTTTAAAGTTTTAGGTGCGAAATTTGACCGATGTTTTTCAAAATACCACGAGGACCTTTATGTACCAAATAGCAAAAGAAACATTTTAACATCAATTTCACCATTACAGAATACATTCCACATTTACCCTGTTTCGGCCCATTATCGGACACATTCAACAGATGTACGGGGGAAATTAAAAACATCGTCAGCGATCAAAATCAAATTCTACACATGCAAAATGGAACCGCAACTCCAGCCGAGAAAAGATCATTATGCTGGTATGAAAATTTCATTACATAATAAAAAAATAGACCTAAAAAGTTAATTTAACTTTTAAATCTACTATATTAGAAAGACCATCCATAAGGTACAGCCCATAAATTAATACTAATTAAGCTTAGATCTAAAATTTAAGTATAGTTCTACTAAATACTGGTTTGGGAAAAGAATTCCTGAATTCCACCTAAAGATGGGTAGCTTCGTCCCTTCAGGCTATTTCCCACATAAAAGTAATTTTAATTTAAAGTGAGGATGAAATAAAATAGACACTTTTTCAAAAGTCTAGGGGGTAAATAGAGTCTGGTGAGTTGACCACCTTTATATACCTTTGAAAAGGGCAGGGAGCCCAGTCAAAATTTAAAATTCTTTATAAGGAAAATGGGAATTTTTTACAGGAATTATAGGATTTTATAGGAGGAAAAAATCATGTGTTTTTATAGGAAAATATAGGACTAAAATGTGCATATATAGTACTATTTTGGTTTAAACTATATAGAACATTTTAAGAAAAAAACAACAAATTGGATTTTAGTTTGAAAATTCAGAGGAACTTAATTGAATTAAAATATAATATATAAAAAATCCTGAGCGAGCCTTTGAAGCAATGTCGGACATGTCTAGTCAAATGTGATCTCGATAAAAGAGATAACTAAATTTCGATAAATTTGATGCTAAACTATACGAAAACTTCCCAAACTAAGTCAAAAATTATAGGATATTATAGGGCCATTCATGAAATTATAGAATAATATAGGACAGGTTCAAAAATATAGGATATTATATTGGACCTTTCATGAAATTATAGGATAACACAGATCATGCTCAAAAATATAGGACTTTATAGGAATTATAGGACCGCTGCGATCCTTGCAAAGGGTCTATCAGTTTCACAATCCCTTTAAGCTACATCGTTACTTAGTGACCAAAAAAATACTTTCTCCATTCACCCTCCCTTTAAATTGAATAAAAGTCAAAGTCCTGGCTTGGGGGCATTTTTTGGTTGTGATACTAAACGATTCAATATAAAAAATTTTATCTAGAAATAAAAAAATTTCAAATTCCCTCCCTGATATTCCCGGAAAGGGGTATATAATTAAGTTTAAATTGACATCTGGTGCGCAAAATAATTTAAAGTTGAATTAATTATTGGTCAAAGTCTTAAAAGTGTCTTACCGTCTAATAACTATTATAATATTATATTATTCTTCTAATTTAAATTATTACAGAGCCTTTCAGGCTATCATTAGTTACGGAAAATTACTAGGAAATAATTAAGTTTATTTTATTTCTCTGATGAATATCATTTTATCTGATTGGTGTATTACTATTACGGTCTAGTATAATTTCTAAAATGTTAATGAATGATTTAATATTGGTGACAATACTGTGGGTTTCTGCAAAGTGCAGTAACAAATAGCTTGGCCGCCTCCTGGTGTAAATCCTCTATGTATTGTATCAGTATTAACGTTGGTCTAAAATCGAATGGTTTAAATTTAGGCTTAGTTCCAAATTTTATTTAAAAATAGACATTTGGCAGAAGTGGGATTCGAACCCACGCCTCCGAAGAGACTGGTGCCTTAAACCAGCGCCTTAGACCGCTCGGCCATCCTACCATGAGCACCAAATTAACCGGATTAAATTGCACACTTAATTAACTTAAACTAATTAAACTAAAAATAACAACTTGGCAGAAGTGGGATTCGAACCCACGCCTCCGAAGAGACTGGTGCCTTAAACCAGCGCCTTAGACCGCTCGGCCATCCTACCATGAGCACCAAATTAACCGGATTAAATTGCACACTTAATTAACTTAAACTAATTAAACTAAAAATAACAACTTGGCAGAAGTGGGATTCGAACCCACGCCTCCGAAGAGACTGGTGCCTTAAACCAGCGCCTTAGACCGCTCGGCCATCCTACCATGTGTGCCACATTAGCCAGGTTAAATTGCACATTTAATTAATTTAAACTAATTAACTATTTAAAAATAACAATTTGGCAGAAGTGGGATTCGAACCCACGCCTCCGAAGAGACTGGTGCCTTAAACCAGCGCCTTAGACCGCTCGGCCATCCTACCATGTGTGCCACATTAGCCAGGTTAAATTGCACATTTAATTAATTTAAACTAATTAACTATTTAAAAATAACAATTTGGCAGAAGTGGGATTCGAACCCACGCCTCCGAAGAGACTGGTGCCTTAAACCAGCGCCTTAGACCGCTCGGCCATCCTACCATGTGTGCCACATTAGCCAGGTTAAATTGCACATTTAATTAATTTAAACTAATTAACTATTTAAAAATAACAATTTGGCAGAAGTGGGATTCGAACCCACGCCTCCGAAGAGACTGGTGCCTTAAACCAGCGCCTTAGACCGCTCGGCCATCCTACCATGAAGCTTAAATTCACTTAAAAAGATTTTGAACCAGAAAACAAGTCGAAATTGATCTTTAAAATTATAACGAGTTTAAGTGACAACCCCACCCAAAACCCAAAAGCGTTAAAAATGCGTGCTCTACTTAAAATCAAACCTAGGGGGCGTTTAAACAACTTGTTGTTCAAATAGAGTGTATCGTAAAATTTCTTACACTAAGTAAATAACACTTTCTAAAATGCACAATATCCCAACTACAAAAGTATAAAAAACACTAGTATAAACACTAGTACAGAGATGAACTAGGCGAGTTAAAACAATGAAAATACAATATTTTTATCGGTGACCTTTAAATGCTAAGAGGGGCTAATCTCGAATTCCCAATATTCAAACCACTTCTAATGAACCTTAATTTGCTTAGTGTTGCAAATTAATATCAACCTTATTGCAATTTAATTAACCAAATTGGGAAATTAACTAATTGTGAATGTGTAGATCATAAATATCAAACGAAGCACTTTCTCAAATATACTATACAAGGTGTTTCTGATAAGTCTGGTGGCATAAATTAAGGGGGATGTTTGTTCTTTGGGAAATCGATTTTGAGTCGAAAATGTTCTATGTACTTCTATCGCCAATTTGCCACAAAGGACAATGTTGTTAAAATACATCATAGTGACCATCCCCTTGGTTTCCTTCTCAAATTTTTACCCACAAAAACTTTTAATTTCTTCCCATAGCGGAATTCACAAAATCTTCGAATGCGTTGCCTACCCTACATTCAGTACTTGCGGACCGGAAGCAGCCCAAACCATGGAAGTCTTCCTTAGACGTCAACTACCCCTTCCGTTGTTGACCGTTTGCGACACTGTCACGTGTGACGGCAACGTAGTGGACACTACCGAGTTGTCTGACACGACAACTTTGCAACCTAACGATCAAACAATCACCTACAACGAAACCTACATTAAGAAGGATAACGACCCAAATTCATCTTCCCAAATAACATCAATTTGCGCTTTAATTATATCATTAAGTTTCATTTCTTTATTGTCCTGATTCCTGAATAGCTAAATAATGATGATTCTATTACATAGATTTTGATGCATTTTTTTATCTTGTATAAAATTAAAGTCTAATTTTTTTCCATTTTTAAAGTTTTATGGTTTTTTTTTTTCATTTGGGGACAAATACAGGGTGTTTTCCAAAAAGGGAGGGTAATTATAGGACCGTGTACAGTGGGATGGTTCTATGGAAATAAATTTTGAGTCGGGCCCCTTAAATTAAATTAGAATTGTCCTTAAACACTTTAATTATAACATCTCATTCCTAAAGCCATCTTAATTTTGAAGTTCTCTAACTCTAGTTCTTTAGAACTACACTATAGTAAGTTCTCAAGCCCAGAATACCCACAAAAACCCCATAGAAATTAACATGGGAAATAAGGGGACAAAATTATTCCTAAAAGCTGTATGAATTCCAGGAGATACATGGAAATTCTTTCAGTATGTGATAGCACTACTTCTTTCTTTTTCCAACTTTGCCTAATACTTGGGGTTACAACAATCAGGGTTCGAGTAATAAAGCCCAATTTTGCAAAAGAAAACCCATTGCGTTCTTAACTAACGATTCATTACAATTTAGGCCTATAAAATTTTAGGCTGCGTGCTTCCTTCTAGTAGTTTCAAAACCTTCAACTTCAAGATAGAAGAATTGGAAATTGGAGGAAGTAAACAGGAAGAAACATCTCGCAAACTTCCGGCTTCCAAAAGCTTAAAGGAGAGATATGCGATGGAGTAGCAATCTCCATACCAATCGCGAAGCCTCTGTACCCCCATCTACGGCAGAACTGCAACGAAGTCCTCCCAGCATCCTCAGTTAATAACGTTTTGGTAGAGGCTAGTCGTCCTTTACCAAAACGACTTAACAATGCCGCCCCCCTGTGTCTTAAAAATAGAAGCTAATTCGTGAAAACTAGCGCTAGACGGAAGCACTTAACATTCCCCTATAGACATTTTCAACGCAAAATAAGGGGGTAGGCCACCCTCAGTATTGGGACATTCAAGAGGGTTGATACATTGCAGTCTCTACAGCGCAGGCGCCAAAAAGCGAGATAGAGGGCAGAGTTTTACCCCCATGTCTTTCCCTCTTAGTTACATTGAAATGTTCTATACCAAAGGCAGGGGGCGTGGAAGAGGTACACTGGGAGAATTTCTCCTTCTCCATCTCACCTATTTCCTCTAAGTCAAAAATTTAAAAGTTACAAAACCCGACTGTTATATAATATTTTTACGAGGTTTGGTTTTATCTATGAAAATTCAGACATCCAATTTTATTTTTTTATTTATTTTTTAAAGGAAGTTTCAGAATTATAGCTAGTGCACTGCTATCTCTATTATTACTACCCCAACTTTGTCATTGTTCTTAGGAAATTCATATGAATCATTTTTATAATTGTAGTCTGTAGTGATGTCATTATTAGTAACAGTGAAGTTTGCACTTAGATTAAGAAGATACGATATTATGGAATATTCTAATTTGGTTCTAACCAAAGTAGATTATGCAAAAATAAGCGAGTTATATTAAAAAAAAATTAAATCCAAGGGACGCATTACTTCTTGTTACTTGTTAGGCTGGGTATATATACAACTTTAAATATTATATCATGATTTAATCAATTGAAACGAGATGTAAACAAGATATGATCACGCAAAACATGATTAAATCCAAACTAAACACTATTTATCGAACTAAACCTTTTCTACTCAATCTAAACATAACTTTAATCGGAATTTTTAATATTCTAAACACGTTTCAAACAAAATTAACATTCTAAATACGATTTAATATAGGAGGCCAAAAAAATATATTTTTGGTTAAATGTTGTAGGTTTCCATAACTTCACCATAATCTACTTCTAATGTCAATTAAATGTTTTTTAAAGGACGTTATTTTGACATTGGGGCGGGAAAAACAATCGTGACACGTGTTGGACATTTCGCGGGAAATAATTGTTAATCTGCCACATTTCGACAAAAAGTATGACTAGTTAATAATTACACGATATTCTTTTTCCAAGTCCAAGTGCAAAGCTACTTCTCTAGCTACCTCATTCGTTCGTAATATAGACTATTCCATTAATATAAGGGGACAAGCAAAAACACCACAGAGGCGGGAAATATCACAACAAGGTGTGTGGCTCCATCTGGAGTTGGCGCCAGGGGAAACAACCTAACCTTGAAGCAGAGAGGGATAGATTGGTAACCCCCATATCTATAACGTTGCCTCTGTGCCCCCACCTACGAAAAGGCACCGAAATCCTCCCAGAATCCTTAGTGGCGTTTAGGTAGGGTCGTACAGTACGGAATCGAACGTAAATAACGCCCCCTGTGTCTTAAAAATAGAAGGTAGTTCTAATACAAATACATTGGCGCTAGGCGGCAGCACTAAACAAAAGGCCTCTTCCAAAGGGTAGGGGCGTGCGCTGGGAGAGTTTCGGTGCCTTAGGTCGCCTATCATCATTACCACTCCACCAAGAAGTGATATCTAGTTTATTAGGGAGAAGGTATAAGATGCCTAGGTATTCGCGCACCATAGTCCCAGTCCCCCTTTCAAAATACAAGGGGGGACGTAAAATGAGGCCGGGCTATTTCGCCTCTCCTCAGTCGGAAAATACGTAATTTTCGTCATTCGCGTCGCGCTGACGTGAGTTTTCAAGAACCAATGAGACGCTGGTTGTAATTTAGAGGCGGGGATTAACTCCGGACCTACGTTTGGACTGGAGATAAAGCTAGAAATGCGGCGAATTCATACCTTCTCCCTAATAAACTAGATATCACTCCTTGACTCCATTTTACCTCATTTCTCTCTGGTTTCTCTACGAGTAATTACTAAAATGGTCTATTACTAGCTTCTTTCGCAAGTTATTTTTCAACATAATAAAATTTCACGGGGACTTTGAAGGGCTTATCTTTATCCTTATCCCCAGCAGTAAATCCGAAACATATTTAAAGGTTCGCATACTGACGATGTTTTTGAAGTTTTTCATCCAAAAGAAAAATAAATTTATTTCCACGGAAAGCGGCTCTTCATTAAGATGGCTATTTTAATCGTCTGCGTTTTGGCTTTGGCCACTCAAGGACTTTTGGCTCATGGTAAGTTCATTAGCAATTTTAATTGGATATTATTATTTACTAGTAAAATTAACCCGTGCTACGCTAAGTACTGTTAATTTTACAAAATTTAAATTTGATTAATTAAATTCCGTGCAATTGATATTAATTTTTCGGCATATTTTAAACTCAGGCTCAGGTAACTACCAAGATTGCGGAATAACCAAGGTTGATGAGTTAGTGGACGCGTTATTGAAACACCTTCAAGAGAATTCCGAGGAACCAATGCGATTAGATGACCACGAAAGCGCGATTGCCGACTTACGCGAAGGTCAATTATGGGGTCTTAACAGTCTAGTCCGTAAAGGTCCAGCCATCGTATCTTGCGACGGTAACCTGACCCGTATCGAAGCTGACGTCATGGCCCAAGAGCCAATCAAAGCGCGTTGGGAATGGTCACAAGATCTAAGAGTAACAACCTTAAAGGGTGTGGCTTATTTGAAGTTCGAGGTTTTCGAAGTCAAGCTAGTCGTTATCAAGGATAGAACTGGAGAGGTAAGAGGGGTCAAACTTAAAGGGTCAAGGGATAAAATGAGACCTATAGCACTTAGAAACGACAACAGAGAGCTTACTCTATTAGTAACGTTAGGAATACATACAGTCAAGAAGTGATATCTAGTTTATTAGGGAGAAGGTATAAATTCGCCCCCACATTTATAATCTAACTTTATCTCCAGTCCAAACGTATAGTAGGTCCGGAGTTAATCCCCGCCGCCTCTAAATTACAACCAGCATCTCATTGGTTCTTGAAAACTCACGTCAGCGCGACGCAAATGACGAAAAGTACAGTCATATTTTCCGACTGAGGAGAGGCAGGCGAAATAGCCCGGGGCCTCCTTTACGTCCCCCCCCCTTGTATTTTGAAAGGGGGACTGGGACTATGGCGCGCGAATACTTAGGCATCTTATACCTTCTCCCTAATAAACTAGATATCGCTTCTTGATACAGCTATCTCAAGATACTAAGTACTCAAGCCCGGCCCACAAAACCCGCATAGAAATTAACATGGGAGATATGGGCTCACAATAATTCCTATTAGCTGTATGTATTCCTACGCCACGGATAGTTAGTGGAAAATAAATAGGATTGAAACTAAAATTAAATAATGTCAAAATTAAAAACTTTGAAAACTAATTTGTTAATTTTCGTCCAAATTTGGCATTAATGGTCTCATTAAGCTCTGCTAAATTTAACTAATTAAAAGGTGCGTCAAAACGTCTTTGAAACCCCCTAATTTTGGCCTATTTGAATAATTTTTTCAGAGTCCTTCATTCGTTCAAGACATGGAAATAATTCAACTTAAACAAGCTACTGTTGAGATCACCGGTTTGGCCCATATTAGTTGGATAGTATCCAAAATCAGTACTTACGTCAGCAAGTACTTCCAGCGCACTATAAAGTACGTCTTGGACCAGCCTTTAACCAAAGTTTTCGACAAATTCCTTTTAGAGTCCCATATGAAGGAAAAAGCATCTCAATTTGTTTAAAAAATGAATTTTGTCTTCGGTTCCGAAATTTAAATAAAATCATTTACATAAAAAAAATCAAAATATTTTTTCGTTTATTTAATTATTTTAACAGAAAATTTTGGTAATTAAATTAATTTTAATTTAATAATATCTTTTAATTGGGCCACTTTTAAGTAATTATTAAACTAACAGAAAAAAAATTTCAAAATGCATCGGCCGGGAATCGAACCCGGACCTCCCGCGTGGCAGGCGAGAATTCTACCATTGAACCACCGATGCTATACACTTAGCAATATAGCATCAGCTTAAATTCAATACCCGCTTTACATAAGGTTCCACAAATTTAAATTTTATGTATTAAATAAACTAATTCTATCAGCAAAATAAATTATAACTCATATTTTTGTTTAAATATTATTTAAAATAATGTGTAATCATTAAACTATAGGTACTATTTAAAATTTGGCTACATAGATGGAGTTAGCGTAGCAGCTAGAAAAATCGGTAGATAAACATTTACACGAAATACGAATGAGGAGGCAAAGCACGTGTACATATTTCTCGTAAAAAATTAATATGTTCCAGAAATATTGCATAAAATAAACTTATTGCTAAGCTTAACATAAAATAATCACCAATGACCTCGTGACCTACTTCCACCGATAAAAGCTAAGAAGGCGGGAGACCAAGCTACCTACTATAATTTAATTGTCATTAGACACCTAACTACGTTAGGGCTTTGTCTCTAGAAGTTTAAGACAATACCGCGTAAATGACGGTTCCTGATTGGTCAATCACCACTCCCCAGCTCCCCTTTCTTCTTAGCTAAGTTGACTTCCACTAGCTAAATTCAGTATTAATTAGGCCCTGCTCATACTATATTATAAATTAAATGGACTACTAGGCTTTAATTAACAAAAACACTAGGCCTAATTTTAAATCTACCCATTAAAAATAAGTATACATACATAAGATTAAATACCCAAGTGGACTCGGCCCGATTTTGAAGTATTGAGGAGAAGCCAAGTCCGAAAAATTCCGCCAAAACCAATGAGTCAGAATTTCCGAAATAACCAAATTAAAGATTTCTAACTCTAATAATAATGATACCACTACATTCCTTAACGTTTAAACATAATTAAATTCATAATTTCGAACAATTAAAATCGAATTACTTCCGATATTCATTTAAAAATCTCTGAACTTTATGACAAACGCGATAAGCCGGTACTTCCCGCCATATTAATTTTTACTCACCGACAATGACCCCACGACCTCTTCCATGGCCCTAGAGTTGCAGAACATCGTCACGTGTCAAAATCCAGCCAATAAAATTCGCCAAATTGTTTCCATCCCCCTGACCCCAAAATTTGCAGTATAATTTCGCAAATTTAAAATTAATTTGAGAAATTTAAGCCAGACTTGATAAAATAAAATAAAATAAAATACACATTTTTATTTAAGAAAATTCTTTGGTATTGCTTTATTTATTTAAACATTTAATCTCAATTACATTATTGAGATAAATTAGGCCTAGGCCTATTCATAATGGATGACAGTATGATTAATTTCTGAAAGACCTCGTTCTCTTAATAAAGAAACCTGAAAATAAACAGTTATATAATGATTAAAATTTAATTAAACTAGGCATAAAAATTATTAATTAGCCTACAAATATTTCTTGACACCTTAATTGGTGTGCCATAAGTGACTCAGGTTCTGCGAATTTCAGTATTTGTGCATTTAAACTTCCATAGGGATGCAAAACAGCACGTTTTAACGTAAATGACTCGTTAGGATGCTTTGCGTGGAAATGATTATTCAAGAATTCCTTACTAAAATTAATATTAAATTACTAATTACTAATTAAGTTTAAGCTAATGAACGGTCTAGTTGCATGTCTACCTAGTTTGTCTTTCACCACAAAACCAACAGAAATAGCCATACATATGAATGGTTCTACGATGTTTGAAATAATCATGCTCCGTTATAAAACCTAATCTGCAGCAGTAATAAGGATTTTCTTTGGGAAAATGCATAATTGTGATATGAGATTCAATGTCCATCCTGTCATCTGTTTCATATTCGCATTTCAGGCAGCGTAGTGTGTTTGAAGCTGTACCATCACCGTTAACTAAACGTGTAAAATGGATGCTGCAAATAAATTAAATAATTAATTAAAATTAAAATTAAAATTAAAACAAAATAACTAAAAATTATGTACAATATATAAATATAATTTAATTTAACTTATAAGTTTATTAGAAATTAGTTTAATTAAAGCTATTTTGAAATAAACTTATAGAGCTATTTCAGTGGGGGAAAAATTTCGTCTGCTACGAAAATTGGGCCTGCCTTTGAGTGTAGGGCGGCCATTTTATGAGGGTTTTCTCTATGGGCAAATAACATTGGTGACGTAGCCATTACCCCCTCTGAAATAGCTCTATAGAGTGCTGTCAGAAGCGCCGGTGTGACGTCACCCTTGCTGTTTTCCCATAAAGAAAAAACGGTAACTGTCATGGCCGCCCATTGCTAAAGGCAGACTCGTGACGTTTAACCTTGGATCTGACAGCACTCTATACTGAATACATAGAAGTGGCAGAGTCCTGCTTTGATTGTAATAGACTAATGGCACCCCATGTTATTTCCCCATAGAGATTAATACAGTCGAAGGCAGAGGGCTGCCATTACCCTATAAGTTCTATTGCAAGATACCATGAGTGCCACTACAGTATCGCATTCGCATTCGCTACTGCATACACAACTTACTGTTCATAAACATCATTTCGTTTACAATTCGACATTAATTTCTCAAGCTCATTTAGTTCTCTGACGTCATTTAAACCAGACTGATTGCTAGTACTTCCTGTGGCTTGAGACTGCGATTGGTCAGCAGCTATTGTTCTGGGTGGCGCCGCCATGTTTGTTCAAACGTTTACCACAAAACTGATTTCGAAACAAAACTTGAAAGTCTTGACCCCTCTCTACTTAGAAACTAGCTTGACCTCTGAGGAAAACCCCAATTTCACGGCCGGGTCTTTACCACGCTTGTCACTGTATCTTTTTGTACGTCATTTAACCTCAGGGGCAGTTTACGATAAATTTTAGTACTTCCCAAAACAATTAAAAAAAAAAACCCCAAAGTTAATTTAAGATTATTTTGTTGGGTTTGTAATTTAATTGAAGAACCAACAAATTACTGAACAACAAGTATGACAGGCGACCCTTATCGTTAATGGTATTTAATTATATATCTAAGTAAAACACGACTTCCATCAACCATATTGTTATTTGTCAACGCTCAACACTTTCTTAGCGAGCGACCCCTGGTGGGGACAGAACTTATAGGTACAAAAAAGCAAGGGGTAGTGGGGGGCTTACGAGGTTACTGCCCCCTATTCGGAGAGTTATGTCAAGGTTACTGGATGGGGGCGCGACCTCCAACAGGGAATGTCAGTCACTAACAAAAGGCCACCAACAGGTTATAGGGAGAGGGCGTTTGTCAGGGAGGGAAAGAACATCCGACGTCATTTTATACCTCTACCTAGGGGAGCGTTTGCAGGCGCGATACTGAAATTCCCCCGTTAGGGGGATGGAATCGAGGTAAGAGATATAAGCCTATGACGTAGCAAGAATGGGTTTGCCCTCTCCCTATGCCCCCCCCCTCAATAAACAAATAACTCTGTAAATCCCTAGAGTGGTACTGACTGGGGAGGAGCTACGCGGACGTGACGTCAATATTGGTAGTATGGCCCCAGCTGGTCGCTAAAACGAGGTAAGAGATAGGAGGGTGTGACGTCACTAGAAAGTTCGTAATATCAGACTATAGCCAATATTCCCCCTAAAACGTGAGAGCTTCTCTAACCAATTATGAGTCTTTCCCCACTCAAATTTCTCCACCATTTTGAGGGAAGGGTGAGAAGGCATTCTTAGGCCAAATAAGTCTGTCATCTACCTTACGAAAAGTTTTTGTTGGTTATAAAAAATAGCTGATTTTTAACATTTTTATTAAGATATTTTATTCAGTTTGATTTTGTTATTTTTTTCCAAATATTTAGGCATATATTGAACATTTTTTTGTAATTATTGAAAAACACGTTTAAGAAAATATCTTGTTTGTACTGAGCATTGCAAATAATAAAGAAAAATTAATTTAAAAATAAAAGGTTTTAATTATCAAAATACGATACACAGATTTCTAAGTTTCGGCTGGATGTACAGGGTGTTACAAAAAGCGTGGTACGACCGAAGTACAATTAGTACAATGGGGTCTATGACAATATGGAAACTAAAAACTTACAATGCATTGTCCCAAATTTACATAACGGTTCCAAACGTCCAGAAAAATTGTCAGAACTTCATAACTTTCGTCCAGTTATATCAAAATTCAACTGCGTTAACGGGTAACGCATTGTCTATGGTTTTTCAAATTTAGCGCCAAGGCTGAAATAAAGTTGAATTTTTATAGAGGTCGCTATAAAGTTTCCCGCGCTACGCATGCGTACAATATCCCGAGAAAAAATAACATCATGGCGAGGAAATGCTTGTAATTTTAATACTACTCCTTAAAATTAACTAATATCTCGGTTAATTAGCGTTCAAATACGGGAAAAATTAATAAATTCATTAAATAAAATCTTCCGCTACCAAATATGCCAATTATTTATATCGGTAAACCAACGAAACTCGTTGGTAAACCAATTTTTGATATATTATGCAATCTCAAGAATTTCGGAGTTGGTAGAATGGTTGTCCGTAGTCATTTTTTAAAGTATAAAGAGCCGTCTTATTATATAATCAAGAGAGTCGAACCACAAATGGATCCGGTAATTATTTAATTAACTAAAACTAACCTTAATTAATATTAAAATCGCTTACCTAAGTTCCCTTTCACCCTCTCATGAACTTGCCTAAAGAATTGATTCATTTTGTTGTTAGTAAAATTTCCGTTAGGTGCGCTGTATACGTAATTTCGGAACCAAATAAAAATAGGCGGGAAAATTTGGCGCGAATTTAAATCGTTAAAATTGACAAACCAAACCTTGTTTTTCTTTTTATTTCTAATTTAAAGGAAAATAAATGGGGTTACGTTTGGTCGGAATCAGTTTTCAGGGGTCGAAAAATGCCTGATCTTGTTAAAATAGACGCAACACAGGTGCCTGATTATCAACTTATTTCAAAAGAAGATGAACACAAATTTCTCGATAATAAACTAGTAATGCCCGGTAAAATTTTGCCGAGGTTTATGGAATTTCCACCTCTTATGGAAGAAATATTGAGGATAGACAAAGGTTTACCCAAAGATAAAGCACCCAAATTACCGCTAATTTACAAAGAAACCCCTGGAAATGCATCAAGAATGGCTAAAGAAGGCGAGACACCAACAAAAATGGTTACACTTAAGCCTAATTTAGATTCGAGACTTACTAAACATGTACAACCAATTTAAATTGTGTAACTTAATAAGTGTAATATTCTAGTGTAATAAAATAAAAATGTTTCAAATCAATGATAACTTTGAAGTCTCTTACTTGCAGAAGGCATACTTGGTACATACAGGTAGGGCGCGTTTATCTTTGTTTGCGCTAGATAAGCCTTAATATATAGAAGTTGGGCCTATTTCTAATAAGAGGTTGCAATCTATGTCTACATTTTTTCCCTAATCTATTCAGTTTAAAGTTCACTGGTTAAGAAAACTCAACGGAAAATAAGTTTTAATGGGAAATTAGTGGTAAGTTCTTTGATATTTAGTTATTAAAATTAGGCTTAAGTATTGATTTTAGGTATGATTTTAAGCCTAGTTCGTTTTAAATTTAATTTGACGTTAAAATAACGACTTTAAGTACACCTTAAGGCGCATAAACAAGTACTTTAAGTTAAGCCTAATTACAAAATGGCGGCGGAAGCCAAGTTGACGCGTATGTACCCAATACCCAACCCATGTGTTAAGCCTTGGTTAGTTAGTTTAAGCAAAAAATGTCGCCGGATTGTCGACGCACGTTTGAAAGGCGTTTATATTCAAAGAGATCATAATCTACATCAGATAGACGCTTATTGTAATTGTCTTAATCGATTTTATTCGCTTAATCAGGTAGAGATTTCGTACATTAATAGCCAAAATATGAGCAATGTCATAGGAATCTCTACGCTTTTGCGTTGAATCATTGTATCCAATGGTTACAAGAGCTTTGTGCGAAAATAAAGAGTTGATAATCAAGAGTATGACCATTTTCTTGGAAGGTTAAAATTTATTACTATGGTATTTGATAACTCTGCATTGATACCAAAGACCAAACCGGAAACTTCGGACTAGACAAATAGCAACAAATTAACGGTTCGAATAAGCAAACTATATTGATTGAACATAGTATAGGTTTAAACCCTTGTTACACCCAAGATGGGTTCTTCTAAAGGTAAAAGGCTTAAGTATGGCTCCTCCTCAAAATGGCGGAGAACTTTCCTAGAGGCTAGTGGGAAAGACGCCATATTGGGTAAGCGGGGACTACTGGCGAAGATCTTCACCCCCAAAATATAAGGATAGGACAATGGGGTAAGACTTAAGAATGGCTCTCCCTTTCCCTCAAAATGGTGGAGAACTTTACAGGGAATTCTAGGGAAGGGACCATATTGTATAACCCCTTCGGCCGCTCCCCGCGAAAATTGTCGATAATTGAACATACTCCGGTTTATCGACTGAACATTCGTTAAAAAGGAACTAACGCAACTGTCATCCGATAAGTTGTAAACTACGCAAAGATTAGGGCACTTATCTTCAGTATTTTAAACAAAAGTTGCGTATCTTTCCCAGTAGAACGCATTTCAACTTATTATTCAGTCCCAACGAAATCATTTTCTTCTTCATATCATTTTAATTTAATTTATTTATTAAAATCAGGTTTAAACCTAAACCAGAATCATGGTTAAAGTTACGGTACTGCTGTTAGTCAGTTTATTAGCCATTGGGTATGGTTACCCTCTACAAAAACAATTCGAATACATAAGACGATTGGTTCGACGCGATGTCATGAACACTTGGACGCTGGACGATTACCCTAATCCTAGAGACCAGTTCCTGTTATGTGGAAGGGAAAACCCATCGTACATTTGCGACCCCAACAAAATTTTGAAACCAGCTGAAGGTAATTTAAGTAGTAGTAATTTAAAATTAGTTAAGATACCCGGCGTGGCACGCGGTTGCTTTAAGGGCCTTTAAACCGGAAGTGTATCTTGTCTATGTAGACACTAAACACTATATAGTCTATGGGCCCATGAAGTACTATGAGATATACAGGGTGTTTCTTTAAGGATAGGTCAGAAATTAAGGGGTATGTTTTTTTGGGCGATTTTGAGTCGAGAACTTGTGTAACTTCTATGCATTGCATCTTGAAGTAATGAACACCGTTTTCAAGTTCTGTTTTTGGAGTGTTTTATAAATGATCCCTAAAATTAACATAAGAAACTGAAAGATAATGCCAAGTTAATTAAGGGGTCATCCCTAAAACGCTCCAAACATAACTTGAAAACGGTAACGCGTATGGCAAAATTAGTCATAGAAGTTAACATTTTCGACTCAAAATTTATTTCCCATAGATCCCCCCTCTTCATTTATGACAGTCTTATCAGAAACACCCTGCATATAAGAAAACTTTATTAATTATATTATTAACGTATTCATTCTTTCTTTCTTCAACAGCTGATAATTTGGAGTTCCGAATTTCGAGAATTAAAAACGAAACTAAATGCGTTTGTCAAGAATGTCCCGATCCTAATTCAGGAATTTCAGTGGGAGTGGCCATTATGAAAAATATGTATCACGATTATCAGTAAGTTAGAAGCTATTTATACATGATTTTCATTTCAGTCTTATTTCAATCCCCTTTGCATGAAAGTTGCTAGTAAATTATTTAATTAACAAGTCTAAGGAAATAGGTTTTGCTTTGGTCTATTTGTAGAACATGGGGTAACACCATAAGTACTTCCTCTTTATCCACTTACGGTAGCGCACTTTGGTCTACAGCTAAGACGTTAGGGAATCAAATTGGTCTAAATTTAGATGATTTTGTCCCAAATTTAGACGATAGGTAAGATCAGGGAAACAGATTTGAAGCGGCACATTGAAACCTTCTCCCCCTTCTGAACTGTGTAAGGATGATACTTCGACAAATGGTTGGGTACTCTAGTAAGCCATAATGACGTAAATAAACTCCTAAAACCATGAATACATACAGCTACTGGGAATCATTGTGAAGTCATTTTTCGCAAGATATCTAGGCGCGTTTTGTGGGAGGAGCTAAGGATTAATCATTATGTATAACGAATTTTACCTCGTGAATAATAAAACCTATCTCGCTGCGCGTTGCACTTTGCGCTCGCACGCCTAACCACGCTCTGCTACCAAAAAACAGTTAGAAAGACGTAAGAATTAATAGACGTGACGTGGATAGTAACTTCTCAAGCCCGGTATACCCACAGACCCCGCATAGAAAAAAACATGGGTGATATAGGGGGAGCAATTATTCCAATTAGCTGTATGTATTCCTGGTATCATCGCGTGATTATAAGAAATTCCATGTGTCGCTTGTATGTTCCCTGATAGAAAAGCCCAAGTCAAAATTTCAATTTGTATTACTTGTATTTTGGACTATGTAAACCAATTTGGCTACTTTTTCCAGTTTTGACGAAATTTAGTCAATTTTAAAGAGTATTTGTGATGATTGAAGTTGTTTGACAACGTTATGAATAGATGGACAATGGAAAAGAATTCTTGGCCCCCAGCACTAACATATTAACACATATTCACTACAATTAACCTATTTATAACTTAAGTTTCATAAGATTAGCTTTAACATAACTAACATAATAACGGATTGTTGTTATATTATTTATGTCATAAGTTTATAAGATATGTTCCATAAGTAAGTATGACACTACCTATACTATTCGTAATGCTAGAGATCTACAGCTGGAGAACGACAAGCGAGAATTGAAGTACTACACTCGGTTAATTTTGCAGTTCATCTTCCTATTTAGTCTGTATTACTAAGCCGTTGACAGCAGCGCCTCACCAGGCGACTTCGCTTTACCTCGAATCTATGACCTTGTTCAATCACTTCAAAATTACAAGCTCCAGTTTGTATCCAGTGACAAACTTATGGGGAACATATCTTATGAACTTATGTTATGTCTATAACAGGAAATTAGAGAGGTTGCACTAAAACCGGAAATGATTATTCCCTCACTAGCCTAGCTCTTTGTTCGCCGCCATTTTGGTGGAAAGGGGGGGGGAGACATATTAAGCCACACGCTCTGTTCTCTAGTTCTTGTGCAATAAACAAGCCCCTCCCATATTACAAAATATCATCGCATTCGCTTACCTGTGTCACGCCAAAAATTTCCTGTTTTAATTAACTTATTAAGGCACTATATTTCAGTTGAAAGATATTTAATCTAGTTCAAACAACCCGTCCCTCCTATTGCTCCCAATTCTCAAAATTATAGGCCAACTTTATCAAATTCTAGCGAAGATCTATCGCAACGAGCCGAGGCCTTCGCTAAAGGACTGATGAAACAATGGAACCTAGGAAAGTGCGATGACTCCATTATAGTCTTACTGGCGACCGAAAATCACCAAGTAGGTTTTGGTAACAAGTTTCCTTGCTTACACAGGGTGTTTCTGATAATGATAAGTCTACCGCAAATCAACGGTAGGGTATCTTCTTTGGGTCAAAGAACAAGGGTCTACAACATTTAAAGCAACAGGCGGCACCATTATCACCCCTAGCATTCTGGCTAATTTTCTGGACACGAGTTTTATCTTGCCAATGCAGGAACCAGTCAGACCTAGTGCATTAGATCCGATTGGTTCCTGCCTTTGCCTAAAGTAGCCTTTACCAAGCTTAGCCACTGTTTAGTAGAATAGTCATCTTTAAGGGGCACCAACGGAGCCACCCTTTGTTTAAATTACGGGCCCGTATCCCTTGTTTTATTGCCCAATCGCTGTTTTGAGCCCATGTATCCGTCACTAATAGTTGTAGATCATGGAGTTCTTTGATGACACTTGACCCCAACAACACACCGACCTTTGATTTACGCCAGACTTATGAACAATGTCATCAACTTACGAATGACAATTTTTCAGTCATTCATCGTTAGCGGCGACCGCGTCAAAAACGTCATATCCGATTCAACCATCAACGCCATCTTCGAAGACATTAGAATACACTTCGAAGGCAACGAATACTACCAAGGTTTGGAATCCCTGATCGAATCAATTTACGACAGATCCCGAGGACCTTTACGCAGTCCCCAACAACCTGCTGACGAAACCACAAACACCGGAAGTGTAGGCTTAACAATCGGCTTAGTCGTTGGGTTCCTAGCCTTGGCGGTACTCTTTGCCGCCGGTGTCATAATGGTGCGAAAACGTCAACAAAATCAAGGAGATAAATTCACCTACGATAGCCACAAAACCGGTGGTAAACGCGAACCAACTTCTAAGGGTAACATCGTCAAGGTACCCGTTGTATTCCCGGATGCAGTTTACCAACCATGCAGTATCGAAGACCCAGCTGGTAACAAACGTGGCAATGGTAGCGACGAAGAAATAAATTTCACCGAACGTACAACCGCAACGGCTCAAACGCCGTTAAGGGATGGACCGGATGTACATAATGGACGCATGCGTCATGAACTAAGTAGGGTTGATGAAGAAGATAGTAAAGATATCCTCGAAGACATCGATGTTGATGACCCGGAAGAAAAAATTGTTTTTGCGCAAACGCACGCCCCTAAAAAGCCGCAACGTACGAATGATTCGGGTCATAATGCGTAAATTTAAACATTTTTCAGCTTTGTTTTAAATATAACGATTTAATTTAACCATTTGTTAAATAAAATGGTTAAATTTAAGTTCATTTAAATCTTATTTTCAAGTGTGTTTCGTTTATTATTTTTATTATTATTTTTTGCATCGCCATGACTCGATCTCATATTTCTGTTTTCCTTACTTTAAGTTAGCGATTAAGTATTTTTCAGGAAATGATAGAGGTGATGCAGGAAATACTTACCTGTGTACTTATGAATAATCTAGGTCACGTGGGGCGGGTACTTAATAGACTCTCACTCATTTGACGTCGAATGAAGCTAAAAGCTAGTACATCCAGCGAAAAGGGTTCTATTGAACTGAAACCCGAGCATCGAGACTAACAATGGAGCGACCATGCAGATTTTCGAATCCCCGCTGGGGCAAACGTTGGAAAGGTTCTTAGCAAAATTCGGCAGGAAATTTTTTAATAGGATTTCTATTGTTCATCTTCAGTTCACTAGAACCGCCACAATGCAAGGCTTTCAGTTAGCTAAGAACCCTTCCAACTTTTGCCCCAGCGGGGATTCGAAAATCGGCACGGTCCCTACATTGTTAGTCTTGGGTACAGCTAAAATCCTCAGACATTTTAGGGGTTCCATGTTCATTTTGGGGCCTTCAATGATAACTTGCACATCTATGATATCATAAGTACCATGGGTAATTATAGTACTTATGATGATATAAGTACACCATCGTTTCACAAACATTCTCCGTGTCACCTCTACAATTTTCCGATTTAAATTTTATAACCATTAAAGCCACTTTTCAGAAAAATCATATTTGTAATTTCCTTGGCAATTAAATAAATTATGATTTATTAATTTTCAATGAGGAAAACTAAAATTTGAGATAATCACGCTTAAATTAAATTTAAAATCCCGAAGGAAGGAAGGAGTGTCGATTTAATGAAAAATTTAACGAGTTTTAATAATTAAAACTTAATTTAAAAATACTTTTCGCGCTTTATTCTCCCTATAACTCTCTTTTAAGGTTTCATCTTCAAGTCATTTAATTTCACATCCTTTTTGTTTAATTTCAAATGATTAAGTTTGTAATTTAAAACTTAATTAGAGTTGAAACTTCTAAACTAGCTATAATTATATTTCTTCAACAAGTTTAAAATTTTTGTTAAAAATTTTAAACTAAGAGATGGGTGCCAGCTAGTCAAGAAAATGTTTATTTCGTAGATAGCATAACGTAATTTTAGCGACAGTTTCTAAATTTGGCCTAAAATAGGTCTAAAATTAAAGTAGATAAAATAGACTTACTTACTTGATCATCTAATTAATTATGATTAATTTTGTTTCACCAATAAAGTGCCATAAATGTTTGAAAATGGAATCAATAGAACGTAATGTAAAAACTTTTAGACTAAAAATAGACCAAATTGTAAACATAACGAAAAAAAAGGTCAAAATAGTCTAAAATTTAAGTAAATAAAATAGATTTAATTAACCTGTACCAATAAAACTATTGGACCTCTAATAGAACCTTATGTAAAAGCTATTAGACTAAAAATAGACGAATTTGTAAGCATAACGAAAAATGTCTAAATTTGAATCAATTAGATCATATCATTCATCATATGATAACAAGTCATAAAATCTGGTTATATAGACGTTTTTCATCCATACACGACGTGACAATAACCTTATTGGGCCTGATTTTAATGCCGTTCTTCCTTAGTAGCCAAAATTGGCCTAAAAACTGGCCTATTCTACACCAGTAACCAAATTTTACTAAAACAAAAAGGCCTATTTTAAGCCAGTAACCAAAATTGACCTAAAATAAACTGGCCTATTTACACCAGTAACAAAAATTGGACCAAAATAAACTTACCTATTTTACACTAGTAACAAAAATTGGACCAAAATAAACTTACCTATTTTACACTAGTAACAAAAATTGGACCAAAATAAACTTACCTATTTTACACTAGTAACAAAAATCGGCCTAAAATAAACTTACCTATTTTACACTAGTAACAAAAATTGGACCAAAATAAACTTACCTATTTTACACTAGTAACCAAAATCGGCCTAAAATAAACTTACCTATTTTACACTAGTAACCAAAATTCACCTAAAATAAACTGGCATATTTTACACCAGTAACAAAAATTGGCCTAAAATAAACTTACCTATTTTACACCATTCACGAAAATTGGCCAATTAATTTCAACCAGCAACCAAAATTGACCCAATTAAACTGGCCTATTTTTATACCAGTATGAAAAATTGGTCTAAAAACTGGCCTATTTTAAGCCAGTAACCAAAATTGACCTAAAATAAACTGGCCTATTTACACCAGTAACCAGAATTGGCTAAAATAAACTGGCCTATTTTACACCAGTAACAAAAATTGGACTAAAATAAACTTACCTATTTTACACTAGTAACCAAAATTGGCTAAAATAAACTGGCCTATTTTACACCAGTAACAAAAATTGGCATAAAATAAAACTGGCCTATTTTACACCAGTAACCAGAATTGGCCTAAAATATACTTACCTATTTTACACTAATAACAAAAATTGGCCTATTAATTTCAACCAGCAACCATAATTGACCTAATTAAACTGGCCTATTTTTATACCAGTATGAAGAATTGGTCTAAAAACTGGCCTACTTTTATACCAGTAACCAAAATTGGCCTAAAATCATCCCAAACATAAGTGTATCCCGAAATTTGTACAATTATTTGTATTCACGTCAAAACGTACATACATACAAATAAATAAATAAATACTAATTTTCAAATTTAATTAATCACGAATTAAGAGAATTAATTACATTTTTTAAGGGTCGAGAAAATTGAGCAACATACCTGGTTACACTCAGTTATTACTTTGAACTTTGAAAAAACCTCCGGTATTGGAAAAATACTTGGCATTATCGGTTCCCTTCTTTTCGGCAGCGTGGGGATTAACAATTTCCAAACCTTGCAAGGGCGTAAACGCGACGCTAGACGCGGTACCGGAAACTTGACGTCGGACAGTGGTACTTCCGCCATAAACTTGTTGTTTTTGTAAATTCCTTTGTAGCGTCTTTGAAATTCTAACTTTGGTTTTTTCGTCTATTTGAGGGGCTCTAATACGACCGGTTCCCGATTTACCAACTTGTCCCATACTGAAACCTAAGTCATCTTGGTACGCGTCTTCCTCAATCTAAAGAACGTTAGAGATGGGAATCCATGATACGTTAGTATTTATACATATCCATGGTTATTCCGTATATTTCAACCACTGACACTAATGGTTCACTAATTCTTATAAACGCTATATAGTATCTATCAGCAAGAAGCGATATCTAGTTTATTAGGGAGAAGGTACAAATTCGTGCCACATTTCCAGCTTTATCTCCAGTCCAAACGTATAGTAGGTCCGGAGTTAATCCCCGCCGCCTCTAAATTACAACCAGCCAGCATCTCATTGGTTCTTGAAAACTCACGTCAGCGCGACGCGAATGACGAAAATTACAGTCATATTTTTCGACTGAGGAGAGGCAGCGAAATAGCCCGGCCTCCTTTTACGCCCCCCCCCTTGTATTTGAAAGGGGGACTGGGACTATGGCGCGCGAATACTTAGGCATCTTATACCTTCTCCCTGATAAACTAGATATCGCTTCTTGATAGTGATTTACAGCGGGATTGTCACGGGGTTATCAGCCGGGGGGGGGGGGCTTTGTTTAGCGAAGAAGAAAGTTACGGTTTCTTACCTCTCCAAAAGTCATCCTATTGGCTTGACGTCTTAATTCAGTGACGGCGAATCGTTCCTTCATTTTGCGAACCCTTTTACCACCGCGTTTTTTCTTGGCTTGATCTATGGGTGCCGGTAAGGGTTTGACCTGTTTAACCGGGGGTGGTTCTTGAAGTTTGTCCAACTTGCGTTCAACTTCCTCTCGTAAACTATGACCCGTGTTTCCATTGGATGACTGGTGAAAACTGTCAACACGCGCAGCTAACGTACATTTGGCGGCAACTAATCTCGCGGCTTTCCTCCTCAAATCCTTAACAAGTTAAAAAGAAAGAACGAAGTACTCTATAATGTGATCCAAAAAGGGTGGTCCGGAGCAAAGTACAATGGGTTCTATCAGAAGTATATAATACTTCCCTTCGAGAGAAGTGTACTAGCACAAAGCGGAGGGGTAATTGTAACATGATTCTTTTCAACATCATTCCCTTAACATTTGGAGTGCACAAGGTTATGTACTAAACCAAATCATGCAAACGCCATGTAAATAGTTCCCCCTCATCATTACTCTATTAGCACTGCTTAACTATTTGCCAAGGCGCGTGCATGCACGCGCTTGTGGTCATTTTTGTCCCATGCACGTCAAGACAATCAAGGTTTGTGGATTAATTGATTGCTAAATGGGGATTTAGTAAATACCAAACAGTTAAAGAATTCACCCTAGCACGGTGCGATGCCCATCTTAAATTAAGTTTGATGAGCGGGAGAGCAAACTAACAAAAAGGGCCCCCTCGCCTGGGGAAGAATCGTGTTACTTAACTAAAGTATTAAGAAGATACAGAGTATCACGCTTCTACTATTATCCCCTTCCCTTCTGGTTCTATGAACGATTTTGAGTCAAAAATGTAACTTCTAATAATGTTTTGCCACAATGTACGCAGTAAAAAGTTAAGTTATGATAAGATTGTTTAGGCCTATACATTTGCTATTATCCCTTTCAAAATTTGGGTTCAACTTACCGACGGCGTATTTTGAACTATATCCGAATAATATATGAAGCCAGTATGGGGCAAGATGGCGGAAGTCGAAAATCCACTCAAGGTTTTCTTCTGCGACCCCAAAACCAATATATTACAAGCGGGCATCTTGGACAAGTTGGTCAAACCACCAGCAACACCCATTAACTTCGCGGCGATGGAAGCACCGACAATAGCTGATAAATTTGGCGCGATGTAAGACATTCGGGATTCGACGTAAGTGTATATTTGCATTTTGAAATTGTTGAGTTCAACGGCCATGTCGCAAGATTCCGAAACAGTTTTTAATTCTTCGTCAGTTAGTAATTGTCCTTGGGTTGTTGAAGCGGTAACGCTTACGACCATAATTGTGGCAGGTGTTAGCATTTGTAGTAAAATTTCGTTATTTTTGGCTTTATCCAAGTCATTTCCAAGTTCCCTAACTGTTGACACGTATTCCATGGCGCCAGGAACTAATGATTCCAACTCCGGAAAACGTTTGGAGTATTTGTCACGACAAAATTTGTGAATTATGTCTGAAAATATTTTGTCGTTGATTTGCGAGAGATAAGGGGATGTCCTTTGAGTATGCTATAGTCCTATTTGCTCCCCATCCAACCACACTAAAAACTTAGGGCTACGACAAACAAGGGCCGAGTAATACAGCAAAATGTTCAAAAACATGCCCCCTCCATAGGAATAGCATTACACCCAACTTTAGAGGCTCATTACTCTGGTTCTACTAGAGATACGGGATGCCCTTTGAGTATGTTATAGTCCTATTTGCCCCTCCCCCCCTCCAACCATACTCTAGGAAAAGCATTACACGCAACTTTGGAGGTTCATAACTCTGGTTCTACTAGAGATACGGGGATGCCCTTTGAGTATGTTATAGTCCTATTTGCCCCCCCCCTCCAACCATACTGAAGGAAAAGCATTACACGCAACTTTGGAGGTTAATAACTCTGGTTCTACTAGAGATACGGGGATGCCCTTTGAGTATGTTATAGTCCTATTTGCCCCCCATCCAACCATACTAAAAACCTAGGGCTACGACAAACAGGGGCCGAGTAATTAAGTAAAGTAACCAACACTTTGCCGCCAGCGTAACGAAACCCTCAACTACACTTCAAAGTTTGCGTAAACAAAACTCTTCACTACATTTCACAGTCTGCGCAATCGAATTCTCAACTAAACTGTGCAGTTCGCCCAAAAACAAAACCCTCATCAAAATAGTCGAATATGCTTAAAATTTTGGCCTAAAACAAAAGCCACGACAATCCATCATAACTGCACAAAAACCCTTCATTATTATTTCCCAATTACGCCGAGATCACTTACCCTTAATGGGCACTTAGTACTTACTTATTTCATTATCAATTTCCACTGCAAAATTATTTGCTTCGACAATGAGTTGATACTCGGGATCGGATTCGACAGGTCCGAAAAGATCCATTCGATCATTCTCAATTCTTTTGGCTATTTCTTTCATAACATGTTTAAGTTGTTCACTATCCCTTAGTTTAGCGATGGACCTGACCGATTTGGCGCTGGTATCAACTTCCATGGCGATGTCCTCAACATCTTCAATTTCATCTTCTTGAAGAAGCTGTTCCTCTTCAGCTTCTCCAGCATCTTCCAAATCAGCCAAAAGTTCATCGGCCAAAGACATGATTTGTGTTTAACGTAAAACCTGAAAATCATTATCTATGGTTCAGAACTAAACCGTTACGGACGGAGTTAAATTCGCGTACATTAGTCCTAAAATATTAAACTTGTACCCATAATTATTACGTCATAAAGAACCAATCACTTAGGAGTAAAATAGTAAATACAAAGCTACTTGTCCAAATTGTTTATGGGCAAATCGGAGTAGGTCAATTTGACATTTCATGGTAGCGTAAGTTCATAAGATATGTTCCTTAAATAAGTTTGTCACTGGTTACAAACTGGAGCTTGTCACGATGTGACGTAGGTCATAGATTCGAAGCGACAGACGCGTGGTGAGGCGCTGTTAAAGGCTTAGTAATGCAAAATTAACCACCAAGTGTAGGACTTCAATTCTCGCTTGTCGTTCTCGAACTATCTCGAGCTGTAAGTCTCTAGCATTACTTATGGAACAAGTCTTATAAACTTATGATGGTAATAGCAGGAATCATAGTGTCCCCATATATCTAACCCATGCTAATTTCTATGCGAGTTTTGTGGGCCAGGCCTGAGTACTTTACGTCATATGCCTCATAATTCTCACGTCTCTTATGTCTTAACTACGATTACGTTGATATGTACAGGGAAACAGCAAAAGGGGCGAGGCTTCAGACATATCCTATAATATACATACATCTACATGGTGGAAAATTTTATGAAGGAGAAGGCTAGTGGGGGAGTAAAGATTATTGGGTAAGCGGAGGTCTGACGTTTTGTAGGAGGGGTTTATCACCTACTGCGGTGTCCCCATCCCTAGTAATAAGACTTAACATTTCAAGCACATAAATTCATTCATTCCCCATTTAATACACACTTTGGCATTTTATTACTAATCACTTTTATATCAAATAAAATTTTATGTATATCCAAAATATACAAAACACATTAAGGTTGCGATGGTTAATTTACAGATTATCAATACTATCCTCATCGGTTTCCAACTCATCATCGCTTTTATCAGCCAAAAACAAACTTAGCAGTTCTTTAAACCGATTCTTAATACTTTCCAACGATCTATTTTCGAGTGACTGGCAAACTTGTTCGAAAGCAAGTTCCAATTCCTCGTTACTCGCGTGAAGTTTCTGGCATGTCTTAAGAAGTAACGCGTCTTCAACTCTACTCCATTTGGGACAAGGTACTTCTTGTACAGCGTCAGAAGGTGGAAGTGGTTCGGAATGAGTAGGAACAACTTCGGATAAATCGTTTTCTTCCATGGCGCTACTAAGCACGTCTTTGACATTAGGAGCTGTTGTCACTTCCGGTTTGCCAATTGCGTTGACTTGTACAGCGTCAAAAGCCATCAGAGATTCGGAATGAGTTCCAACAGTAGGAACAACTGTCACATCGCGTTCCTCAAGCACGTCTTTCACATTAGAAACTGTTGTCACTTCCGGTTTACCACTTGCAGCTGATTTTGCGCTTGCTTCGTTATTGAAATCCGCAAGTTTAACCTTGGAATGATATATGACTTGCGCTGGTTTGAGAACTTTGCCCTTTTGCAAGAAAATCTTGCCATCAATGAACCTAAGTCCGCAACTAACGCAATGTCTATTTCTATTCTTCATACGTAAATCCGAAGAATTGTTATGGCAATTGCAGGGGCATTTATTAGTTCCGTACGGATCTTCAGTCTCGGGTACGACAAAATCTTCAAAATCACTTAAATCATCGTTAACCCTAATTTCATCAAGTTCCGTATCGCTGTCCGGTAATTGGAACTCTTCAAAATCGGTCATTAAACTCTCGGGTGGTCTTTCATCGGGCATTAGAAGGTTCAATTCCTCTAGGATATGATTACGGGAACGTAGAAACGGATTCAAAGAGCTATGTATCACTTCCGAAGACAAATCAACTTGTTTTTGCAAATGATGGAAGACCTTCAACAATTTTTGAAGTTGGTTAGGTTGATTGCCGAATTGCACCTCGAGTTTGCGTAAAAATAACAGCGATTTTTCGAACAGTACATAGTCTTCGTAGCGACCACAATCTTTTGCAGCTTCCGGGGGTAAGAATTGCACAAATTCGTCAACCAACTTGGGGTAATTACGGAATATCTTGCAGATTTCGTGGTAAAGTTCAACAGGGTCCGTGTTCTTCGATTTTGAATTGACTAGGGCCATACCAAACGCTTCGAACGTCTCAATATCGTCGACTAGAGCGTCCTTAACTCTTTGAAAGTAATTATTTGCGAATGCCGTGAGGCGAGCTTCCCTTTGAGGATCGTTTTTGACTAGATCATTGGCTAATAACGGTAGAGTCGATTCGAGTTCCCGTTCGTGCTTTTTCTTCTTGGTTTGTATCTTAATTGCCTTTTTCTTGCGGAAAATTGTACTTGAGGCTTCCATCAACGCCGCCAAATCGACTTCATTATCGATGGCTTCATCTTCCTCTTCGCACGTATCAACTTCACTCTGGGACCCCGCATCGCCCGCGACACCTTCTTCGGTAATTGGTACTGGTTCAGGGCTAACAACTACATCATCCGCAACGTCGTTCGTCTTCGACTCAACCCCGAAACCTTCACCATCCTGAGCAGTATTTTCAATTACATCAAAGTCCAATCGAACTTTCTTAACAGGGCGAGATTTGACTTCGGTCGTCGCCTTAGGATCTTGCTGCAAGGGTTTCGGTAGTAACTTCTTGTATTTATCCATAATTTTGGTAGGAGATGTGAAACCAGGACCACCACCTCGAATCGCGATATACCCGCTGCGTAAACCATATTTTTTCAGAATAACCGCAGCGTGTTTCATGGGTGACGTGCGAAGTTTATTAGGACTTCTAATTAACGGTAATATCGGTCTCAGCTTCATGGGTGAGCTTCGTAATTTACCGGGGCTTTTAGCTAATGGTAATATTGGTTTCAATTTCTTCGGTGACTGTCTCTTAGAGTCTTTACCAATACGGGCTTTGTAAGGTGCGGGTTCATTTTCATTTGATATCAACTCGGACGTTGATATCAACGAAGTATCCTCAATTTCTAGCAGATTTTCCGTTACCGAAGATGTATCTTTAAGTGACGTCGAGTCCAAGGACTGTTCAGTCTCAAGTACGATGGGTTCGGGTGAAGTTTGAACGGAGGGAACTAAGGGGAGCTTTTTAGGTCTGCAATATGGATGTACCCATTCAGGCATGACTTTGGGCGCAAAATGTCTCTCGCAAGGCGCTAGGGCCTGATCGGTGGTAAAGTTTGGTACGTCTATTGGTTCTCTCATAGCACGCCCGTATTTAAAATAATACGCGATTGGATTTTGTTGCCACGATTGATTCGACGCAGACCTGTGCTTTCTATTCTGAACTCTTTTACGGATTCCAACTTCCGTTTTTACCGGTAACATGTGCGTATGTATCAGACGATACTTCTCAATGTTTTTCACCCAAGAAAATTCTTCTAAACCATAAGCGACTAAAGTATCTTCGGACAGAATGTAAAGAGGTTTGCTACTAATGTTTTTAGGTTCCATCATGCAATGCGGTAATAGTTCAGGGTAAATAAAGACGCGACTGCTAGCAAACGTCTCTTGGATCTCTTTGGGTATTTTGCGTCTTCCGTAAGCCCTTTCAACTTGAGGACCTTTCTTCAACGCTGCATTGTTACTAGACGCCTGGTTACTTTCAATTTTTTCAATTATCCTCAAAGCTTCCGGTAAGTTATGAGCAGCGAAGGCTGATTTTCGATTGGGGTCCGGGAACTCTTTCTTGGCAAACGAAGCCAGTTCGTTTAGCAATGTTTTGGCTGACTGGCTATAAGCTACGAGTTCGGTGTCACCCTGAGTTAGAATGTAAGTTTGGGTGAGTAGTTGAACGTGCATTCTCATTTGTTCTTCCAGTATCGCTACCATATCCGCAGTTAAAAACGGAGATACGGACTGATTTTGGGGTTCATTCTCGGGTTGTATCTGCGGTATATCCAAATGCGGCATTGTTGCGTCAAAAGTATCGTTTAAATCATCTTCATCATCGCAATCTTGTTGTTGCGTCGCTTCCAGCAATTCCGAGATAAGTTCGTTTAGTTCGCGTTTGCTGACTTGAACAGCTCGATCATTTCTTAAATCCCATTGGTCAGTCATTTCATCGTCATCCTCTAAGAAATCGTACTCCGGATCGTTAGCGTCATCTTCAGCCTCTTCCGTGTTGGTAATTGGCTTCATGAAATCCTTAAGGAAACTTCTCCAGTCATCGTTATCGCAGTACGAATCGTACATATCCACGGTAATATCAGGAGCTATGAAGGCGGCTTCGATACTTTCCAAGGGAGTATTATCCAAAGGGAGTTTTGATCTTGTGCGTAATGAAATTGTATCCTCGTCATCTTGAAAGTCAGTGGAATCAAAAGGGATTTCGTCAAACATCTCCGGTTTTTCCGGTTCCTCTATAACTAATCTGGCTTCATCTTCTGATTGTAATGACGTGCTTTCTTGCTCAGTGTTTTCAGGGATTGCATTGTTCATCTCATCGTCACCTGGTGACCCAACATCACTCAAATTCGCTGATAAATTCAAATCATCTTCGTCACTTTCTTCTTCATTTTCGTTTTCGGCAACAGGTTCAAAATCGTCGTCATCCGAGCTTTCATTATCAGGAAATTCGTGCACTAACAACTTCCCCGTTTCGGTTTTATCAGCGATTATGGCTGCTGCGTTCGTCTCTTTGGGTTGTTTAGTTAGTTGACGTAATTTCGATCTAGTTAATTTCGGTTCGTAAAAAGCTTCCACAACTTCGCTGTCATCTTCATTTTCAGAGTTCATTGTGTTACGGACCATCGATAACACGTGTTCATTTGTTATAACGTGTCTTATGATACTTTTAACATTTCTGGCGGAAAGTTTATTCTTCTCCGCAGTTTTTTCCAATATTTCGTCAATGTCTTCCGTCATTCTCTTTAGAAAGTTTTCAATCTCAGGTTCTTCGCTAATTTTCCGTTTCCGTTTCAAAATGGCTGGTTTTGATTTCATTTCATGCTTGGAAGTACTAGATCTGGTTACTCCTGTACTAGTAGACGGTTCATCAAGGTTTTCGACGCTCATGTCTTCATAAACACTTTTAATTTCATTTTGTAATGGTTTTGAGGGGCTTCCAACCATATTGGTTTCCATTCTACCGTCACAATCAAAAGTTTCAACATGTTTTTCTCCTTGAATGGCTTCTCCCAATTCTTTAGAATTGATATCAAATGCCAATTCACGATTGTTATTTTCATTAAGCGCAATATCTGATTGAGGCTCTTGAAGTTCTTCAACCTTTGTATCCATTTTTGGTTTTTTTTTGTCTCCGGTATTTTTCCACTAGCCGAAGATTTTATTTATATATATTATATTATATCCATTAAACTTGGCGTGGTTGTTTTCTCAAGTCAAAAGAGCCATTCTTGGAAAGGCCTACGGCACAAAAACAAAAGTACCAGGTAATGACAATGATTTAGGAAAAAAATCACGTCACTTATCGGCCTACATCCCTTACATTACAATCATATTGTTTGGGTATGTTTTTCATGTTTGTTATGATGCAATTAAAAGACAAACGAACGATAAATATGAATCTCGGATTAAATTATAACAGGTAATTATGAATAAATAATAAATTTCTCGGAATTTATTGCGTAGAAACCGTGTAATTTAAACGAAAATAAGTTAATAATGGGAATTGGGAACGTAACAAGTAGAACTTAGAGTCAGACAGAACGTTAAGCCTTGGCCCTTTTCTCGGATTCGGATCTCAATTTCTCAAATATTTTTCTAGTAAATATTATTAACCCCAAGTTATGGAATTTTACCAACGAACTTTTCGATATTTTGAAAATAAACCGGTCCGTTAAAAGAGACTCACCAAATATCCTGGAATTATTACGTGAGACAAAATTTTCCTTGCCAAAAAAGCGACAACAGAGCTGCTAGCCTAGCTTATGTTTGCAAAAAATTCTAGTCTGCCAAAAAGCAAGTATTGATAACAACCAGAGACTAGAATGAGCAATTTCTCCCCTAGAGGACACTACTCTCCGCAGCAAAAAAGCCGGGGCGCTTAATTTAAAAACTTAACAAAAGTTAACGAACGTTATCTTTATTAAAAAGATTAAAAAATTCTAAGAAAAATGATTTTAACTTCCGGGGGGATCAAGAGTCAACAATAAATAAAAATTTCCGTAATCTCGAGTATTGATTATCGTAAAGGTTCAAAGGTTATCGGGGGATTGGGATTTCAAGTGTGCATCGTAATTCAAGGACCCCAACACACTACCCATTATCATTCTATTATCTAATCATTCTCCCGCACAATTATGTTAAAAACAAGTTTGTCGAAATATTAGCGCCTGAATGAATGCACGTAATAAATAAAGAAAAAAACCTCTAAAAGAAAAACAAAATTGAATCGAAGCCAAGTGTGCTAGGCCTACATCACATCAGTTACACAAGATTACCAAAAGTTGCTCAATCTCCGTGTTACATACAAATTCTTAACTCGTAAAAGGCGGGTTATGTTGGATCGTGGTCCATCCCTCGTATAAGCTCACACCTCCCTTAGTTCCAATGGCACCCATGAACGGTATAAGGGGGCAAAACGACCAATCAATGGTCGATCCGGTCTTGAAGGCAGAAATCCAAACACTGTGTTTCATCATCACCTGAAGCACGAGGTATCCCCATAAAAACGGGGATGCGATGAACGAATTTAATTATATTTCTTAAACATCTACTCATGAAAGCATCTAGATATTTTACCGGCAATAATTTCGTAGAAGAACTACAGCAGATTCAGTACGGCTATTTTTAGAAGAAGAAAAAAGTGTACTTAAAAACCCGCTATCGTAAAGTAAATACAGTTTTAGAAGGAACTTTGCATTTCGCGGGGTTTTTGCGCCCGGCCTTGTGATCTATCGATTATTTTAATACAAGTTGGTTGTAGAGTGCGTAAAAAACAACTATAATAGAGCGGAATCCGCGAAGGGGGAACGACAAAAATCGTTATAATGGTTGAAACGCCGAATAGGCTATCTCGACAATACGGTCGGGTGTTGAAAAACGAACTGAGAAACACTGAAGAGAACTATTCGGGATCTCCACCGTTAAGCTCGCTCTTCACGGCTCTCGCGTTCAACATCAAACCGGAACAAATATATTCGACTTCTCCTAAGATAAACAATAACTTTTACCAGTACGATTTAAATTTCTTGGCAAAAATGAGCGGCGAGAAACAATTCGAGGATACTTTGGACCCGTCCTACGCACCCAAGGTATTGCGTAAAAACAGTTTAATACAACGCGTTGAATCCGAAACCTCAACGGAAGTCAAAGTCCTGGTGCTGTATACCGGTGGTACCATTGGTATGACGCAATCCATGAATGGTTATACGCCGCAGTCCAACGTTTTGGCCAATTCCTTGGCGCGTTTTCCTCAACTACACGACCAAAACTATGCCGAGACGCACTTCAAAGGAGCTGACACGCCTCCATTGGTCTTACCGGAAACCGGTGATCCTTTCCGAGTAATCTACACCATCTTCGAGTACGAACCGTTGCTAGACAGCGCTAATATGACCATGGATGATTGGGTAAGAATAGCCCTTGATATCAAACAACATTACGAAGATTTCGATGGCTTCGTTATACTGCACGGTACCGATACCATGGCCTATACGGCGTCTGCTCTATCATTCATGTTGGAGAATTTGGGTAAAACCGTCGTCATCACGGGTTCTCAAATACCCCTGTTCGAGCCACGCAGCGACGGTCGGGATAACCTATTAAATTCCTTGATAATCGCGGGTAATTATTCCATACCGGAAGTTACCATCCTCTTCAATAACAAACTATACCGCGGGAACCGTACCAGTAAAGTCAGCGCTAACAGTCTAAGCGCTTTCGACTCGCCAAACTTGAGCCCCTTAGTCAGAATAGGTATCAAGATCCAAGTCGATTGGGCCAACGTTTTCCGTTCACCTAACATCGAAAAATTCTCGGTGCATACCAAGTTAAGCAGGAACGTTGGTCTCCTACGACTGTTCCCTAGTATAACCGTCGAAGTTGTCCGAGCTTTCCTAACCCCGCCAGTCCAAGGGGTCATCCTACAAACCTACGGCGCCGGAAATGGTCCATCCCTACGCAAGGACCTTCTGGACGAACTGAAACGCGCGACCCAACGCGGTGTCATCATTATCAACTGCAGTCAATGCCCGACTGGTAAAGTTGAAGCATCCTACGAAACTGGGGCGGCCCTGGCCGACTGCGGGGTCATCCCTGGATCGGACATGACGCCGGAAGCGGCTTTAACTAAACTGGCCTACGTTTTAAGCAAAGACGAATGGTCAATGCAAACCAAGCGTCTTATGATGCAAACGAACATTCGCGGTGAGCTAACCGTCGCCAAAGAAGTCAAACTCGAAGATCTGGACCTCATTACCGCAGTCATGAAAACAATGAGGTTATCAAGCTCGGAAGAAATCAACGCCTTAAGGGACGCGTTGTACCCGGTCATCCTATGCACCCTGGCGTCCAAAGGCGATTTGGATAAACTAGAAATTATGAGGCAGTTCGGAGCGTACTTGTCCGCTTACGATTACGACTTCAGAACGCCGTTACACGTCTCAGCGTCCGAAGGTAACATGAGGGTAACCAAATACTTATTGGAACATGGTGCGAGCGTCCATATGAGGGACCGCGAATTCAAAACCCCTCTGATGAACGCCATCGAAAACGACCGTCACGAGGTCATAGTCCTGTTGAAAAAGGCCGGATCCCACTTGGTCTTACCTCCCCAACAAATTGCCGAATTGCTAAACAGCGCTGTTAGGAATGGTGACATAAAGAGGTTACAATCATTCTTGCTAAGCGGCGTTACATTAAACGAAGCTGATGGGGCCAGCAGAACACCGTTACACGCGGCAGTCGAAATGGAACAAGAAACAGTCATACGCTTCTTACTAACAAATGGCGCTGATACGAACTTGAAAGACATATACGGTCATACTCCATTAGAAGCCGCGAAGATTTTAAATCGACCCAAATTGGCAGGAATATTGGAACATCACGAAAAACGTTTAAATTACGAGAAAAAGTTAGATAATGTCAAACCGGAAACGAATAACGTTTTACCATCGGATATAGATGACGATGAAGTACCCACGAATATCGTTGATGATTCCCAAGAAGACTAATTATAATACCACCCAATTATTTATATGATAATTAATAACTATTTAACTATTAGACAAATCATCATCCAAAACTAGTAGTTAGATAACAAATAAATAAATATTTCAAATAAAACTACTGTATGTCTTAACTGAAATCATGGCAATGCATTTTTAGAGAGGTACTTCGTTCGGGACAAATATGTAAAATTGTATAATATGAGTAAGATATTTAACTTTCAAGTTATATCTAAAAATCAAAGAAAAAATAACCCCTTCGCAACTTTATCATGATTTTTATGTGTTCCTATTCATTCTTATCTTATGTTTACTTGGTTTTAAATTTGAAACTTCAAATTTTGTTTTTTGTCATACAAGTTTGCCAAACTGACCAAATGAGTTCAATTCGAATTACAATTCTTTTTTTCAAATCAATCTTGTTTTTAAAAAAGATACTGGTTAATAAAAAGAACTTATTTTTTAACTTAATTAATGTCTAATTATTTTGTTTTAAGCTTATCATTTAAGCATACGATGGGTTTTGTTGAAAATTCCGACTTCAACAGTTTGTAAGTTTTCACTTGTAAGTTAATCTTAGATTAGATAAGAAGTATATAATACTTCTCTTCTTCGAGAGAAGTGTACCACCACAAAGCGGGGTAATTGTAGCATGATTCTTCCCAACATCATTTTACAATTGGAGCAAGGTTACTAAAACGAATCACACACATACGCGATAAAAAAATCATTACTCTATTAGCGCATGCGCTTGTGCGTTTTTGTCCCACGTCAACGTCAAGAAAATCAAGGTTTGTGGGTTGATTGTTTGCTGAGGATTTAGTAAATACCAAACAGTTATAGAATTCACCCTAGCACAGTGCGATGCTCATCTGAATTAAGTTTGATGAGCGGGAGAGCAAATTAACAAAAAGGGCTCCCTCGCCTGGGAAGAATCATGTAATTTCATAACTAAAGTATTAAGAGAGGAAACAGAGTGTCATCCTTCCTCTATTATCCTCTTCTGATTAGATTTAAAGGCCGGGAAACGGCGAGAAGGGTTCTTGTCAAACTGAAAACCGTGCATCGAACTAACAATGGGCGACCGTGCTTCAAACTTTTTAGGGGTTCTTGTCAAACTGAAAGCCGTTCAAAGCGGTTCTTGTCAAACTGAACTATAAACAATGGACAGTCTCTTAAATTTTGTTTCCCCGACTTTTTGCATCCCCCATTTAAGAGACTGTCCATTGTTTATCTTCAGTTTGACAAGAACCGCTTTGCACGGCTTTCAGTTTGACAAGAACCCCTAAAAATTTTGAAGCACGGTCCGTCATTGTTAGTTCGATGCACGGTTTTCAGTTTGACAAGAACCCTTCTCGCCGTTTCCCGGCCTTTAAAATCAATAATAATCCCAGTTTCAGCTGACGTCATTCTCGTTAAATACACTTAATAATAATCTAATCTTCAAAATAACAGTGGGCTCGCAGACCTTGAAAACCACAAATTTAAAACGAGAAATTCAGATTAAAATGTTGAAAACCCCTCCAACTAAATACCAAAGTATTTGGCTTAAATTTGCATTCTGGTATACAACAGCGGCTTAGGTATTCGAGGTCAATAAAGCTGAAATGAAGCAGCTTTATTGTATGTACTTCACAACTAAAGGTGGTATTGGAATTTCAGGATTTGTTGTATCAAGAATGCATACAGCTACTAGGAATCATTCATTGTGCAGCTATTTTTATTCAACGTAATGCTAGAGACAGCTCGAGATAACTAGTTCGAGGACGACAAGAGAGAATTGAAGTCCTACACTCGATTAGTTAATTAATTTTGCAGGACTTCCATCATTTAGTCTGCATTACTAAGCCTTTGACAAACAGCGCCTCACCAGGCGTATGTCGCTTTACCTCGAATCTATGATCTACCGCACTCACTTCAAAATTACAAGCTCCAGTTTCTAAGTTACCAGTGACAAACTTTAGAAACTTACCTCATGAACTTATGATACAACTGATAAATCGGCAAATTCCTCATTCATTCAAATTAATTTCCCCAAACTATGATACATATAATTTTCAAGCTAGGAGAATTAATACCATTTACACAAGGATTCCAGGCTACTTGAAGGACAAATAAGTCTGCACTATCGTCCTTCAAATAGCCTCTACTCCTTGTGTAAATTGTATGAATCCTCCTTGCCAGAAATCTATGATATAACACAGAACAAGTACATATATATTTATTTTACAGTTGGCGAAAGCTTCAACGATAAATTCACAAAACTCCTATCGGTCTACTACATTTTAATCAAATAAATTTTATAGATTAAACTTCTTCTAATACTCGTACTCTTATAATAAAACAACAGTCCTTGAACAGAACCAAGTCAAATATAGACCACGAAGCGCGTCGACTACTCGAGGGAACTCAATAGTAGCTGGCTTCGCTACAAGCGTACGTTGTACAAAAGAGAAAACAACATATAGGCGTGGGAGTAAAACGGGGTCAACTCTGTATAAATTTTCAGCACCAAATTTTCCCAAACGTTATTATAAGAATTAAATTTCAGCGTTAAAAGTCGTCACACCCCTTTAGTATATAGTAAGTAACAAGAAGCGATATCTAGTTTATTAGGGAGAAGGTATAAATTCGCGCCACATTTCGAGCTTTATCTCCAGTCCAAACGTATAGTAGGTCCGAAGTTAATCCCCGCCGCCTCTAAATTACAACCAGCAATCATCTCATTGGTTCTTGAAAACTCACATCATCGCGACCTACGCGGATGGCGAAAATTACAATCATATAAATTCACAAAATTAACCAAAAACTTTGAAACTATACCAGCCCCAGAACGCCTAAACAAACTTAAATTAGACTCCGTCAGTACCCGCCATCGTATAAATAACCTATGTCTCTTACATGACTTCTTCAACAATAAACTTGCGTTAGGTATCGACACTTTCTTCAGTCCGACTCTTTCACAATCAACCAGAGGTCACTCCCGTAAACTCCAAAAACCTAGGGCAAAAACAACCACTAGGCAACACCATTTCACTAACGCAGTCATCATTGATTGGAATGCCCTACCAGAATCACTCGTGACAATCACTAATAAAACTAAATTTCGCACTGAATTATCCCTCCATTTTGCTAAGTCGAAGTCACAATCACACTCTTAATAAATTTCACAAAACATTTCTACCCCTCCCTCACCCCAAATTTAAATTCCGTTTTTTTTTTTTTTTTTTTTTTTTTATCAATTCCCCCCATTTTTAATTATTTAATGTAAACCCATACATCATTTACCGTGTATATGCCGAATTGCCGATCTCATTATGTTGTTTATCTTACAATTTTTATTATTTTACTAAATTCGTTCTCATAATATTGATCATCTCACAATTTATTACCATTGTACTAAAAAATACTAACCAAGCCAAAAAGGCTTACATGTATTCAACCCAAATAAATAAATAAAATAAATATTTTCCGACTGAGGAGAGGCGAAATAGCCTGCGGCCTCCTTTTACGTCCCCCCTTGTATTTTGAAAGGGGGACTGGGACTATGGCGCGCGAATACTTATAGGCATCCTATACCTTCTCCCTAGTAAACTAGATATCACTTCTTGATAGTAACAAATGGGGGTTACATTTTTACGATGAGGGTCACGTTTTTGTTCCCAACCCTAACTACTAGAATCAGACGAAACAATTACGGAAATTGATTTTAAAACGATGATAGTGACGTGAGACGGTGAGAAGCCTGTAATACGTCCGTTACCAGACTATTACCAGCTTCCTAGAACATTATATGCGTTGCTTTAGTTTATTTAACGTCTAATAATTAATATCAGCAGAAGGGTATAATAGAAGAAGGATGCCACTCTGTATCCTCTTAATACTTTAGTTATGAAATTACATGATTCTTCCCAGGCGAGGGAGCCCTTTTTGTTAATTTGCTCTCCCGCTCATCAAACTTAATTCAGATGGGCATCGCACCGTGCTAGGGTCAATTCTAAAATTACTGTTTGGTATTTACTAAATCCTCAGCAATCAATTAACCCTGCACAAAGCTTGATTGTCTTGACGTGGATTGGACAAAAATGCACAGGGGAATGCGCCTTGGCAAATAGTTAAGCAGCGCTAATAGAGTAATGATGAGGGAACTATTTATCGCGTATGTGCGTGATTCGGTTTAGTAACCTTGCTATAATGTTAATTCTGATGATGTTGGGGGAAGAATCATGTTACAATTACCCCGATTTGTGATGGTACACTTCTCTTGAAGAGAAGTACTACATACTTCTGAGACATCTAATAGTAATCATTGTGTAGCCATTTTATCAACGTATCTAGACAAGGGGAGCTACTTAAAAGACTTTCTTTAACATCCCCATTACCTAACCTAATTACTTTCTGTTATTTCTATGCACCTTTGATAACATTAGTATCTTTCTCCTTAGTCATTCACGTCAGATTTTAAAATTTAGAGGTTGACAAAAAGAAATATGTCACTCTACGGTATCATCATTCCGAAAGAGCAGAGTAATCTTTAGTCAGTCATACAGATTTGATTGCTCTTAATCTTAATCAATGAACTGAAAATCGAAAGGTAATACCAGGAATTCATAGAGTTCTTCTACTTGGAATATTAAAAGTGCCAATAGATTCCATACTAATATCTGATTGAAGGTTGTGAAAAGGCTAGAAACAAGTCAACTTCCTCGAGTTTCATTGGGTATGTATAGGACAACCGTCGACCCTAGGTCTTCCGGTTAAGAATACGCAAAATCCACTAACACACTTGACACTTTGAAACGGTTTTAAGCAGGTTTTTAAACGTCTAAGTGTAAAATTTAGCTGTTAACCATAGAAATCTTAAATGAGAAAATGCAATTATCATTTTCAAAATAAAGATTCGACCTTCCCAAAACGGTTTCAAAGAGCCAAGTATGAACATAGTTAAGGGAACTTGTTTACATTCGTGTTCGCCGAGAGTAGGTCACTAGCTACGACATGTCAGGTGGTTCTTAAGCTTAAATACATTATGCATGACGTCAGGGGTGACGGCTTCTACACCGACTCCTCCCCTTTAGTTCAAGAAGAAAGGCAAAGCAAATAATATTCCAAGTGAAAGAAATTATGCGTTTTCCTGGTAAAAGGTATTTAAAAGATAAGTTAACTATGCGGCATACAGGGTGTTTCTGATAAATCTGGTGGCATGAAATTAAGGGGGATATTCTTTGGGAAATCGATTTTGAATCGAAAATGTTTTATACTTCTATCGCCTCCATTTTGTTTACCACAAGGGACAATGCTGTTTTCCAGTTATGATTGATGGGTGTTTTAGGGATGACCCCCTTAATTAAATTATTAATTAATCATTGTCTAAATCAGTTTCTTAATTAAATTTAAGGGGGTCATCCGTAAAATACTCCAACAGCAATCTTAACTCGATTTGAAACAGCATTGTCCCTTGTGGAAAACAAAATGGAGGCGATAGAAGTATAAATGTTACATTTTCGACTCAAAATCAATTTCCCTAAGAACAAACATCCCCCTTAATTTATGCCACCACCAGACTTATCAATCAGAAACACCCTGTATATATTACGAAAGTGTTTTTACTGTAATAAATTTATCTATTCATATCTTTAAACAAAATGTAGGGTAGGGTAAAATTCTCGCAAACATCTGTTACAACCATCATTAACAAAATATGATGATTTTAGAGGACGTTGAGTGACTTTGCAAAATAATAAAATAAAGATCGAATTAAGATTTTGATTAAAAGTTTTGATGTCATAAACATCTTCCGATCATTATCAATGTTTTTCCTTAACTAATTAGGTAATATGTTTTCATTATTTTGGTTTTATTATCTAAACCGCGTGTTGGAAAAAAACTCCCAAGGCAAGCCCTCAAAAATTTAACTACGTCACGAGATTTTTGGGATTAATGTTCAATGATTTTTGGGAAAGTACTTATCCAGGGCAATTTAAAGGAACTGGGAAAGCCATGTTAATGTTTGCTTTCTGTTTTCACAAAAACAAAATACTGTTTTGATAGTTTTTCACTATACAATTTGGTCCTTTAAAAATAAACCCTTTAAAAGGCAGTCTGGGAAATAAGAATATTTTTTAAACTGGTCCTTGGGACCAGTGACACCCTAGCTTAGCATCCAAAATAATAAAATGGTCCGCCTTTATTAATTGAAAACCTGTAGGAAAACTAAACTGGTCCCGACTCCCGAGGACCAGTAACAGGCACTTCTTTAATTTAAAAAACTGGTCCAAGCAAATTAATTAACTGGTTTTGTACCAGAGGAAGTGTACTATTTAACAGATTGATTAAAGGGGCCTTAATATCAACTTCTTCACGTAGTTTTAAGACGGAACAGGCGGTATGTGGACCCAAAGACGTCAGATAGGGCTTCCAAGTTACCAGTCCACCAAATTGTGTCCATATTGCTTGAAATCATCTTAATTTAAGTATTTGTTGTCCATTCATACCCATTAATATTCCGTGTTAAGACAACAAGATGCTCAAACACTAGACTCTATTTTACAACATAAGTTCATAAGATATGTTTCTCCATAAGTTTGTCACTGGTAACTTAGAAACTGGAGCTTGTAATTTTGAAGTGAATGAGGTAGGTTATAGATTCGAGGTAAAGCGACATACGCCTGGTGCATGAGGCGCTGCTGTCAAAGGCTTAGTAATGCAGACTAAATAGGACCTAGATGGAAGTCCTGCAAAATTAACTAACCGAGTGTAGTCATGCAATTCTCGCTTCCGTCGTTCTCGAACTAGTTATCTCGAGCTGTAAGTCTCCAGGTAGCATTACGAACTGCATAGGTATCGTCACACTTATGGAACATATCTTATAAACTTATGTTTACACCCATATTTTTGAAAAAGTGCTTATTCTCTCTTTTTCTTCATGAAGTAGCAGACCTCATTTTAATTTAGAAATAAAGTTGTATGAACCATGGATCAAATTAATATTTATGGAAGAACCTTAATTCACAGCCTCTTTAAATATTTCAAAAGGACCACAATCACTCGTGTTTAAATTTCCGGGGGGTTGCAGGGCGGATGTTTAATTGATTATTGATGACGTCAAAAATTTAGATATTAAATCTGGTGATAATTTTTTTTCCAAGATAAAATAATCGAGCCCCTACTAGACACTTGAACAGCGGATACATCAGAATGGCGCCATCCAGTTTTTTTTTAACAAAAAAAAAAGATAAAAGAAATAACAAGAAAAAAAGGACAGTGACTTTTGTTAAAGCAATCTTCAAAAACAACAACGCAACATTCTTTCGACCAATGATAAATAAAGTAAACAGACCGCCTGACGCTTATCCACCAATTAGGATCGTCTAAACGGGGCAGTGTCAAAAACCGTGGAACGAACAAAGTTTAAACTCCAAAGAATTTTTTTTTTTCTAAATTTGTTTACAAAACTTGACATAGTTTTTTTCTCTTTACTCTTCAATTATGATCAAATATTATCATTCGATGTTTCAACTAAGGTTTTTTTTTTGACAGATAACTTGCGTTTGTTATCGGTTAAATTGTTGAGTTAGTAGTAAAAAAAATTTCATTGATATTTTAAACTTAAAGATAATGAAAAACACAAAAGGAGGTGAAAATTAAGGAAATTTTGAAGTTAAAAAAAATTATGCTTTTGGTTACATGCAAACACACACGTATGCAATCATAAGTTTATAAGATATGTTACATGATAAGCATGACACTACCTATACAAGTTCGTAATGCTACCCTGAGACTTACAGCTCGAGATAACAAGTTCGAGGGAGAACGACGGAAGTGAGAATTGAAGTACTACACTCGGATGGTTAATTAATTTTGCAGGACTTCCATCTAGCTCCTATTTAGTCTGCATTACTAAGCCTTTGACAGCAGCGCCAAAACCAGGGGTACGCAACTTTACCTCGAATCTATGACCTACCTCTCACTTCAAAATTACAAGCTCCAGTTTGTATGTTACCCCATAAGTTTGTCACTGGTAACTTATCTTATGAACTTATGTAACAATGAAAAGATGAATTTGTAGTGAAAGAAAAATTAATGAATATTGATGATTAAATCGGATCCATGATAGAACGCTTAATAACAAAAGAGGCTTAGATCTTATATGGTTTAAGGCGCATAAAAGAATTAATATAAGCTATCTATTCTGTTACACCAAAATTGAATAAATAAATAAATAAAGCTAAGAGCTATAAACATATTTATAATTTAAGAAATGAACATAACAAGTTGGGAAAACCAAAATATTACCTCTCCGAGTCAAGAGGTCTACTACTACAAACTTATTTACCTAGATATGGAATTATTTCACTTTTTTGAAGTGAAAATTTACGAAATATTGAAGCAGTATTCCAAACATAGCGAATGTACAGTAAAGCAGACGACATTTTACATCCAATAAGGATAAATCTTGGACACATGGAAATCAGTCAAAGGGGAAAAGAACAGGAAATAAAGTCTACGCTTCAGCTGTTTAGCCTATATTCTAATAGCTACATTCACAACTGGTTTGCAGTGTAAACACTATCGTCTCGTCTCACCTCAACAATATTCTTAGTTTTCCAACATGAATGTTAACGTTAAATAACACCAAAGCTAAATTGTAGCTAGACGCACTAATAGTCAATGCGCACCATAAAGAGAATAATAAGTCTGTAGCTACTACCCTTTTACCATTAGCCCTTTTACTAATTAAATTGCCACCATGATCTTTTCTTCCATGATAAAATCTTAACCTGATTATTTAAGAGTGTATTTAACTTTCGGCTCACTATGAACCGTTGATGTCTCTTCATTTCAGACACGAAAATCAAAGCCACAAGTTTACTTCACCTCAGGCCTCAATTATTCACTCTTTATTTCACTAAGCCTATTGCGGATAATACTTGTTATACCCGCCGGAGTCTAGGTCTTAGTTTTCTTCATGAAATCACTACACCAAGGATTTTTCTATATACAGATGTAGTATAGCTTAAGCAATATGTAAACAGCCATTTCAAATAACAATATTAAAAAAATCTTTGGAATATCAAAATGAAACAGAGCTTTAAAGCTACAAAAGTACTTAATGCATCATAATTACGAAAAATACTTCCACATATTCACTTTATATTATGGAAAAAGGGAATATTAAGGTTCTGTATGATTTCTTAACACATCAACACAAGGCTAACTGCTAACGCGACGCACTAGGGTAACAATGGACGGACACACACAGACACAAGGAGTATAAACCCATTAGTGGAAGCAGTATTTTTTTTTTCGAAACAATCTCGCTTATGTTTATCCTCTCTAGACTTCGCTAAAAACTTACTACTACGTAAAATATTAATAGACAGGCAAGGATTGATACCATTAAAGAAGGAGCGCAATATTATCCATATTTTCATTTCATATACAGAGAAAAGAAATTATTATGTTTCTGAGAGGAGCATTTTTGTTGTTGTTTTGAAAAATATATCGCAATGCACGGGCCTTGATAGATATAGGAGGCAATGAATGAATTATTTCACAATGCACGCGCCTTGATAGATATAGGAGGCAATGAATGAAATATATCACAATGCACGGGCCTTGATAGATATAGGAGGCAATGAAGGAAATATATTGCATGCACGGGCGTTGGCAGATATAGGAGGCGATGATAATCTCTCTCTTTGCACGAGAGGTTTATCTTTAATACTTAAATAAATATAATTATTTTTAATTATTTTAATCTTCAATAATTAACATTAATAATAGTTGAATCGTTTAAAATAAAGTTATAACTATTATCATCTCAAACTTTGCTAATATGACGTTTAAAGTGAAGGATACCCCTCTTGCCCACTTTCTTCAAATTTTGGGGTATATATACGATTCGTTTCCATTATAATAGTAAGGAAAAAGCGCAATTGCGAAAACCTTTGGTGGCGATCCCACCTTAGGGAGGCTAGACGTTTCTCGTAACCCTAGCTGATCGCCGCGTATATCCTAAAACCAAACGATGATAATGTAGAAGCCAATGATACAGATTGGTGTCTATGTGGAATAGACGGAAGACCAGTGGATGGTGGTGTTAGAAGGCAGTGTAAGTGCAGACTGGTGTCAATGTGGGATTGACAAAGAACAGAAGATTGTGGTGATTAGAAGCCAGTATGTACAGACTGGTGTCCAAGTGGAATGGACGAAGACCAGAAGATGGTGGTGATTAGAAGCCATTATGAACAGACTGGTGTCCACGAGGATGGACGAAGACCAAAAGATGGTGGTGATTAGAAGCCAGTAAGAACAGACTGGTGTCCGTGTGTGATGGACAAAAACTAGAAGATGGTGGTGTGAGAACTCAAGTAGAGGAGCCATTTCCGTGACTGTGCAAGCAGTTCGGAAATGGCGAACACGTTTGCTCCGATTTGGAAACTGCGAACGCGGTCACGTGGGTGTAACAACAGACACACACACAGACACACGGACACACACACAGACAGACACACACGATCGTTTCAGAACCTCTCCGTGACATACGTCACTCGGAGAGGTAAAAATCTCTCCTGTAACGCCCAAATTTAAATAAATAAATAAAACAATAAGCTATGATCAAGAAGTGATATCTAGTTTATTAGGGAGAAGGTATAAGATGCCCAAGTATTCGCGCGCCATAGTCCCAGTCCCCTTTCAAAATACAAGGGGGGACGTAAAAGGAGGCCGGGCTATTTCGCCTGCGTCTCCTCAGTCGGAAAATATGACTGTAATTTTCGTCATTCGCGTCGCGCTGACGTGAGTTTTCAAGAACCAATGAGATGCTGCTTGTGTAATTTAGAGGCGGGGATTAACTCCGGACCTACTATACGTTTGGACTGGAGATAAAGCTGGAAATGTGGGGCGAATTTATACCTTCTCCTTAATAAACTACATATCACTACTTGCGTCTTGCTATGATCATAACCTCATCCGCTACACTACATTTAAAAAAGAAATCCCCATAAAACTAAAAAGCTAGACCTGTCAACAACAGTCACTCAATATAAAAATAAATCATACTATTTTTCGTAAAAATCAAAAACAATCTCGATTTTTCCCTTAAAATAAACAATAAAATTAAAATATAAGAGATATACTCTAAAAATTTACATATTTAACCTTTAACCTATCAACAGAAGCCTTCAACCTAATCTTTAAGGCGCTACGTCACTCAATATCTTATAACTTTTTTAAACTTAAAAATCAATCGTAAAATTCGTAAATACTAAATCATAACCCTATATAATACTTTCCATAAGTATGGTTCGAAAGATTATCGCTTAGCGCAACATCCGATATAGGGACACGGCTGTAAGTGATAAACCCCTCCTACATAACGTTAGACCTCCTCTTACCCAATCATCTTTACTACCACACTAGCCTTCCACTTCATAAAATCCTCCACCATGTAGAGGTATATGGGAGGAGCCGTTAAAGTTTCTTAAAACGACTTAACTAGAATTTAGGTAAATTACTGACGATTAAAATAATTAATATCAATTATATTTATTTAATTATATAAGTAAAACATCTTAATTGGGTAGAGAGCCCTCGTCTCTACTCGGAGAGGTTTATTTTGGGGTTTCCCAACTTGTTTTATATCGAAGATGCTTATTGTCCGAGTTTAATTTTACACATACATTCAACCCAACAGTAGCGCTATCTCAGAAGCCTTAGTGTGACGTCACCCATGCTATTTCCCCACAGAACCAATGCGGTACCAAACATGGCCGCCCACTGCCAAACCTAATCCCGTGACGTTTTACCAAGGCACTGGCATCACAACTGAGATATCTATATATGGTCGTATCTTGTGAATCTTAACTCCTCCCACAACCGAAAGCTCATCTCTTTATAGGCCCTAATGGTAGACCCATACTTATGGATAACATTATAGCGCTACATAAAAAGACCTCCAAAAAATACTCTTTTTTTATCGCTAAAGTATCTAAATTCACCAATTAAAAATTTTGCTGGAGGCAATTTTATATAACAAATTTTAAACCACGCTCAATTCACGTGGTGAAATGTATCGGTAATCTTTCCCGCTAATCTTAGAGGATTAAAAATGCAAATTAAACTTTCTACTAAGAAATATATATATATTGATTCTATTTATTACTTGTTTTGATAAAAATGGTTGTAACTGGTTATTTCTGGTTCCTTAAAGCTGTTCAAGGCTTTTTTTCGAGGTCGAAATACTGAAGCATCAGAAGAATTTGAAATAGAAATCTTAACCTAAGCAGGGTTCGTACAAAAGTTTTGGAATGAAATTCCCTGACTTTTCCAGGTTTTCCCTGACTAAATTCCACAAATTTCCCTGACCATATGCAATAACGGGCATGGCAAATATATATGAAAACCAATCTAAATTCTCTCGAATCATTTTTTCACGAGTTGCTATTGTTATAAAAATAAGATAAATAGTTCGTTTTAACTTAACTCTACCCAAGTTAATCATTTTGGGGCTCCGGTCAAATCTCAGACAACACATTTTCTGGTCACCATTTACTGTTATCCAGACTTTAAATTTCACTCCCATATATTTTTCCCTGACACTTCCCTGACCATTTAGGCCCATTTTCAATTTCCCTGACTTTTCCCTGACCTTTAAGGCCCATTTTCAATTTCCCTGACTTTTCCCTGACCTTAAAGGCCCATTTTCAATTTCCCTGACTTTTACCTGACCTTTTAGGTCCATTTTCAATTTCCCTGACTTTTCCCTGACCTTTTAGGCCCATTTTCAATTTCCCTGACTTTTCCCAGGATTTCCAGGTCGTGTACGAACCCTGCTAAGGTCAAATCTTTTCTTTTCATATTTTTTTTTGGTTTGTGCGTCAAGAAATTGTTGACTATCTAATTTACATAAATTGTTATCGATTTTTATAAAATAAAAGGTTAACGAAAAAACATATTATGTTTATGATAATCTTGAATCTCAACAAAGGTATTTTTTGAACACTTTTTAGTCTAATCTGCGTGGGTGTGTTGGGTTTATCTTTTAGACATTATTGTAGATAAAAATTTAGAGAATATAGTTTTCTGGGTTGCTATGCCATTGGGTTGTTTTTGGTTTAAAATTAATTGTTTTAATCCAGGTATTTTGATGGTTAATGGTATGGTAAAGATCTAATAATTATTAATTGCCGTTTAACAATAATTACCAACGAAACAAAGCTATCCCACACCCAATCCCATCGCTACATGCTTCCTGAAGTGGCTTTAAGCTTATGCTATATTTAAATTTCAACTCCCACTAAGGGTGGATTTAAATTATGCCATAATTCCATACTTATATTAATTAAAATTAAATTGAATTTAATATTAATCAGGTTGCAATTAAAGTACCTAATATTTTTCACGCCCTAGAAACGATTTATATTAGCATAAGTTCATAAGATATGTTGGCCATAAGTTTGTCACTGGTAACTTAAAAACTGGAGCTTGTAATTTTGAAGTGATTTAGGTAGGTCATAGATTTGAGGTAAAGCGATATACGCCTGGTGAGGGGCTGTCAAAGGCTTAATACAGACTCAATAGGAAGATGGACTGCAAAATAACCGAGTGTAGTCAATCCACCTTATTCCCTTTCGCCGGAAGTTAGGCTTAGCTCGTGATTCATGGGGGTGAGAAACGGGAAGAAAATCGTCTCTCGTCTGCTACAAAAGCCAAAAATATGTACTGACAGTACTGTAGCGGACGACAGACCAATTTCTTCCCGTTACTCACCCCCATGAATCCCGAGCTAAGCCTAACTTCCGGCGAAAGGGAATTAGGTGGGTTCTCGCGCTCGTTCTCAGTATCTAGCATTATGAAGTATAGGTAGTGTCATACTTATCATATAACATATTTTATAAACTTATGATATTGCGTCAGAATAGAGACAAATCTCGTATAAAGGTTGATAACGATGTTATTAATTAATCAGGAAAAAATATCGCCGTTAGAGCAGTTTTTTCAAATCATGTCTAGACTTAAACACAACCCTAACGAAATTATCTTACTTAACCAGTTTTAAAATTAACTTCATACTCTCAAACTTTAAGAAACAATCACTAATTGGTTAAGAATAATCCCAGACTTAACAAAACCCATCCCTTTTACTACCAGTACTCTAAATTAGGTTCTTAGATTCCCGGGAATTTAATTGAGAAGGGTGTCAAGCCCCAAGGGTCCGTTGTAGGCAAGAAAGTAGCGAAATAGCGTATTTTTGTTGCATCATATTTTTCCCTACTCTCCTCTTTTACAGTGGGTTTGGGGGAAATTGTAGCCCCAAGGCTTAAAATGACAGGTGTACAAGCAGAGTGGGGTTTGGTTTATTAATGATACTCTCTAGCACCAAACCGGCTACTATATCATTATACCGGATAGCTGTGTTGCCAGATTATTATGAATTGAAAATACAAGGATTGGATTTAGGCACCCAAAAATTACAATTTGATGTTTATTAAATTATTTCTGCAAGTCATTCCAATTTTTATCAACTCAACATACGATTTTCTACTGGCATTATATATTCATTTAACAAAATACATTGATACTAATTATAATTAAGGCAATATGCATAAAATGAATTTAAATTCTTACATTAAATAACCATAATATCTAGCAACACTGCGGGTAATATATTAGTTAATAACCTTTATCACTGTTTTTTGCTAATTTAAAATATTTGCATAAATATAATGGAGAGATTTCGGCTCAGACTCAGTAGGCCAACGGTTTAATTTCAAATTAAAGGGGAAAAAAAGACCAAGGCTTAACGGGAAATTTCATTACTTACGCAAACCGTCTTTAAAAGATAATACTACTGAAAATAAAAAATTTCAACATACCTTCTACGTCTCTGCCTTGAAGATACACCAAAACGCGGTCACAATATTAATAGTAATTACGTTAATTACTTAAAATTATCCAAAGAACGTGGTAAATTTATTAACCGTCAAAAGAACAATACGCAACCTATGAAAATCCTGGAACTAGGGCGCCATCTAGGAAAATTTCTAGACAAACCAATAGATACTCGTATACAGGGTCACCTGACTTTCCTAGAAGAAAATGCGCCAAATTTAAGTCAAGTAAACGCACGTGACTTTTTAAATCGACCGTAAATAAATTAAATAATAACGCAGATATATTAGAAATAATTTTTTTTTACTAAAAAATAATGAAAATTACAAAAAACATTTGTAAGAAACACACCACAATAAATCCAAACAAATAAAGTCAAATTACTGACAATGACACCGAATGTTTAATTATTTACTTTAAAATAAATAAATCCTACCTATTAGTTTTTACTTTTTTTAGGTTTTTTTTCCCTGTAATAGTTGTCAAAACAAATTAATTTTATTTAATCACGCTAATTTTTACTCAAACTCTTCATAAAATTATCCAAATCATATTCAATTTCATATTGATCAGTATCCCACAACTCCGGCATATTTTCCAAAACGGATTTAGTACTTTTAATTTGTTTCTCGGGTTCGTAATTACGCGAATCAGACGATGTTGAAATAGATCTTTGACAAGACGGGGGCGATTTTTGACTGTTATCATCCAAGACGAACAAATCTAGAAGTTGATCAGTTCCCATTGATTGCAAACTCGAATTTTCCTGACTTATCACCGTGTTTGCGATGTTCATTTTGAATTTTTGCAAACTAAATACGAGAATCAGAATAAAACTATATTAATAAGTAAGGGTCCAAGGCTTAAAAAAATACCCAGCAAAGGACCCAAGGCTTAAAAAAATACCCAGCAAAGGGCCCAAGGCTTAAAAAAATACCCAGAAAAGGACCCAAGGCTTAAAAAATACCCAGGAAAGGGCCCAAGGCTTAAAAAAATACCCAGGAAAGGACCCAAGGCTTAAAAAAATACCCAGAAAAGGACCCAAGGCTTAAAAAAATACCCAGAAAAGGACCCAAGGCTTAAAAAATACCCAGAAAAGGACCCAAGGCTTAAAAAAATACCCAGAAAAGGACCCAAGGCTTAAAAAAATACCCAGAAAAGGACCCAAGGCTTAAAAAAAATACCTAGCAAAGGACCCAAGGCTTAAAAAAAATACCTAGCAAAGGACCCAAGGCTTAAAACAATACCTAGCAAAGGACCCAAGGCTTAAAAAAAATACCCAGAAAAGGACCCAAGGCTTAAAAAAAATACCTAGCAAAGGACCCAAGGCTTAAAAAAAATACCTAGCAAAGGACCCAAGGCTTAAAAAAAATACCTAGCAAAGGACCCAAGGCTTAAAAAAAATACCTAGCAAAGGACCCAAGGCTTAAAAAAAATACCTAGCAAAGGACCCAAGGCTTAAAAAAACACCTGTCAAAGGACCCAAGGCTTAAAAAAAACACCTGTCAAAGGGCCCAAGGCTTAAAAAAACACCTGTCAAAGGACCCAAGGCTTAAAAAACATATAGCGAAGGTCCCAAGGCTTAAAAAACATATAGCAAAGGTCCCAAGGCTTAAAAAAACATATAGCAAAGGACCCAAGGCTTAAAAAATATAAAAATATTAATTACCCCATAATTTTTTCCTCTAGAGTTCCTCGTGTTATCAGCCGGTAAACATTAACTACTTTCTTCTGACCAATACGATGAGCTCGATCCATAGCTTGCAAATCTTTCATGGGATTCCAATCATGTTCAACAAAAATGACCGTATCCGCACCAGTTAGATTAAGACCCAATCCACCAACTTGGGTTGTTAAAAGTAGCAAGTCAATTGATGGATCATTATTAAAACGATGTACAACAGCGTGACGGGTTCCTGGGGGTATACTCCCGTCCAAGCGCATGAAAGTTACACTAGGCATTTGATTCCTCAATAAATCCTTCTCCAGTATATCGAGCATGCTTTTAAGCTGGCAAAAAACTAAAGCTCGATGTTGGTTAACGGCGCATTCTGGTTCCGATAGACCAGAAGCCCCTTGTGCTCCGATTCCACAATCCAACAGAAGTTGTCTGAATTGGTTTAAGATTGTTAATTTATTCCACAAAGGAAAACCTTAATGTAAATTACTTTAATGCTGATAATTTAGCAGCGTGTTGGGGTTCGTGTAAACTCGAATTTTGTTGTTTAAGCTGACTAGTTATTCGCTCAAACTCTGGATGTTGCGGATTTAGAACCAACTTAGGATGATTACAAACCTTACGTAAATATTGAAGTGCCTATTCAAAGTAATTTTGTTCAAATAAAATCATTAGATTTATGTTTCTAATGACCAAGGCTTAAAAAATGAATCGCCAAGGCTTAAAAAAAAAACTAAATCGCCAAGGCTTAAAAAAAAAACTAAATCGCCAAGGCTTAAAAAAAAAACTAAATCGCCAAGGCTTAAAAAAAAACTAAATCGCCAAGGCTTAAAAAAAACTAAATCGCCAAGGCTTAAAAAAAAAACTATATCGCCAAGGCTTAAGAAAACTATATCGCCAAGGCTTAAGAAAACTATATCGCCAAGGCTTAAGAAAACTAAATCGCCAAGGCTTAAGAAAACTAAATCGCCAAGGCTTAAGAAAACTAAATCGCCAAGGCTTAAGAAAACTAAATCGCCAAGGCTTAAGAAAACTAAATCGCCAAGGCTTAAGAAAACTAAATCGCCAAGGCTTAAGAAAACTAAATCGCCAAGGCTTAATAAAACTAAATCGCCAAGGCTTAATAAAACTAAATCGCCAAGGCTTAATAAAACTAAATCGCCAAGGCTTAATAAAACTAAATCGCCAAGGCTTAATAAAACTAAATCGCCAAGGCTTAATAAAACTAAATCGCCAAGGCTTAATAAAACTAAATCGCCAAGGCTTAATAAAACTAAATCGCCAAGGCTTAATAAAACTAAATCGCCAAGGCTTAATAAAACTAAATCGCCAAGGCTTAATAAAACTAAATCGCCAAGGCTTAATAAAACTAAATCGCCAAGGCTTAAGAAAACTAAATCGCCAAGGCTTAAGAAAACTAAATCGCCAAGGCTTAAGAAAACTAAATCGCCAAGGCTTAAGAAAACTAAATCGCCAAGGCTTAAGAAAACTAAATCGCCAAGGCTTAAGAAAACTAAATCGCCAAGGCTTAAGAAAACTAAATCGCCAAGGCTTAAAAAATAAATCGCCAAGGCTTAAAAAATAAATCGCCAAGGCTTAAAAAATAAATCGCCAAGGCTTAAAAAATAAATCGCCAAGGCTTAAAAAATAAATCGCCAAGGCTTAAAAAATAAATCGCCAAAGCTTAAAAAATAAATCGCCAAAGCTTAAAAAAAATCGCCAAGGCTTAAAAACTAAAGCGCCAAGGCTTAAAAACTAAAGCGCCAAGGCTTAAAAACTAAATCGCCAAGGCTTAAAAACTAAATCGCCAAGGCTTAAAAAATGAATTTCCAAGGCTCCTTGAATGCCGCAAGGCAAGTTCGCACTACTACACTTTCGAATTATCAAATAAACAGTAGTAAAAACCTGAAAGATATGTGATGTATTTTTAGCCGGTTTCTCCTCCTCAACTGTCAAATCATCCTCCAACGTCTTCTTCGCTCTGCTTTTGGCAAAATCTTCGTAAAGTTGAACTTGAAGGGGACTAAGTTCGCAGTAATAATCTTGAATGATCTTGGGAGGTAAATCTTGAAGTACATCTTCCTTCATACGTCTAAGTAGAAATGGTAAAACTTGTCTATGAAGAGATTCCATTGCCAAAACGCCAGCTTCCTGCTCCTTGGACGAAGATTTTGCATCTCGACTTTGTAGTATGGGTTTACTGTATCGAGCATTGAACTGCTTCTCAGTTCCCAAGAAACCCGGCATTAGAAAGTCAAAAAGTGACCAAAGCTCTAAGACATTGTTTTGAATCGGAGTTCCACTAAGTATTAATCTATGATTGGCCCGAAGTTGTTTAATCGCTCGTGATAACTATTTTTAACCAACCATTTTCATTAATAATTAACGCAATTAACTTGTTTTGGTAAAGAATTACTTTAGTTTTGCCGTTTTTTATAACGTGACCTTCGTCAAGGATGCAATAATTCCAATGAATCTCTTCGAAGAATTCAATATCGTTTCGTACAATATCGTACGAAGCTATGACTACATTATGTTTTTTGACCCTTTTTCTAAGCCTTATTCTTTCTGCGGGTGGGCCGGTATAATGTAAAGGATTCAAATGAAATGCGCTAACGAATTTTTCAATTTCGTAAACCCAATGACCCGTTAAAGTTGGCGGACAAACAACTAACGACGGTAAAGGTTTGCAATCGGGGGTCGGGGTTTCCTAAAAAGTCCAAAATGACAGCATTGAGATTTTGCTTTGAACGTTTTCGTGTCTTATTCACTTTAGTGGTGTGCGATTACTCGTTAAGTTATATATTAAGTAAAAATTCTGTATTCAACAAGTAAACGTTCGGGACAGGACAAGTAAACGTTCGGGATAGGACAAGTGAACGTTCGGGATAGGACAAGTGAACGTTCGGGATAGGACAAGTGAACGTTCGGGATAGGACAAGTGAACGTTCGGGATAGGACAAGTGAACGTTCGGGATAGGACAAGTGAACGTTCGGGATAGGACAAGTGAACGTTCGCGACAGGACAAGGGAACGTTCGCGACCGGACAAGTCAACGTTCGCGACCGGACAAGTCAACGTTCGCGACCGGACAAGTCAACGTTCGGTCCAGGACAAGTCAACGTTCGGTCCAGGACAAGTCAACGTTCGGTCCAGGACAAGCAAACGTTCGGTCCAGGACAAGTAAACGTTCGTTCCAGGACAAGTAAACGTTCGTTCCAGGACAAGTAAACGTTCGGGACAGGACAAGTAAACGTTCGGGACAGGACAAGTAAACGTTCGGGACAGGACAAGTAAACGTTCGGGACAGGACAAGTAAACGTTCGGGACAGGACAAGTAAACGTTCGGGACAGGACAAGTGAACTTTCGCGACAGGACAAGTAAACGTTCGGGATAGGACAAGTGAACGTTCGGGATAGGACAAGTGAACGTTCGGGATAGGACAAGTGAACGTTCGGGATAGGACAAGTGAACGTTCGGGATAGGACAAGTGAACGTTCGGGATAGGACAAGTGAACGTTCGCGACAGGACAAGTGAACGTTCGCGACAGGACAAGGGAACGTTCGCGACAGGACAAGGGAACGTTCGCGACAGGACAAGGGAACGTTCGCGACAGGACAAGGGAACGTTCGCGACAGGACAAGGGAACGTTCGCGACAGGACAAGGGACCGTTCGCGACAGGACAAGGGAACGTTCGCGACAGGACAAGGGAACGTTCGGTCCAGGACAAGTCAACGTTCGGTCCAGGACAAGTCAACGTTCGGTCCAGGACAAGCCAACGTTCGGTCCAGGACAAGTAAACGTTCGTTCCAGGACAAGTAAACGTTCGGGGACAGGACCAGTAAACGTTCGGGGACAGGACCAGTAAACGTTCGGGGACAGGACCAGTAAACGTTCGGGGACAGGACCAGTAAACGTTCGGGGACAGGACCAGTAAACGCTCGGGACACGACAAGTAAACGTTCGGGACAGGACAAGTAAACGTTCGGGACACGACAAGTAAACATTCGGGACACGACAAGTAAACGTTCGGGACACGACAAGTAAACGTTCGCGACAGGACAAGTAAACGTTCGGGACTCGATAAATATTTTCTGATACTCGAACTCGGCTCGAAACCAAAAAAAATAAAACGGGACTCGCACACCACTGATCCACTTACCTTATACTTTGTTTCAGCTAAGTAATGATCGGCAGATAATATACAAATAGATTGTAAAGTCTTCCCAAGCCCCATATCATCGCATAAAATACCATGCAGCTTATATTTATTTAAAAACGCCAACCAATTAACACCTGCTTGTTGATAAGAACGTAATTCCGCTTTTATGGGAACTGGGACTTTAAAACTCTCCAATTTTTTGGGATCAAGCAGTTGCTCTAAGAACTTCCGTTCAACTTCCTTTCTACGCGTTATTTCTTCACTCTGAGTGGGCGGATCTTTAATAGCGCCTTCCAAAGGCATCAAACGTATCAAAGACGCGAAACTATGAGTAGCCATTAACCGTATCGATTCATTTTGATCACTCATTCGTCCCAACATCGGAACGATCAAGAGAACGATATACGGCACGATATCTAACCCTAAATGCTCAATTACGCAAGAAATTGCTTCAACTGCGCCTTGTTTTTGACGAATATCGTCGGTTGAAGATAAATTAGATAGGATTTTGTTCAAAACTACGTTCATTGTCGCTTCGGTAATGACTTTACTCAACATTCCCAGACATAGCGATGCCATATAACGAACTGCTGTGTAATTATGATCTAAACACGTGACTAAATGCGGTAGAAGTTTTTCTAACTCCGGGTAAAGTTTAGGGTCAATAGAAAACCCGGTAACTTTCAAAACTAACAAGTTATTTATTAATTCTTGGGCTTTATCGTCGTTATCTTTGTTTTTAGGTAATTCTGTAATAAAATTAATTTTTGGTTAATTAAGAGTACTTAACTATTATTTTTAACGCGTTAGGGTTAATCGAGGGGTCAGACCTTCGGCATTTTAGTGTACGGGATTTTGAGATTTAAAGATTTTGACAAAGATTTTGAGATTCCGACTCAGATTTTTAGAAATCTGGAAATCTAGTCCAAGATTTTTTAAGATTTCGGGATTTTAAAGGAGATTTTCAGATTTTGAACGCGATTTTCAGATTTAGAAGAAGATTTCGGGATTTGGTTCTGGATTTTCAGATTTTGAAGGAGATTTTCAGATTTTGAAGGAGATTTTAGGATTTTGAGGAGATTTTAGGATTTTGAGGAGATTTTAGGATTTCGAGGAGATTTTCTGATTTTGATATTTTAGGATGAGATTTCGGGATTTTACGTTAAGATTTCGGGATTTCTAGATTTTAATGTGAGATTTCGGGATTTTAGGTGAAGATTTCGGGATTTCTAGATTTTAATGTGAGATTTCGGGATTTTAGGTGAAGATTTCTAGATTTTAATGTGAGATTTCGGGATTTTAGGTGAAGATTTCGGAATTTTAGGTGAAGATTTCTAGATTTTAATGTGAGATTTCGGGATTTTAGGTGAAGATTTCTAGATTTTAATGTGAGATTTCGGGATTTTAGGTGAAGATTTCTAGATTTTAATGTGAGATTTCGGGATTTTAGGTGAAGATTTCTAGATTTTAATGTGAGATTTCGGGATTTTAGGTGAAGATTTCGGAATTTTCAGATTTTAAGGTAGGGATTTTGGGATTTCTAAATTTTGACGTGAGATTTTAAAATTTTTAGATTTTGACGTGAGATTTTAAGATTTTTAGATTTTGACGTGAGATTTTAAGATTTTTAGATTTTGACGTGAGATTTCGGGATTTCGAGAGAGATTTTAAACAGATTTCAAACGAAGTGTACGGGATTTTGACAAACGTCCGACCCCTCGGGGTTAATTTACCACTTGATTGGCAGTCTTCAATTTGAGTCAAGGGTTGAAAGAACGTATCCCATAAAGTAGGAAGTTTTTGAGGTAAATTAGAGCCAAAATATTGAGCAGCTTCAACAAGTACGCTGATAGCTCCGTTACGTTGAATTCTATTCTGATTCTCAGTTTCCTCATCAACTTGTACGTTGTTATTTGCACCCACATCTAAACCACCACCCTTTTTAGCGGCGGAAATTGAGTTTGAACGTCTGAATAACGAAGCCCTTTCCGCGGACTAAAACATAATTAAATTAGTTCAAATATAATTTAAACTAATTTAACAGGGTTCATACAACTTTTGGAAAACAAATTTCCCTGAGATTTCCAGGACAGGTTTTTCCCCATATACTTCCCTGAATTTTCCAGGTTTTTCCCGTATATGGAGTATCCTATGGAGCCAATGTTAACGAAGGAGGGGGGCGAATAGGACTATAACATACTGGAAGGATATCGCCGTATCTCTAGTAGAACCAGAGTTAAGAGCCTCCAAAGTATAGTGTAATGTTAATCCTATGGAGGGTGGTATGTTAGTGAACATTTTGCTTAATTACTCGGCTCCTGTTTGTCGTAACCCTAAGGTTTTAGTATGGTTGGATGAGGGATAAATAGGACTATAACATACTCAAAGGACATTCCCGTATCTCTAATATAACCAGAGTTATGAGCCTCCAAAGTATAGTGTAATGTTAATCCTATGGAGGGTGGTATGTTAGTGAACATTTTGCTTAATTACTCGGCCCCTGTTTGTCGTAGCCCTAAGTTTTTAGTATGGTTGGATGGGGGACAAATTGGACTATAACATACTAAAAGGACATCCCCGTATCTCTAATATAACCAGAGTTATGAGCCTCCAAAGTATAGTGTAATGTTAATCCTACGGAGGGTATGTCTATGAACATTTTGCTTAATTACTCGGCCCCTGTTTGTCGTAGCCGTACGTTTTTAGTATGGTTGGATGGGGGACAAATAGGACTATAACATATTCAATGGACATCCCCGTATCTCTAATATAACCAGAGTTATGAGCCTCCAAAGTATAGTGTAATGTTAATCCTATGAGGGGATGTTTATGAACATTTTGCTTAATTACTCGGCCCCTGTTTGTCGTAGCCCTACGTTCTTAGTATGGTTGGATGGGGGACAAATTGGACTATAACATACTAAAAGGACATCCCCGTATCTCTAGTAGAATCAGAGTTATGAGCCTCCAAAGTATAGTGTAATGTTAATCCTATGGAGGGGGTATGTTCATGAACATTTTGCTTAATTACTCGGCCCCTGTTTGACGCAAATTTCCCTAGCTGATTTCCCTGAATTTTAATAAATAAAAATTCTAAATTTCCCTGAATTTTCCCTGAGGTTTTTGTCAACTATTTATTTCCCTGATTTTCCCAGGTTTTCCCTGTTTTCCAGGCCAGGTTTGTATGAACCCTGTTTAATTTAAATTAACTTAAAATACTTTCTGCATGAAGTGGAGCGTCAAAATCCCTTCGTATTTGTTACAAGTAGTCGAATTCCCCGTTCCCGTTATAACCGGTTTAAGACTCTCGTTACTACCGGTCCCGGAACCTTCGGAATTTTGACTTGACATAACAGGCGAAGGAAGTCCCGATATTGTCGGGGCAAAATTAGTATCGGCCAATAAGAAATTAGTTAAATTTTTAATTATTTTAGGATTAGGGCACGGAGCTCTGGTTATGCAAAGTTCCATAAGTCGGACTAAACTTCTAGCCGATGCTTTTTGAATTTGTTCATTTTGTTCCTTTTTTAACGATTCCATAAGTGGTCTAATTAATGGGTTAAGTTTTTCCGGTAGAAATTTCAACGCGACTAATGAGCATGCGATTGTGGATTGTACCCTGTTAATTAAGATTAATTTTAAGCTTTGATGTTGTCTCAAAACAAGGTCCTAAAACGGGAACACATACAGGTACAGCTAATAGCAATCATTGTGCAGTATATCTAGGCGGCCTTTGTGGGAGGAGCTAGCAACTAAAAATTACGTATGACTAATTTTATCTCGCGAATTAATTGGCTATCTCGCTGCTCATTGCACCTTGAGAACGCGTAGGGCCACGCTCTGCTACCCACCAATGAAATCACAATTAGAAAGACTCCATTCCATTGTGTATGACAAGTTTTACCTCGCGAATTAATAACAAGAAGTGATATCTAATTTATTAGGGAGAAGGTATAAGATGCATTGCCTAAGTATTCCCCGCGCCATAGTCCCAGTCCCCCTTTCAAAACACAAGGGGGGGGGAATTAAAAGGAGGCCCCGGGCTATTTCGCTGCCTCTCCTCAGTCGGAAATTGCGTAATTTTCGTCATTCGCGCAGGTAGCGCTGACGTGAGTTTTCAAGAACCAATGAGATGCTGGCTGGTTGTAATTTAGAGGCGGGGATTAACTCCGGACCTACTATACGTTTGGACTGGAGATAAAGCTGTCTGAAAATGTGGCGGCCAATTTATACCTTCTCCCTAATAAACTAGATATCACTTCTTGTTAATAACTAATCTCGCTGCGCGTATGGTTGCACCTTGCGCGCGCGTAGAACCACGCTCTGCTACCAACCAATGAAATATCAAAGAATTATTAATAGGCGTGACGGATAGTAAGTTTTCAAGCCCGGAATACCCACAAAACCCGCATAGAAATAAACAAGGGGACAATGATTCTTATTACCTGTATGTATTCCTACCTGAAACAATATTATTATTAGAAAACTTACGTAATGTTTAACGAAATTTGATTACGACTAGTTTCAGTTACAGTTCTATGTAAAGATTTTCGTCTATCTTCCAAAACCTTAAAAGAAAGAAAGGCATAATTAAAAAAATTAATTAAAAACAATTAATTATTATTAATTATTATTAATAATTACAAGAAGTGATATCTAGTTTATTAGGGAGAAGGTATAAATTCGCCCCACATTTATAATCTAGCTTTATCTCCAGTCCAAACAAACGTATAGTAGGTCCGGAGTTAATCCCCCCCGCCCTCTAAATTACAACCAGCCAGCATCTCATTGGTTCTTGAAAACTCACGTCAGCGCGACCTACGCGAATGACAACGAAAATTACAGTCATATTTTCCGACTGAGGAGAGGCTGCGAAATATCCCGGGGCCTCCTTTTACGTCCCCCCTTGTATTTTGAAAGGGGGACTGCAGGACTATGGCGCGCGAATACAAAGGCTTAGGCAATGCATCTTATACCTTCTCCCTAATAAACTAGATATCACTTCTTGATAATCAATCTTAATTGTTTTACTTCTAAGGTCTTAGGTTTCAATTTAGAGTTGGCGATGACTTTTTCAAAGACAGTAGTAGACAAGAGCGTCGCTTGATCCAAGGTCAAAACGGCGCTAGGTTGAAACACCGATTCCAAAGGCAATTTGTGATGTTTAATAAAAGCCATAAAATCCCTGCATTCTTGTTGCATTCGAGTGAAAGAAATGGCAATTTCATCGAATAAAACGTTCTCGCTCAAACATTGCAGACATTTTTCATTAATAGACATTGGGCAATCGATATTCTCCTCTTCGTTAGCCCAATTTAAAACGACAAGCGCGACGGCTAAACGTTGAAGAGCCGATTTTGAACTCAAATGAAAGAGAATTAACTTCGCGAAACAATCAACGGGAGATTCCATTTGAGGCGTATACTCTATCCCCGGGACTGGTTTAGTGACGTATTTCGATAAGTGACCTAAAAACCTGAAGGGTTCCAACGTCAACAACTAATTAATCGCTTGAATTCAATCCACCTTATTCACGATGCGTGTGCCAAGGCTTAAAACGCGATTTTTAACTGACATCTGCATCAAAATGATGCATAGTCGAAACGTTTCAACTCTCTAATAGAGTGCTGTCAGAAGCGCCGGTGTGACGTCACCCATGCTGTTTTCCTATAAAGAAAAAACGGTAACTGTCATGGCCGCTCATTGCTAAAGGCAGACTCGTGACGTTTAACCTTGGATCTGACGTCACAACTGACAGCACTCTATAGAGCTATCTCAGTTGTGACGTCAATGCTTAGGTAAAACGTCACGGGCTTAGCTTTGACAGTGGGCGGCCATGTTTGGTACCACTTTGGTTCTATGGGCAAATAGCATGGGTGACGTCACACTAAGGCTTCTGAGATAGCTCTATAGCGTTTTCCATTGGGGTGATCAGAGTTTGTTCCCGAATTGATTACAACAACAGCTCCGACTCTAGAGCCACGCTCTGCTACCAACCAATGAAATTACAGATCAAAATGGAGCACCTGATGACGTCACAAAACCACTCTTTAAAAACTTATGTCTTTCATTGGGAGCCACGCTCTGCTACCAACCAAAATGGAGGAGCACCTGATGACGTCACAAAACCGCTCTGAAAAAACTTTTGTCTTTCATTGGGACTTGGGAGCAACCAGATCGATCAGGTCCTCCGAGCTAGAGCGATGACGCATCAACAAAATAGGGAGCTAACAACTGGCTAGGGGGAAGAGATGGTCTGACGTCACGCAGCCCCTCTCTGGTTGGCATTTTTGCGCGTAGAATACTGTTTAAAACCGGGGGATGAAACTCCAGTAAGAGATAGAAGGGTGTGACGTTTCAGGGTCACAACTGTTAGCTCCCTATAAGGAGCGATCTTGGATCGCGTTAAGCCTTGGCACACGCATCGCGAATAAAGTGAACGTAGCAATTATTACTTCGCTGCCATAATTCGAGACTGCATAACATTTTTCTCCCATTCGACAGTATTTTCAGCCAAAATTTCGGAACCACCAATATAATACTGTTCGGAAATGGAATTAGTATCGCTCTTTCGACACTTAAGCATTTTTCCAGTCTCTTTAGTTTTCTTTTTAATTATTAACCACGAATGAGTAACGGCAGGATCAATAGCGACTCTAGCTGGATGCATCATTAAACAAAGCCAGCCGCTAACGAATGGACATGCCGAGTTCAAAAGGTCAATTAATGGGCTGCAATTGATTAACTGATTCCAAACCTAAAAATTCAAGACGTATTTGGTTTTGGCCTAATTTTGACAGAATTGTCGCCAATATTGGGGTCATATTCTTACTGTATAAAGAAGTTCAAGAATATTTGAACTATTCTCAACCAAACAACGTTGAAATATTAATCTTAAGGCATCCGGTAGAATTGGGACTAGCCAAGTTTCGCAAGGCTGACAATAGCAAAACCATAACTCAAATTAACTTTATTTCAATTAAAAACAAAATTCACATTTATTTAATGAACCTCATCTTTAAATTTAGATGTTAACATTTCCAAGGCTTGTAAAACTGATTTTCTAACAACGCTAGAGTTGTGACCTAAAAAGGGCCATAATCGAGGCACTAATGTTGATAATGATTCTTTTAAACTAAAATTTAACGTAGAAAAATTATTATTAATCCTTAAAAATTGACCGGATATTAATTAAAACCAGGGATATATTTAATTTTAGAAGTAGGAATGGAGAACGGAGTAATGAGGGAACGCGCATGGTCAAAATCCCGGACGGACCCCCGTTCTACGGGACAGAGGGGGGTATGAAAGAAGAGGCGGACGGGTCATAGCGACAGAGGTAAAAAGGAATTACGTCACTATTTTTCGCCGTCGCCGTCAGCAACGTCATCAAAACGTAGTTTAAGTGAGCTACCCAATAAGATAATTTAAACTTTTCGTTATTACGTGTTGGAGGGAGGGGCTCTATACTGGTTGGTCTACTAACCGTTCTCCATTCCTACTTCTAAAATTAAATCTATCCCTGTTAAAACTAACTTTAAATTCGTTTCCGATGGATGTGATAAAAGAGACGCTAACAAAAGTAAAATGTTACTAGTAGACGAAGTTAAATCATCCAATTCGGGTAACATTTCCCAAATAATTGATAAAATCGAGGGAATTTTCTCGGGTAAAGTAGTTATGAGTGATTTTGTTATAGGTACAAAAGCGGCAGCGGCTGCCGAGCTAACATCGTCAACCGGATCTTGTAACCCGTAAAATATCGGGTCAAAGACGAGTGGAATCAATTTGGATCTCATATCCTAAAACATAACATTGCTTAGCTAATAAACTCAGATACCAACAAGGATGACGATTAGAGGATGTGTAATCTGAGAGAAACCGGCCCGCTAACTGTGGAACGACTTGGGTTCGGTGGGACGCTAGAAATGGGGGAGGAATACTCGGAAAAATGGCGGACGGTCCAAGTCAAACGAATCAGGAAGACCGCCCATCATTTTTCCGAGTATTCCTCCTCCATTTTCTGGCTTCCCACCGGACCTTGCGGACGGTTAACCTCAAACCAATCAGAAACAGCGCTCGTACTTTTAAATCCCTGACTTTTAAAACCAGCTTATCCCAGACCAAATTTTCAAACAACATCCCTGACCATTTTTAAACATCCCTGGCTTATAGCCCCATTTTCCAAATCTCCGACTTATCCAGGTTTCGTACGAACCCTGACAAAGACCGGCCGCCATTTTCCCGAGTATTCCTCCCCCATTTTCTAGCTTCCCCTCGTACCTAAGTCGTTCCACAGTTAGCAGGCCCACCGATTCCTTTCAGATTACGTATCCCCGCATCATCCTTGATACCAAAGACCATAACACTAAAAACGCACCTCTCTAACAACTAATAAGTATTTTAAACCAAGAAGTCCACCATGTCGTGCTTCCCATTCTTTTCGGAGCAAAAGTTGTAGTAAAACGCTCAAAACTCCGTCGATACCCGACTCCCACATAAGGTTTAAAACAAAACCTAGACTTTGAGCGCAAGTTTCACGAACTGGAGCTACAACCTATTCATTTTAAATCAGTTCAGATTAAACTGATTTAAATACTTTTAGGTTGAATTTACTTGATCTGAAACGTAATCTCCGAATTTATCCAATGCTAAGACGCAAATTAAACGAAGGGCAATATCTTCTAGCCAACGCTGATTGACTAAATCCATTTGGTCAGTTGGAAGTTCGGACGACCTTCCCGCACCTTTCCCATGGATTCTAATAATTTCGCGGAGTGCAGTGGCCGAACCATGCCTTACTTCCCAAGAAGAACTAAATAAATCTTGCGCGAGTTGATCGCAAAATGACTCAAACGGCCATTCTTTTCTCTAATTAAATCATAGAAATCTTTAACACCATAACCCCGTTCTGTTTTAAAGGAAAAGTTCAGCTAATATAACATTATACCTTAAAAGAAAGGACTACTACGTCATCCGCCATTGGTTTAGTGGCGTCTGCTAGCCAGAACCCGGGCCCTTACCCATGGATAAAGGATGCGCGTGAATAAATTTGTTTTCACACTATAGGATAGGCAACTCCCTATTTCCGACGACAGCTTATTCTGTATATACTGTTCCGGCTTCAGTTGCCAGCACGCACAAAGCTAGGTCTCTATGGAACGTAACTTTGTGCGTGCTGACAAGAGACTCAAGAAATACTCATTTTTTGGAATCTAAAATCTCGAGATTTAAATCCTGAAAATGAGTATTTCATTTGTCTCTTGTCAGCACGCACAAAGCTACTTTACATAGAGACCTAGCTTTGCGCGCGCTGACAACCAAAGCGGAAATAGTGTATATACAAACTAAGCTACTGTCGGAGCTCTCGAAGTTGGAGACGCAAGCTGGATGGCGCGCTTAATTTCCCCCCTTGCTTTGCTGCTCTGCCTTACCTTTCGCTTGCGCGACCGCCATCTTGGGTCCTCAACAGTGCGTTGTATCACACCTCCTCGGTGGTGAGAGCTGGGCAACCACTGCGTTTTGTGGGCTGAGCTGATACGCGCCCTTCCCAAGCCAAGGTGTGCAGGTATCGTGCTGAGGGCTGTGTGGTACCGGGGAAGTTAATCTACGGTATCTCGAACGATCCCCTCGGGGCACCAGGCGAAACCCCGTTGTAACTAGCCTTCCACCCGGGTTGAGGACTACCGGGTGGCGACCTTTTATTTGCCTCATTACTCGTGGGATCTCTATGGATTCTTTAAAAACAAAAACCAAAACCAAACCTGGGCATGGAGCCGGTTCTACCGGTACCCAGCCTTCTCTCAGGGAAGGAGGCAACTCCCAACCTGCTTCTGGGCGAGATGCTGCCTCTGGCAGCACCCACCCGCAATCGGCGGAAGGCCAAAAGTCGCCTCCTGCTCCTCAATCGGGTTCCACCAGGTTGAGTGAAGCAAATAGGAGGCGCAGGGCCAACCGCCGAACAAAACAACCCCAAAAAGGTGGCCAGAACTCTGCACTGGGTGCAGGAGATACGGGCCGAGATGTGACTCCTGTACCTTCGGGTGCTGGGAGAAACGTCCCGGGTACGGACTCTACGCCTGGTGCAAGAGAAGCTACCACCCTTTCTGGCAAGAGAGCTAGGACAGAGGACCCTGATCCCTCGCCTAGCTTACAAGCTGCGGCGTCAAAGAAGACCAAGTCTTACTGCGACGTCGCCAGTATTGTCAAGATGGCCATCGTTAAAGATGGCTATCCGACTAATGCGGTCACGGAGGAGGACGTCGTTCCTATCCAGGCCGCTATACTTGACGCATTGGACGCTGAGCTTTCTTCGGGAAGCTCGCTGCCACGTCCTCTCAATTTCCACATCATGGCTGGGGCCATGATCTATTCATGTGGGGATTCTGCGACCAGTGAATGGCTCGTGAAGGTGCTACACCATAATGAGCGTGCCATAGGGGGAACACGGCTTTCAGTGATGAAGGCCAGTGAACTCCCGAAGCCGTTCAAGGTGTCCTTCCGGACCAAGGACCGTCGCACCACTGATCCGGCGGCTCTTCTCCGGCGATTGAAGGCCTACAACGGAAGGTTTCTGACCGACTGTTGGCGGTGCCTGAAGTCGTTCGATGAGAAGAGCACCAGACGCTGGATCTTCCTAATTGATGGCTCCTCCATGGAGGCCATCAAGGAAGCCGGCTTCGAGGGTCTTACTGGTGTAGATGTCGGGACATTTAAAGTCCTGAATGCGCCAAAGGACCCTCTCCAGAATGCCTCTGAGGCTTCTGAAGAAGAGGGTAATACTGCAGCCAGCGTGAGTGGGGAGCTGGCAGCAAATATTGCTAGTATTAATTTAGAGCCATCGCTTCCAGATAGCTCAGACATTGACCTCGGGACAGAGTCCGACTTCTTGAAGGGCTCTGATACCGAGAGGACCTGCGCTCCTGTTACTGGGATGGAACTGGGGGCCGAGGGTGCTGCTGGTGGTGGCGAAGGAGATACCGGTCCTGGATCGGGACTCCACGCTACCGCCAAGCGGTAGCCGGGGCCGCCTCTCTCCCTAAGTCATGAGCATCAAGGTGATCCAGATCAACCTGCATCACTGCAAAGCAGCCTCGGCAGTTCTCTGCCGGAGGTTTGCCTTAGAGGGCCTGGATGTGGCCCTCATTCAGGAACCTTGGATTCATAATGGCAAAATCCTTGGTTTAAAGAATGCAGGTAATATCTCTTATGACTTTACCTCACCCAACCCCAGGGCGTGTGTTCTGACCAGGAAGGGTCTTGACATCCTTCCGCTTCCGAACTACCTCACTAGGGATACTGCTGTGATTAAGGTAATGCCCTCCTCTTCTGGAGAGGCAACTGGCCTTATCATGGCGTCTGCTTACTTTCCCCATGATGCCACTGGCTCCCCTCCACCACAGGAGGTTGTCACTCTTGTCGACCGCTGTGAGAGGCAGGGGGACAGGCTCATTCTGGGTTGCGATGCCAATGCCCACCATGTCACGTGGGGCAGTAGTGACTGCAACAGACGTGGTGATGAACTGCTAGAATATCTGGTCGGTACGAACCTGCATATTCTCAACAGGCACAATGAGCCTACCTTCGTTACTTCTAACAGAAAGGAGGTCATTGATGTCACCCTGGCCACAGGCAATATCAGTCTGTCGGTTTCTAACTGGCATGTGTCTAATGAACCGTCTCTTTCGGATCATAGGCACATCTGCTTCTCGGTCGCGGTCAAGTCAACTTCGGTTAAGACGGAACTGCGTAATCCCCGTCGGACCGACTGGTCCGGCTACAGGGAGGAACTTTGCATCCTACTCAGAGGTAATGCTCCAAAGCTTTCCTCGGTGCTGGAATTTGATTTGGCAGTTGATCTCATGCAACAAGCCATTATCAATTCCTACCACCACAACTGTCCGGCGAAGCCTGCCAGCCGGCCGAGGCTCGTTCCTTGGTGGAATACGGAACTTGGCAAGCTTCGCAAGCTCACTCGTAAACTCTTTAATAGGGCTAAGAGGACTGGGGACTGGACTATTTATAGACAGACCCTTAACAAGTATAATAAAGCCATCCGGGAGGCCAAAAGGAACTCCTGGAGGGACTTCTGCGGTAGCATCTCTGATGCCCCCGCTACTGCCAAGATCATGAGGATCCTGGCTCACGATAACACTCACCAGCTCAGCACCATCAAGGTGGCAGAAGGTGAGTTTACCAAGTCAGGGACTGACACCCTTAAGCATATGCTTAAGGTACACTTTCCGGACTCCGAGGCTTTTGACCCCACAAGCACCGACACTCCCCCCGTGCACTTTCGAAGAGCACACAGGGCGGACTGGGGCATCGCCAATAAGATAGTTACATACTCTAGACTTAAGTGGGCTGTAAATTCGTTTCAGCCCTATAAGTCCCCTGGCCCAGATGGCGTCTTTCCCGCCCTCCTTCAGGAAGGCATAGACGCCATTGGCCCCTATCTGTGCAGGATATTTAGAGCCTGCATTGCTCTGGCGCATATTCCAGATATCTGGAAGCGCTCGAAGGTTATCTTTATTCCCAAACCTGGGAAGACGAGCTATCTTGAGGCTAAGGCATTTAGACCTATCTGTCTTACCTCTTTCTTCCTAAAGACTTTAGAGAAATTGGTGGACAGGTATTTGCGGGATGGTGTTCTTTCCCACACACCCCTGTCCACTTTTCAGTTTGCCTATCAGAAAGGCAAATCTACAGAGACGGCGCTCCATGGCATCTTGAACTGCCTTGACAGGGCCATCGAGTTCAAGGAGATGTCTTTGGCCATCTTCCTTGATATTGAGGGGGCCTTTGATAGGGTCTCTAGTGAAGTTATCCTTCGCGCTGCGGAGCGGTTTGGTATTGACGACACTTTGTGTCGTTGGATAAAATCCATGCTCACGTACCGTAGGGTGACGGCGTCTCTTCTCGGGGAATCCTTGGAGATCTCCACCGACCGTGGCTGTCCTCAGGGAGGGGTTCTTTCCCCTCTTCTTTGGTGCCTGGTGGTGGATGAGCTGCTGGGCCGACTCGGGGAGGGGGGGTGTCACTGCTTTGGCTATGCGGATGACATCGCAGTGATTGTTACAGGGAGGTTCCCTGTAACTATCGCTGCACTGATGAAATCTGTCTTACATGATGTTGAGGAATGGTGTAGGGAAGTTAACCTCACCGTCAATCCCAATAAGACTGTCCTTATACCGTTTACCCGGAAAAGGACTAATGACCTCTTCAATGATATTTCCTTCTTTGGACAGGTTTTAAAGAAGTCCTCCGAGGTCAAGTACCTTGGCGTGACTCTTGATGCCAAGCTTACTTGGAAATCCCATCTTGATCTGAGCATCAAGAAAGCCAAAATTCTATTTTGGCGTTTAAGGTGTTCAGTCAGCAAGTCCTGGGGTTTAAGCCCTGGCGCTGTAAACTGGATTTATACTAGGATCATCAGGCCAGTGGTCTCCTATGGAGCCCTTGTCTGGTGGCCCAGGGTTCGCCTTAAGACAGCCCAAGATGAACTACGCAAGCTTCAAAGGCTGGCGTGCATCGGTATCACGGGGTCCATGAGGACAGCCCCCACAGCCTCTCTGGAAATCCTTCTCAATATGCTTCCCCTTCACCTCTTTATTGAGGAAGAAGCTATTATGGGAGCCTGTAGGCTCAACAACCTCGGCTGGTGGAAGCCCAAGCATTGGGACTTCAGTCACACCAAGCTTTTCAGTGAGTACAGCAGTACTGAGCCATCACTTGTGATGGTCTCAGATAAGTCTGTTATATCACACCACTTCGACAAGCCCTTCAGCGTGCACTTTCCCAGTCGCGCTGTTTGGGAGACCACCCCAGTCCTTGGAACTGGGGGGGAGTCCGTCTGGTTCACGGACGGCTCTAAAACGGACTCTGGAGTTGGTGCCGGGGTCTACTGCTTGACCAAGAAGTTTGGTTTTTACGAGAGCCTTGGCAACTTTGCCAGCGTTTTTCAGGCGGAAATCATGGCCATTTGTTTATGTGCGGATTTCTGCAACAAGAAAAACTACCGCGGACGGACGATTCAGATTTATTCGGATAGTCAGGCCGCCCTCAAGGCGCTAAATCAGTGCCTTGTCGATTCTAGACTGGTGCTCAGCTGCCTGGATCTGCTGAGTTCTTTGGCTGCCCGCAACAAGGTTCAATTGCTGTGGGTGCCAGGGCACTGCGGATACCTGGGCAATGAGAGGGCTGATATGTATGCCAAAAGGGGGGCTGAGGCGAAGTTCTTCGGACCTGAGCCTGCGGTTCCCATCCCCCATGGCATCATTCGCCATAGGATTCACTGCCGGATGTCTGCACTTCAACTGCAACTCTGGCTTGACATGGATGGGCAGAGACAAGCCAAGGAGTTTGTCCCGGGTCCTTCTATTACTAGGGCAAAGGAACTGCTTGCCCTTACCAAAAGCAAAATTAGGCTGGTCACCAGTCTCCTCACTGGACACTGCCGGCTGAATAGACACCTGCACCTACTGGGCATCGTTGATGACCCACTCTGTAGGTTCTGCCGGGAGGAAGAGGAAACCTCCTCCCATATCCTGTGTTGCTGCGACTATCTCGCGGCCATGAGGTTTGAGCATTTCGATATGCATACTATGGAACCTCACCAGTTCTCTACTGTCTCGGTCAATCGGATTCTCCGATTCATCGAGGCGACAGGACTCTTCGCAGTCTAACCAGTTCGGGGCGCACAATATACCCTTGGTATCGGTGCTCGACGCGGCGACGCGTCACCCCCTTCAACAATAACAATAACAATAACAAAAGCTACTGTCGGAGATAGGGAGTTGCCTATCCTATAACGTGAAAACAAATTTCCTCACGCGCTTCCTTTATCCATGGGTAAGGGGTTCTGACTAGCAGACGACACTAAACCATAAGCCTAATTAACTGCTAATTATTTTGTAATAAGCTGCCGTCAGAGATAGGGAGTTGCCTATTCTATAACGTGAAAAGAAATTTCCTGACGCGCTTCCTTTATCCATGGGTATGGGGTTCTGGCTAGCAGACGACACTAAACCATAAGCCTAATTAACTGTTTATTATTTTGTAATAAGCTGCCGTCGGAGACAGGGAGTTGCCTATCCTATAGCGCGAAACAAATTTCCTCAAGCGCATCCTTTATCCATGGGTAAGGGGTTCTGACTAGCAGACGACACTAAACCATAAGCCTAATTAACTGCTAATTATTTTGTAATAAGCTGCAGTCGGAGATAGGGAGTTGATTATCCTATAACGTGAAAAAAACTTCCTCGCGCGCATCTTTTATTCATGGGTAAGGGGTTCTAGCTAGCAGACGACACTAAATCATAAGCCTAATTAACTGCTAATTATTTTGTAATAAGCTGCCGTCGGAGATAGGGAGTTGCCTATCCTATAACGTGAAACAAATTTTCTGACGCGCTTCCTTTATCTATGGGTAAGGGCCCGGGTTCTGGCTAGCAGACGACACTAAACCATAAGCCTAATTTTGTAATAAGCTGCCGTCGGAGATAGGGAGTTGCCTATCCTATAACGTGAAAAGAAATCTCCTGACGCGCTTCCCTTATAAATGGGTAAGGGGTTCTAGCTAGCAGACGACACTAAACCATAAGCCTAATTAACTGCTAATTATTTTGTAATAAGAGATAATTTATTTTGTTTTTTAATGTTTTTCCTTTAAAATTTAGAAAAATGGCATTCTTTTAAGGAATAATGTTATGTTAGCTAAACTAATTTTGCCCTTACATCTTCCCATAGACCGTCATTGTCAACAACACTATCCCAAACAGCGACATCAGTTGACGACTGATCAACCAAAACATTTTTGGTTTTCTTAAAAGGTGGGGGATCGGAAGTAGTTGGACTTTGACTGGAATAACACGGTGGTTCTTTTGACCGTTGCTTAGAATATAATCTACTCCTCCGTCTATTCTTTGTCATCATTTCTCCACTACGATTTGAACTTCCAGCGGAGTTCATTTCATTTTCAATAACTTCCGATAAGTTTTTCTTAATTTCTTCACCACCATTAATGGTTTCCGTTTTAACAACCAAGTCATCATTGGTGAAGATTTCACTCGTGTCTAATCCCATTTTTTCCGCTAAATCTAACCCTAATCTTTTATTGAGTTTAAGACGTTGTTCCGCTAATTGCGATTTGGCAATAATTGCGGCGGAATTATCATTTAATTCATATTCTGAACCTTCAGAGCCTAATAGATCAGTTCCATTGCTTATAACCTTATTTATATCGAACTTTTCAAAGTTCATGCGGCCTTTTAAGAATATTTCAGGTTTTGAAGTGTTTTCTGTTGTTTTAAAATAATTTTGAGTTTGAAATTGGACACGTGACATTACGTTTTATGGTCATTTTAATTCTATACCTTCTTTAACAGATGTTCCGATTGGTTCCCATGGAGGTACATTACGAATTATAGCTTCAATGGCTTGACCAGCCGCTATTCTAGTATCCCATGAATTACTATGAAGGTAATGTCTTACCTTACTTAAAAGATTATGTAATTCATGGGGATGAAGTTTTTGAACTTCGCCTAATTGAAGAGCCGCGGCTTTACGCGTAACTGGTGATGAACCAGTTTCAAGTAAAAGAAATAACCGATCTAGACGCGAGACCATGTTGATGTGTTTATGCCTATTCAAGAATTAATTCGCAATCATGCATTAAACGAAACGAACTAAGGCTTATAAATAGGAAATTAAACATGCAAATTTTTTACTTACCAGAGTTTTAACGGCTTTGATTAAGTACATGTAGGTTATAATGTCAGATTCGGCCTTTTAAAAACGTAAAAACGTGTTTGTTTTGTTGGCAGAATGTTTCGTCGGCATCCTTTCATTATCTTAAGCCTTGGTCATAATGTAGGCTTACGAGAGCATTGAGTTTATTAAGCAAATTTACTTCACTAATATTAGTTTTTAGCCGTACTCATGATGTTCAAATAAGAACTTATCTTTCAGAGTTTCATTTACATTAATTTCGTAAACGGAACAATTAAAATCTTTCGACACGTTCCCCAGCAGATCCCTTTTTATAGTGGCTTCCATGGTTGCAAATGTCGACTTTATATCAACAACCAAAAACAACTCAAAAAGGCTACGAATTTGGACAGAGCAACTTGTAGGATCGTTGCCCAGTTTTTAGAATCCATACGTCACAAAAATGAACCTCATAATAGTATCATGTGACGCACGGAAGGCGCAATTCTCAAAGCCACAAATTTGTTTCGTGTAAACCTGCGTTACTGCGTCCAAGATCATAATTTTTCATTGGTTTATGCTTAGGGACACGTGACTTAATACGCAATGTTATTGGATGGATGGAACCCAGCAGAAACAGCGTGGGAAATAAGCAGGGCTCTACATAAGGATATTTTTTTAGTTGTCAGCCTGACTAGTGAGACGCATGGTTTACGAATATTTGGGACATTTTTTTACTAGTCAAGTTGACTAGTGAACCCCCAGATTTCGATTCATTTTTGTAGTCAAGGCATTTTTTTTAGTAGTCAAATGCCTTGACTAGTACCTTGTGTCGAGCCCTGGAAATAAGGCGGTGGCACAGGGCAAATGACCAGTTTAAATATTGCCAGGACCAGTTTATAAATTAAATCAGAGGGGGGGCAGTGGTCCATGGGACCACTAATAAAATTCAAGGGTAGCCAGAGTCCAGACATTATCTTAACTATTTTTATTATCCACTTCTTTAGTTTAGCAGACGACGCGCCCTGGTCAATGGTCATGGACCAGTTTATTTATAGGGAAACAGCATGAAGCGGTTTTTGACCTTCTAGTGACGTCACGCCCGGAAGCCGCGACCTCTGGATTTGTTTTTATTTAATGGCCGCCATGTTGTATGTGAATTATTGGTAAAAAGCACCTTATAAATATAGTGGAAGACATGGCAAATCAACAAATTAATTTCGATACATCAGATTATTTAGAAACTTTAGCCGAAACAACTAAAAAAAGGTATAGGCCTATAGAAAAAATTTCATTGGTTAATTATGAGGATCCTTACTGTAAAAATACGGTAAATTGGAGCCAAGGCTTAAATGATTACCCGGCCATAACGTCCCAAAAGTTGATAAATCCAAGGTTTTTTTACCTTGATTTCTTATTATTCTTGGAATTCTAAAGAATATCTCACGACTTTCAGCAACAGCTTTGCTTTTACACTCAAAAACGCAACAGTATAGCACCATCTTTCGAGAGTTCAATGTATTTTTGTAGAGGGCGACACATACAATATGGCGGCCGATTCAAAATTCAAATCGGGCGGTAAAAAATTACAAACCGGTGACGTCACTGAATTGTTCGTGCTGTTTCCCTATTCCAAACCAGGGGGGTCACTGGCCCAGTGTCCAGTTTAAAACAAATCCTTATTTCCCACCCTGGACGGAACCCAGCAGAAACGTCACCTTAAACGTCACGTGAACTTCACAACACAGCTTCGCAATTTCCCAGAGAGAAGACGGAAAAAAGTAGAAGGCTTGAATCGGTTTTAGTTTCGTTACTTAATTACAACAATATTTAATTAAATTTGATTGTAATTCGATAAAACTATAATGTCTATCAATTCGAGTCATTCTAATGGCAGTGTTGTCATTTTCAACGGTGAATAGTAAGTAGAAATGTCAGAATCAGATAAATATCGCAAAGGCTTAGCTATTCAATTGCATCATATGATTAAATCATATTCTAGAAACTTTAACTAACGTGTTGTTGTGACACAATATTAATTAATTAATTAATTAACTTAATTAGCATTGTTCTCCATTGCGATGGAGTTGAGATGCAGTTTGAAGGGAAAGAATTACGGGAACTTAATGGAACAAAAAAGGGTCGACTTTACTTAACAACTCATAGGGTAATCATGATAAAACTAATGCAAAAATAAAACATTTGAGGGTTTTACTCAAAACACAAACTAATCCACAGATGATATTTATAAATGGGTCGTCAAAAGACACTTTACAATCCTTCAGCATACCATTTTTCTGTCTTTCCAATATTGAACTTCAACAACCAATCTTTGGGGCTAATTTTATTCAAGGAACAGTCAAAGCTGAAGTTGGAAGTTAGTCAATCCCTTTAAAAAGAAAAATTGACCAAAAAATTACCCCAATTTCCCACTTTTAAAGGTAGCTGGAATGGACAAGCAACATTCAAAATCAAATTCACAAAAGGCGGGGCAATTGAATATGGTCAGGCAATGTTACAAGCCGCTAAGTTAGTGTCAAGGAATATGACCCAACCTCCACCACCTTACGTTGAAATGCCTGGTCCATATCAGATGGCAGCGCCACCCGCGTATATGCCACCCCCTGGTTTCCAATACGGGTTTCAACCACCCATGCACATGTTCCCCGAACCACCACCGACAAACGGTGTCTTCATGAGCCCAGCCCCTCCGCCATATCCTGGTATTTACAGTGGAGCTCCTCAACAACCATCAGGGCCTGACGCAAAAGCGGCGGAAGCGGCTCAAAGCGCTTATTATGACCCTAACAATCCAGGGTTTGCTTATATGCCACCTCCGGCTTATACCCAACAATCTAATGGTTACGCTCCATCTCCTCAACAATATCCACCTCTTCAGGGGGGTCAATACCCATCCCAATTTCCTCCACAATATCCTCCGCCTCAGGGGGCAGAATACCCTCAATATCCCCCGCCTCAAGGGGCAGAATACCCTCAATATCCCCCTATGAATGGAGCTTACGCTGCAGGACCAACTGCAAGCGCACCTCCATCTTATTCGGAAGCTACTAAAAAATCCCAATGAACGAGTTTAAAACGATAATGAAGTTAACAAAAACGGATTTATGTACTAAGAACGTCGGATCGTAGCATTAGCCTCTAGTACCATCCTCGCATAGTTTATTGAGAAACTTCGTCTGCTTATATTTTGACTCCACCCACAAATTCTGTAGCGGCTTATTTGTGGGTGGAGTCAAAATATAAGCAGACAAAGTTTCTCAATAAAGTATGCTTATATTTTGACTCCACCCACAAATTCTGTAGCGGCTTATTTGTGGGTGGAGTCAAAATATAAGCAGACGAAGTTTCTCAATAAACTATGCTTATATTTTGACTCCACCCACAAATTCTGTAGCGGCTTATTTGTGGGTGGAGTCAAAATATAAGCAGACGAAGTTTCTCAATAAAGTATGTGAGAATGGGTAGTGAATTTGCTACGTTCAACGTTCTTCTTACATAAATCCGTTTTTGAAGTTAATAATATATAATAATACTATTAACTATGGAGGAATATTGAAATTACCGCTTCTCTTTTTGTAAAAGCAAGAAAAATTATTGTACATTCCTACAATTAATAATTATAATCATAATCCTATTATGAAGTTTATTGGTTAGGTTGTTGATCGCTGTCGAAGCTCTCACTACATTTCTAAATCTTGATCCCCTCTCTTTATCGTTTTAAGCTAAATTTCCTTTCTTATATATTATATTATATTATATTATAAAAATATAGTTATTACTGTACAATTTGGAATATTTGTAATTAAGGAATGCCTCAGTCTTTAATAATAATATGATTGTAAATTGTTGAAATAATATTTAGCTTTAATAAAGTTGTAAAAATAATATCACTTTATTTTAAAATTGTTTTTAATTTGACTAGTACCTAAAAAATTACTGATATTAATTGGATTGGAATCAGTCCCTTATATCGTTAATTTAATTAAAAGAACTTCTTAAGTAGTTATGCCCCCAGATTTGCAGCAATCCAAGATGGCCGCCATAACCACTTCAGTAGTTATTCCTCCTATATTTGCAGCAATCCAAGATGGCCTCCATAAACACTTCAGTAGTTATGACACCCTAGATATACAGAAATCCAAGATGGCCATCTTAACTTCTTCAGTAGTTATGACCTTGGTTATGATACCCTACATATGCTGCAATCCAAGATGGCCGCCATAACCACTTCAGTAGTTATGCCCCCTAGATATGCAGCAATCCAAGATGGCCGCCGTAACCACTTAAGTAGTTATGACATGGACGAACCAATACTGAAGGACGGATGGCAGAGGGAGAAAGTTGAGAAATACTTGTTAATTCGCCTTCTAGCGGCAGATAGTAGTAAACCGGATAGTGGGGGGGGGGACATATGGGGGAATCAACGTTCTAAAGAGGGAAGCATCTAATGTCTCATTTTGTGTAGATGGCGCTAGCTTTTTCCGGGATTTGACTCTGTATTTTTCATAACCCCCCTCCACTTTGGGGCTGAAAAGGGGGAAGGAAGCTTAACGTTGGTCGTTTAGTCGCTTAGTATGGGGCTCCATGGGCTGCCATCGGTCCTTCAGTATTGGTTCGTCGATGGTTATGACCCCTAAATATTCAGGAATCCAATATGGCCGCCATATGACGTCGTCACAAACACAAACAGCGGCAGATTTAAAACTCACCCAAAAATTACCGCTCCCACATCCACCTGACCTTGAACCCGGCCTACCAGCGTGATATTTCAAAGGTGTTGTAATAAGCGATGTTTTTTCACAAAACAATAAGAAAAACTATTAAATTTGTTATTAAACAATGTTTTTTTTATTAAGTTTTTCTCGTTATGCAAAAAAAGGGGAAAAACATCATTTCTTCACGTTTTTAGTTCCCAAACCACGAAATATTTATTCATTTATTTTTATTTTAATCTTAATCTTTAATTTTAAGCTTGAAGATTTTATAGTTATTTAAAAAATAAAATCCACAGTCATATCTTATGATTGTTTTTTTCTTTTTTTTTTACGATGCTACGTTACATATAAACTTTATACAAAAACTTTTTATGGGAAAAATAGATATTTTATTTTTGATAGCAAAAAGGAATGATTAAGAAGTTTCTTTTCTAGGCCTACTTTAGCAAAAAGGTAAGAAAAAATTGTTCAATTATGAAAAAAACATCGACCCATCCCAATAATCAATAATTTCCCTTGTTTTTCGAAGTAAAAAACACGTAAGAACTCTGAAAAAAGTTCAGTTAATTAGCCTTATTCCTGATCAGCGCCACCTACCCATAGCGGCGACTTTGAGAACTACTGTAAATCGGCAAGCCAACCACTCCAGATATCGCTAAAATCTGGTGACGTCATTTTTTGGTAAGACCCCGGGGCCGAGAGTGCCCGTCAGTGACGTCACCAGATTTTAGCGACATCTGAAGTGGTTGGCTTTCCGATTACAGTAGTTCTCAAAGTCACCGCTATAGGTAGGTGGCGCTGATCAGGAATAAGGCTAATTCGTAAATTCACATTTAAATTCAAATACATTTTTTTCTTTCTTTTTTACGACGGAATTTACGAATGAACTTATTCGTGATTGTTTTAAATTTAAAAAAACCCTGATAGAGGGGAAGGACAACACTTACGATTAATGAACGTCAATTTTGAATTTAGTCCTTTTGGGGCGGAAAAAATAAGTTTTAACGATAAAAAATTAATCTAACACTACTGATTGCACGATCAAAATATCATTCAAAATGTTCTTTTATAAATCTTAATTAGTAATTTAAACACTTAAAAATAATTAATTACGTTAAAGGAACAATTAACTTCTGGCAAGGTGTTTTTTCTTTTTTTTTCTCGTACAATTACTCAAAAACAATTTAATTTAATTTAAATGAACGTTAATTAATTAAGGCCTAATTAAGTTTAAGTGTAAGGGAGGGGTGGAATTATGTTGTTAAAAAATGTTATTAATTGGGCGACGTGTTTTTTAGGTTTAGGGACATACATGTATAAAAAATGGACCGTATATCAAAAAATGTTAATATCACTCCGCAAAAAACAAACAAGGACACTTTTTTTTTTTCTTATATTATTTTCCGTTTCATATCAAAATATCTCGTTAGTAATTTTTTTTTTAAACTATTAATTTACGATTTATGGGATTGTTTGTTTGTTTAAAAATAAAGTTTTCAAAATTTACTTGGATTTTATGCGGTGAATGTTTTATTAACGTCTTGGTCCAAGCAATGAAAATCCTCCTCAACGTATGTTAACTCTTCGATTTTCGCAATGGGCGCTTTAGTCTGTAACGGAAAGTTTCGCAACGCCTTCTTAGAAAATTGATTAAAGTCGGTTTTAGCGTTGTTAGTTTCATGTGTTATGTTTGTTAAAATTAGTTGAATTATGTATTGTATTAAGAATAACACGGAGTTGGACATTTTGTTAAGAACATTAATCATAAAATGATTTATAGGTCAATTTAGGTTCAGTGATGTCATGTGATGTGAACGTTGTTTATAATGCCAAGTTTATATCTATATAATTTTGTTATAGCTTAATCGAATAAGACTTGCACTAATCAATTTAACATAAGGATTGATTTGCGATTAATCGATTAAGTTTAAATTTTTGGCTACGTGTGGTTATGTAATACACAAACGTAGCTATTACGATCACTGTTTGTTAGTTTGTAAGTGTGTTCGTGCGTGTGTGTGTGGGGGGGGGTCTCGGATACACGAAAAACAAGTTGGGCTATAATCGTATCGTATTCTTTCGATTAATCCATTTAGGTTTTGATTTTTGGCTACATGTGGTTATGTAATATACAAACGTAGCTATTACGATCACTGTTTGTTAGTTTGTAAAAGTGTTCGTGCGTGTGTGGATCTCGGGTACACGAAAAACAAATTTGGATATAATCGTATTCTTTCGATTAATCGACTAAGTTTCAATTTTTGGCTACATGTGGTTATGTAATATAAAAACGTAGCTATTACGATCACTGTTTGTTAGTTCGTAAGTGTGTTCGTGTGTGTGTGGACCCTGGATACACGAAAAACAAGTTTGACTATAATCGCATTCTTTCGATTAATCGATTTAGGTTTTGATTTTTGGCTACATGTAGTTATGTAATACACAAACGTAGCTATTACGATCACTGTTTGTTAGTTTGTAAGTGTGTTCGTGCGTGCGTGTGTGGATCCCGGGTACACGAAAAACAAGTTTGGCTAATCATATTCATTCGATTAATCGATTTAGGTTTTAATTTTTAGCTACTTGTAGTTACGTAATATAAAAATCAAACTATTGCGTTCATAGTTTATTCGTTTGTATATGGATGAGCGTGTGCGGAACTATTGTACACGAAAAACAATTAAGGGTCTAGAAACGAATTAAGGCAACTTTTTATATACGAAAAATAATTTTGTATGGACCCTTGATGAATCTATATTTGCGACCGCTCTTCATAAAACAATATAGTACTTTCAAATGTCCAACTCCCGCAACATATTAAAAACGTTTCAGCTAAGCGTTACTTCAGGGCGGCAGTTAAGTAATTGTATTAAAACTTCTGACAAGTTAACAACAGCAGCGCAAAAAAGCCATTTACTGCCGGCCGTTCGCTTTAACGTTCTAAAAAACATAGGGGGGAGATACTTGCTGACCTCTATCAAGTAGATAGTTTTGGGAGCAGAATTGGGCTTCAATGAGGAGGTGGTACTAGATACAACAGTCTTGGTGGCGCAAACCACCCCCATTTTGCCAACTACACAATACACGAGATACAAAACATTTTGTTTTTCATCGTAGTTTCCAAAATAAGCCTTTTTAAAGTCAAAAAAAACCCGAAAAAAAAAAAAAAAAAAAAAAAAAAAAAACTCCGATAAAAACCTTTTGGTTACTTACTTTCGGATGTAGAATTAGTGATCACGTCTGATGTAAATGATTTTGAGGTCATAGTGACGGTTGTTTCCTGCGTTTTGATGGTCCTAGATTCCTCTCTCTTCTCAACAACAACCATGGACGATTCCTCGGACAATGAACTAACGGATAAATTGCAAAATTCAAAGTTACGCTACGCTACGAAGTTAATTCATAAAATTAACTTTTTTTGCCAGAGTTTGTTTTTTTTCTTCTTAAAAACACGAAAAACATTTCACAAAAACAACTACAAAGGCGGCCCAAAAGCCCATATAAAATTAGTGTCCTACGCTAAATGATCTTTGATGCTGTCCACAGTTATATCCAATTCGCGTTTATCATCGGAATCTTGAGAGATTTGAGACGTATTGATGTCTTTCGTGACAGTCTTGAGAATGTAAGCCGTTTCTATCGAATTGATTTCTTTCTCGCTGGTGGTGATGGAAGCCAAAAACCAAACCAAACCAAAACGAAACGGAAAAATAAACAAGCGGCGTAATAAGCAATTAGTGCTGGAACTACATCGTTACTTCTCTAAACGCAGTGAGTGTTACTGCCAGCACAACTACCTCAAAAATTATATCAACTTCCGACAAATATTAAAATACAACTACTGTTACAAGCTGCGTGTCTGTAGCGGCACATCTACAGCACAAGGCGCAGTGAAAATGTGAAGTACATTTAAGGTGGAATTCATGAACGTCGGACGCAATGCCATTTTTTAGTACAGGCGAAGGCAGGGCGTCGTACGCAAACGTCCTCCTGCCTTCCCCTGTACTAAATTACGTTGCGTTCGACGTTTATGAATTCAACCTTAAATGGGGTTTCCATTTACAGCTACAGAGCAACTTGAAGATTGCAGAGTATCATATACAGAGCAACTTGAAGATTGCCGAGTATCATATACAGAGCAACTTGAAGATTGCCGAGTATCATATACAGAGCAACTTGAAGATTGCCGAGTATCATACAGAGCAACTTGAAGATCCAATTGCTCGAGAGCAGTAAATGGAAAACATCGTTAGGCTATTACTTTTTGTGTTCGTTAGGCTATTACTTTTTGTGTTCGTTAGGCTATTACTTTTTGTGTTCGTTAGGCTATTACTTTTTGTGTTCTTGTTAAAATGTGCAACGTTTGACGCACCAATCAAGTGCTTAGCCTTAAAAACACGACCTTCGCTAAGTTTAATTACGATATATTAAGCTTAACATCAAAAACTAAAAACCTTTTTACTTGTAAAACCTTATGGTTACTGGTTTAAGAACCAAATTTTTTATAACATACTAACAGGGTTCATACAACTTTTGGAAAACAAATTTCCCTGAGATTTCCAGGTTTTTCTTCACATACTTCCCTGAATTTTCCTGAGTTACGAGCCTCCAAAGTATAGTCTAATGCTATTCCTATGGAGGGGGTTGTTTGTTTACGTTTTGCTTAATTACTCGGCCCCTGTTTATCGTAGCCCAAGGTTTTTAGTATGGTTGGATGGGGGATAAATTGGACTATAACATACTCAAAGGACATCCCCGTATCTCTAGTAGAACCAGAGTTACGAGCCTCCAAAGTTGGGTGTAATGCTATTCCTATGGAGGGGGTTGTTTGTTTACGTTTTGCTTAATTACTCGGCCCCTGTTTGTCGTAGCCCTAATTTTTTAGTATTGTTAGATGGGGGACAAATTGGACTATAACATACTCAAAGGACATCCCCGTATCTCTAGTAGAACCAGAGTTACGAGCCTCCAAAGTTGGGTGTAATGCTATTCCTATGGAGGGTATGTCTATGAACATTTTGCTTAATATCTCGGCCCCTGTTTGTCGTAGCCCTAAGTTTTTAGTACTGTTGGAAAGAGGACAAATTGGGCTATAACATACTCGAAGGACATCCCCGTATCTCTAATACAACCAGTGTTACGAGCCTCCAAAGTTTAATGTATTTTCCATGAGGTTTTTGTCAACTATTTATTTCCCTGATTTTTCCAGGTTTGTATGAACACTGTACTAAGCCTAATTTATGGTATTAGGCTAGACCTACAACTATTAAAACTTACCAAAGCCTTACCTTTTAAAGATTCATCAATTACCGAACAAGGTTTAACACACATAGGCTTAAAAGTTATAACTATTAAAATAATAATAATAATAATAATTAAAAGTCACATACCCATTAACTTCAACAATTGGTGACGTAATGGGGCTAGCCTTCTTTTTGATTTCCTTCTCAATGACATCCTTAACGGGAGAGGAGGGTTCTTCCTTCTTAATTTCCTCATCAATTTTGGCATCAATCCCTCGTTCATTTACAACCGTATCAACTTTCTGAATCTCCTCCTCGGTGGCGTCTCCGTTCGTTTCGGGTTCGAGAGTGTTGGACTCATCGGCATCTTCGTCTTCAACAGTGATAGTTACCACAGCGGGTCTGGCACCTTCCGGTAACTCAAGATGACATTTAACATCCGTAATCGCGGTGGTTGACAACGAAAATCGCAAAAATTCGCAGGGAGAATGCAAGAAGAAACCGTGACCAGTTCGTGCGAATACTAAACTGGAAATGCCACTAAAAATTTTCGATTAAAAGTATAATTAATAAGCAATTAGATTCATTAATTAAGGTTAATCTCAATTAAGCATACTTAATATCTTCGCGCTTGATACAATTTTGAACTAATTGTCTCCTAAGATCTGGCACCGTGAATATACTAACGTCACCTTGATTCGTAAGGCAAGTCATGCAATATTCCGAGTAACTTTCGTCTGAAAATCAAGTAAAACGCAATAGCGTGTAAAAAATACAGTCTAAGCATAGCCCACTTGATCACGCTGGCTGCACGCGCTATAGAAGCCCGCTCAATCGACCCTAAAAATGAGCATAACATATAATAGGTTCGGTCTAAACTATTTGAAAACCCGTCTGGTTTTAACATGGGCGGCGTCTATGGGAGGGGACCAGTTTTATCAACGTTTTTGACAATATTAGTGCATCCACTGGTTCAAATCTCTTGAATTTTTAATGAGACGTGTACTGAAAGGTTAGATATTATCCTGTAAAATTTAAAGTCTTCAGCTATAATAGTTTTTTTTTTATAAAAAATAAAAATCATCACATAGTAGAGAAATTGAAGGATTTAAATCTTTCAATATGTGATGATTTTTATTTTTTATAAAAAAAACTATTATAGATGAAGACTTTAAATTTTACAGGATAATATCAAACCTTTCAATACACGTCTCATTAAAAATTCAAGAGATTTGAACCAGTGGATGCACTAATATTGTCAAAAACGTTGAAGAAACTGGTCCCCTCCCATAGACGCCGCCCATGTTAAAACCAGACGGGTTTGAAAGGTTAGATTTAGACCGAACCAATGTGACGCGCCGTATTCGCGAGTTAACATGTAAAAACAAGACGGCCCAAGGGCTCGTAATAGTAGCCATATCGTACGAGTGAATAGCCCCTCTATACCCTACCCTACTGAGTGAATAACCCCTCTATACCTTACCCTAATGAGTGAATAGCGCTATATTTTTCAATGCTTAAATGATTTACCGTGCATAAAATCAGAGTGAATAGCCCCTCGATTTTTAGAGATAAGAATAAATAATAAAAAACTCGGGAGTTTCTATCAAGTCTCTATGGTTCAGTTGTTAGAATGTCTGCCTATTGCGCCAGCGACCCGGGTTCGATTCCCGGGTCTGACCTGAAAATATTTTAATTAAAATTAAATCTCTAACCGAGCCCAGTTACCCCTATGGGTGGGTTGTGGTAATATAAAGTTCCTTTTAAGCTAAAATCTGACGATAACGAAGCGACAACCCCGGCCACTACTACTACTACTACTACTACTACTACGACGGCTCGGGTCAAACTAAGAGCCTATCGTATACTACGATATGGCTAAAAATCGTTTGGACGGGCTTCTAGAGCCCCTGCAGCCAGCGTGCGTGATCAAGTGGGCTATGGTCTAAGTTACCTCAAAAACATTATAAACTTACCAGTTTTATGCCTAAACTTAGCCATTCCAACTTTACGAACGCGGGAACCTTCGTGAGCCGTCAACTTGAACTTGCAATAAGGTTTCAAGCTGGGCAACGTGAAAATCTTGAACTGTTCCTCGGAACAAATAAGAACGCGATGGCTTCCAACCGTATCGGGAGCTTTAGCTCTATTATTAGAGATTTCCATAGGTTCCGGTAAGGGATATCCAGTATGGTCCAAAATCTGTATGTTTATAACGGGAGCGCGATGTTTAAGTTGTATCTCTTTGCCCAATTGACAAGCGACAGCATCCGAGCCTCGTTTCTCGCTGCCGGGAATGGAAATGGTGAAGACAAAGATGGCACCCGAGTTTGTTCCAGCCCATAATGTGGGACTCATCATTGTACCTTTTGAAAAAAGGGTTAAGGATTAACGCAATGTTTCGGGAAACGTTCATTAACGTCTGTCCCATATTTCTATATATTTATTAACTAGGGTTGTAAGTCGGAAAATTTTCCGACTTACAACCCTAGAATGGACCGAGCTTTATTTTTCCGGAAAATTTTCCGTATTTTTCCGCTACCGGTTTTTCAATTAAAAAGTTAAAACTTTAAAATTTTTCAATTGCCTTTCTTTTCAAAACATTCATTATTTTGTTTTAGGTGAATTCGGAGGGGTAAAAAATTGTCCAAGGGCACAGAGTCTAGTGACCCCTATTCTCTATAGCAAAAGCTCACTCATTGGCTATCGCTTGCATGCATAGGGTTACTGTTTGCTCTTATGACGGTATAAGGCGTTAGAGAGTCGAGAACTAACCGTTAAGAGACCCAAGTGAAACTAAAATTATCAGGCATAAAGGATAGTGATCGTCTGCGTCATTGTAAGGGAAACGAGGTGTTATGTTGTTAATGTTATTAAGTTTGTTAACCCTGTTTAAAGTCACAAATTATGGGAAAATCAACCACTAATATTTGGTGGTACTTTAATAGATCTACTAAAGATGGCAAAATAACTGGAGAATGTTTTAAATTAGGGGTGTGCGGGTAGTGATTTTTCCATTTCGAATCGGGTTCGGGTAATCAAAAATATTGTTATCGGGTATCGGGGCGGGTACCCGAATTTTTGTCGGGTATTCGGGTAATTAGGCTTAGCTGAAAAATGGTTGTCGGGTAATAGTCGGGTATTAAAAGTTAGACGAATAGTTATCAGGGGTGGGTACCCAAAATGTTTTGCCTGGTATTAGGGTAATTAAGCTTAAATAAATACATATTTCCTTCAAAAATTCCCTTTAGTACACTATTATTACAGTTATATCTCAATCCTGGGTTATTCAATGTATAATCTTTCTTAATTTCTTTCTTTTTGATGCTTTCTTTAACTTCTGGTTCCGCTTTCACCTTCTTAACCCTTAGTCTTATTTCAACACAGAATACTGGCAATGGGATGATATAGGTGTGTCGCGCTGCGTGCGGTGATTCTAGTCTGTCTCAGAAAGAAACTACCACAGAACGCATACCTTATGTGAACTAAATTTCACCTTGAAACAGTGTTTCATGGAATTTCGTCATTCTTAAAATTTCAAAGGGTGGTCCCCTTTCACTTCATATTCCTATTTTTCTACCCGCGAATAACCCGACAACCAGTTTCAGCTTGTCACGGGTAATGGGGGGGATTATTTTTACTACCCGAGTAGTTTCGAATAGTTGGAAAATTCATTTTCGGGTATCGGGGCGGGTACCCGACCCGATACCCGAACGGGTAATCTTCGGGTATCGGGTACCCGCACACCCCTATTTTAAATCTTTAAAAGTTAGATAGATTGACTCAAAGCTCACATAATTGCTAGTTTTATATTTTTCCGATTAGCGGAAAATTTTCCGGAAAATTTACAACACTATTATTAACCAAGCCTTACTGAAAATAATACTTTTTATATAATTCCGACCAATCGCGTAACGCCCCATCTTATTAACAAAACAAATATGTCAATTCCTGGTAATTGTGAAATTAAATTTTAACGCGAGATGTGATAAAAATTACGCGAGGTGCGTCATTTAAAGAAGAACTCGCGCTGTAACTTCAAACATTACTATTTCTGACGAAAGATCCCGTGGGAAAACCATGCTACACAACAAAAACAAAAACGAAAACAGAAAAACAAGCTCAACATAAACTATTAAAGTTTACCATAATCTGATTCCTGATCTGTTTGAGCATGTAACATAATTAGTAATTAGTACTTAAAGCAAAGCGCGAGTCACGTAATTCCCCTACAACTTGGTTGGAACTTAAGGAAAGTCAACTTGACGGGGAACCACGTGACCCGCGCTCTTTGCTTTAAAAACATTAAAAATCTAATTCAGGGAAAGACCAACAACAAGACAAGACAAGACAAGACAAGACAAAACAAGACAATAAGACAATGACACTCTTTCTTTAAATTACCTTCCCGAATGGTAGCTGCGTGTAATATCAAGAAATAATTTAAATTAAAACCCAATTTTAAATCTCAAAATTAAGTCTAAAGGAATTAATAAAACACACAGAATTGACCCTCACTGTTGACAATGAAGCTCTTGGCCAAATAAAGACATCGAACCATGGATCCCAATGCGTCATCCGTTGACCGAGCCTCAATTGCTCTTTCCACAGGCTTAGTTTCGATACTGGGCGATGTTAACGCCGCTTCATCGTCCTTCCTGGTCTCTTTAGGGCTGCTAGTCTTGGGTTCCGGGGTCTTTTCACGTTTATTACGTTGAGAACGACCTTTCCTCAATCGCCTGAATGATTCTCTCAAAGATTTCTTGAACGATTTACGTCTGGACATCGAGATATCACCAGCAGCCGTCATATCTGAGAGTGGAGTGGACACACGTAATTCCTTCTTGGTTTCTTTCCTCGAGGGTAATTAAGAATTAAGGGAAGGGTTAATTAAAACTTACCATTAGGGTTGAGCGTACACTTGGCCATCACAGATTTCTTTTGAGCATAATCGAATAAACCAAAACCATGTGCTGTCCCAGCCGCGATTAAACTCCATTCCGTATGAAAAGCTAAAGCGGTAATAGCCGCTGGTGGAGAAAGTTGAACGATAACGGAAGGTTGAAACCCAGGGTCTAATTTTATCGTTCCTTGACGGCTACTAAGTTGGTCGTGTCCTTTCCAGACAAAGCTATCTCTGTCACCAACTATATTTAGTTGACAAACCTTAAAACAGTGATTAAAACAGCCATGCTGCGTAAGGTCAAAGGTCAAATAGTAAAAGAATAAGTTAATTTAGTTAATTTACTTCTAATTCCTTATCAGCTTCCTCGGTGTTGAACTTGAATACAATTACTTGTCCAGCCGTTCCAGCAATAATCAAAGTACCACTAAGTACGCATAGTAATGTTTTTTTGATGGCCAGTCTGGGGTCATCGCTATAAGGGTCAAAAGTGCCAACCTAGAAAGATTTAAGAAGAAAAATGATGAATGTCAACCGCAGCACGCCGCGACAATCGTTCAACGTCAACACGCACGCACGCAGCAACAATCGTTCAAAGTCAACCACAACACGCAGAACAATCGTTCAAAGTCAACCACAACACGCAGAACAATCGTTCAAAGTCAACCACAACACGCAGAACAATCGTTCAAAGTCAACCACAACACGCAGAACAATCGTTCAAAGTCAACCACAACACGCAGAACAATCGTTCAAAGTCAACCACAACACGCAGAACAATCGTTCAAAGTCAACCACAACACGCAGAACAATCGTTCAAAGTCAACCACAACACGCAGAACAATCGTTCAAAGTCAACCACAACACGCAGAACAATCGTTCAAAGTCAACCACAACACGCAGAACAATCGTTCAAAGTCAACCACAACACGCAGAACAATCGTTCAAAGTCAACAAAGTCAACCACAACACGCAGAACAATCGTTCAAAGTCAACCACAACACGCAGAACAATCGTTCAAAGTCAACCACAACACGCAGAACAATCGTTCAAAGTCAACCACAACACGCAGAACAATCGTTCAAAGTCAACCACAACACGCAGAACAATCGTTCAAAGTCAACCACAACACGCAGAACAATCGTTCAAAGTCAACCACAACACGCAGAACAATCGTTCAAAGTCAACCACAACAGGCGGAACAATCGTTCAAAGCCAACCACAACAGGCGGAACAATCGTTCAAAGCCAACCACAACAGGCGGAACAATCGTTCAAAGCCAACCACAACAGGCGGAACAATCGTTCAACGTCAACCACAACACGCAGAACAATCGTTCAAAGTCAACCACAACACGCAGCAACAATCGTTCAAAGTCAACCACAACACGCAGAACAATCGTTCAAAGTCAACCACAACACGCGGAACAATCGTTCAAAGTCAACCACAACACGCGGAACAATCGTTCAAAGTCAACCACAACACGCAGAACCAATCGTTCAAAGTCAACCACAACACGCAGAACCATCGTTCAAAGTCAACCACAACACGCAGAACAATCGTTCAACGTCAACCACAACACGCAAAACAATCGTTCAACGTCAACCACAACACGCAAAACAATCGTTCAACGTCAACCACAACACGCAAAACAATCGTTCAACGTCAACACGCACGCCAGCAACAATCGTTCAACGTCAACACGCACGCCAGCAACAATCGTTCAACGTCAACACGCACGCCAGCAACAATCGTTCAAAGTCAAGCACAACACGCAGAACAATCGTTCAAAGTCAACCACAACACGCAGCAACAATTGTTCAACGTCAACACGCAATATCCCCAAGATCAACTTACCTTTCTGAAAGGAGGCCATTCTTCCTCTTCGCTCGGACTCTGTTCAGGATCATCGGAAACAAAGAACGCCGATGTTTTCAAAGTATACAAATGATTTAAGGCCACCCCTGAGGCATTCCAAAATCGAATAGTTCCATCCTCATGTCCAGTTAGCAAGAGATCACGGACAGTTTCAGTCGGGGCTTCATTAACGCCACCATTAATGGGCCAATCCATATCGGAATATTTCCAATCAGTCTGTTTCTTTCCGGCTTCGACTATTTTATTCCATAACTCTTCGGGAACATCGCCACAATGTTGCGAACAAGTAATAGCGGAAGAATGAAGACTCGATAGATAAGGGAGACGGAATTGGGGAAACCCTTCCGATAATAGATCAATTGCAACTATCTCCTCTTCGACTAAAGCTATTAAAGCTTTGGGGCTACCTAATTCTGCAAAATTAACTTAAGTTTAATTAATACGCGGCTAAACAAGAGATAATTAAGGATATTACCATCATCATCTATCGTAAAAAAGTCAACAACTTTGGAAGTAAAATCGAGAACTTGGTGTTTTTCACCAGCGATTATGGACAACGTATGACGGTCGCCGTAACTGGCTCGAGGCATACCGCCCGTAAAAACGATGAAATCATCCCTAATTTCATTTAAAAACCTTTAAAACCTAACCCTAATTAACTACAGATAAATAATTAGCCTTATTCCTGATCAGCGCCACCTAATCATAGCGGCGGCTTTGAGAACTACTGTAATCGGCAAGCCAATCAGATGTCGCTAAAATCAGGTGACGTCACTGACGGGCACTCTCGGGGTCTCACCAAAAATGACGTCACCAGATTTTAGCGACATCTGGAGTGGTTGGTTTGCCAATTACAGTAGTTCTCAAAGTCGCCGCTATGGTTAGGTGGCGCTGATCAGGAATAAGGCTAATTAACAACTGTACCCGTCTTTCCCAGCATTCAACACCAATTTCGTGATAGATTTGCAAGGAAATGGACCATAAGGGCTTTGAGGGTTTTCCTTTGGTTTGGATGGATCGGAAACATCCCACGTAATATAGCTGCCATCATTATGGGCACTAATAAAAGACTTTCCATTCCTGTTCCACGAAATGGACTCCAACTGTTGTTGATTGCCCACAAAAGTACTTTCAACAGCCATTTTAGTACAATCCCACAAGACGATTAAACCGCGATTATAACCAATTAAAATCTTATCAGAATCGGCTGGGTGTTGAGAAATGGCTTCAACTGCGCCAGGGTTGACTTTAAAGTCATCGGGAACGCTAGAAAGTTCGTTTGTTTAAGTCTTATTGAAGAGTTCCGGACGATTGGTTAGAGCCCATTAAAGGGACTGCAAAGAAGGCATCGGCGGGTGGGTAAAAATTATTTGAAATACGTCACAGACATCACGTGATGCCAAGATACAAAGGCTCCTCATGGAGTGGAACTGGACATCTAGTCCTTGTTTTTCGCGAGATTGCAGCGCCAATTCCATGAAAGGATAGTTTTCGAAATAAAACGAACTAAGCTTCTTTGAACAACGCCTCTCCTTGGTCACGTGCCTCTGACGTATTTCAAATAATATTTACCCACCCGCCGATGCCTGCTTTACAGTCCCTTTAAGGATAAGATACCTTTGCATAACTACATCTTGGCAAATAAGTTTTTCCTCAAGAACCTTCAAGTTTAATACATCGACAGTGTAAATGTTGCCCGATTCGGTTCCCAACCATAGCTGCTCATTATTGGACCGTACGCAAGTTGCAGATACTTTTTGTAGCCTAAAATATTTTAATTAGTGCGCAAATATCTAAAAATATTTTAGCTGAAGATAATAATTTGAAGTTTAAATATTTCGGGCGCAATAATAATTTTTGTGTACGAACAATAGATCAAACATAATGTTCTTGTGAGAATTTGAAGAAAAATGTCACTACGGTTTGAATGATTTAAAAAAATTGATTAAAGGCAAGAAGCAAGAAGTGATATCTAGTTTATTAGGAATAGGGAGAAGGTATAAATTCGCCCCCACATTCCTAGCTTTATCTCCAGTCTAAATATCTAGTTTATTAGGGAGAAGGTATAAATTCGCCCCCACATTTCCAGACAGCTTTATCTCCAGTCCAAACGTTACGTAGGTCCGGAGTTAATCCCCGCCTCTAAATTACAACCAGCAATCATCTCATTGGTTCTTGAAAACTCACGTCAGCGCGACCGACGCGAATGACGCAAATTACGCAATTTCTGACTGAGGAGAGGCAGCGAAATAGCCCGGCCTCCTTTTACGTCCCCCCTTGTATTTTGAAAGGGGGGACTGGGACTATGGCGCGCGCGTATACTTAGGCATCTTATACCCTCTCCCTAATAAACTAGATATCACTTCTTGTAATATTTAAACTTCAACTACTGTCTTCTAGCCACAAAATCAAAACTTACTGCTTCTCTAATTCTAACTCTTTAACTTCAATTAAGACGGATTTATCATTTTTAACATCAATTTGCCACAAATGTAAAGTACTATCATCAAGAAGTGTAATTAACCTTCCCTAAAGTCGAATTAAAAATAATTTAATGACTAAACTAGCTTAGGAAATTATTAAAAGACTAAAATATATAATAGACTACGGACTTGATTCTCCAAGAACTGAATATGAGTAACGGCAGCTTCATTTTCGTGTTGATTACTAAATTCCACACCTGGTTTCCCATAAACCCTAATTTGCCCATTACGGGTACCAATAGCCATTAATTTTAATTTCGGGTCCCATGCTAATGCACTTGGGCGATGTGGGAAGCCGTGTGCTATGGTCTATTGGTTGAAATTTCTCAGTAAAAAATTTCATATCACCAGAAGTGAGATGAGACCAGAAGTACTGAGCTAACCAAATTCTTCACTCGGCGAAAGTGAATATTCTTGATAACACACCAACGGTTGGCCCTCTAGTAGCGGTTTCAGAATTTCCCCTCCAAAACGAGAGACGCTCGCGGTGGTAGACGGCCCAACTAGATTCAAGGAGCCGCGCCCGTGTTCCGCGGCTTTAGGTTGAGGGGAAGGGGGTAGGAAATGTTTTTGGAACTCAGCCAATTTTTTTCTCTTTAGCGTAGACGCGAATGAAGCGGCGTAAAATCCTCAAATTTGTTCACTAATGCCAGGATCTATTACCAATGCTAGAGCCCTTCACTTCTAGTCTCATCTCACTTCTGATATCACTTAACATATCCCCTCCAAAAAACCACAATACCTTTGAAAACTGAAACAACTCCTTTTGTAACTTCAACCTTTCAGCGCTAGGCTGATGTCCTTTCCCTTTTATAAATTTAAGCATTTTGCAGCATCTACAAACCCAACCAGAAAACCCAAAAATTTTTCATTTTTCAAAAGGTATAAGATTTCGTATAAAATTAACTTTCGAAAAAGCGAGGGGCTATACACTCCAATTAGAAGGGATACACTGGTTAAGGTTTAATAAGCTCATAAAAATGTTTCTAAAAAGCTCGTTGGTCACTCTGAACTCATTTGACAGAGTGAATGACTTAAGTAAAATAGAGCTATCTCAGACGCCTTGGTGTGACCTCCCCCCATGCTATTTGCTCATAGAACCAAAACGGTACCAAACATGGCCGCCCACTGCCAAAGCTAAGCCCTTGACGTTTTACCTAGACACACACCGACGTCACAACTGAGATATCTCTATAGAGTGCTGTCAGAAGCGCCGGTGTGGCGTCACCCATGCTGTTTTCCCATAAAGAAAAACCGGTAACTGTCATGGCCGCTCATTGCTAAAGGCAGACTCGTGACGTTTAACCTTGGATCTGACGTCACAACTGACAGCACTCTATTAGGTCTGCTTAAATTATAGAATATGGAAAGTGCCCCAAGTTGGACTGTATGAAGCTCTATGAAGCAATAACATGAGGTGCCATTAGCCTATTTCAGCGTCTAGTTTTTGGCTGTTATGATAACTATAACATCGTTTTCAGACTAGGAGGATTGATACCATTACACCGTCCAGGAGGCTAGTCTGAAAACGATGTATAGGGAGCTAACAACTGGCTACTGGCTACGGGGAAGAGATAGTCTGACGTCACGCAGCCCCCCCCCCCTCTGGTTGGCATTTATGCGCGTAGAATACTGTTTCCAACCGTTAGCGGGGATGAAACTCCAGTAAGAGATAGACTAATGGCACCCCATGTTATTTCCCCATAGAGCTTAATACAGTCGAAGGCAGAGGGCTGCCATTACCCTATAAAAGGGCGTGACGTTTCAGGGGTCAGAACTGTTAGCTCCGTATAGGTCACAGAGCAAAACACAGACAACAGAGCTATCTTAGAATCCTTAGTGTGACGTCACAAATGCTATTTATGGTACCAAACATGGCCGCCCACAGCAAAAGCTAAGCCTGTGCCGTTTTACCAAGGCACTGACGTCACAACTGAGATAGCTCTACTGAGAAAAACTACATCAGTTCCTAAAAGAACCCCTCTCAAACATTCATGGGGGTATAATCATTTAAAAATATTTTGAAAGAATGATATCATGCATTGTGTTCAATCTAAATGTCAATTCATGGAATTAATAAAAGCAAAACACTTTAGACTATCACTATGAATTCATGAATCATGGGGCCATGCCTCTTATAATTTGCATCTTACGATGCAAAACTAATAGATAGTTTACACACATGGAGGATTCATACCATTTACACCAGTAGCCAGGCTACCAGGAGGACAGAAACCCGTCTGCTTTTTATCCTTAAGGTAGCCCGGCCTCCTGGTATAAATAGTATGAACCCTCCACGTGCGTAAATTATCTATTCCGTAGTGAGTAGCCCCTCGGTTACAATTTTTAAACCCTTCGTTAGCCCCAACACAGTTAAGCCGTTTGACAAGTATTTCCCCCGGTTTTTTTATTTTTTAATCTTTAGAATCTTAAGTATATCAAATGACAGTGTCACTATCACGCTTGTAGATAAAACCAAGCGTATATTATACGCTCCTCGGAGTATTGAGAAACCTTTTCATGAAGCCAAATATTTAAAAATATAAAAAAAGAAATCGACAATTTCTCTAAGCCTAACTTAAAAATTCTAAAATAAAAATATTCCCAATGGAATTCCTTATTAATTACGAAGAAGAGTCTTGGCTGGCATTAAAAAAACAACACGCAACTTATAAAATTGATGAGATAGTTCGCTAGGCCTAAATAGTGGGTTTGGTCGAAACGGATGTTCACCTTATGCATACATGTACCCACCAAGTTTTTGGGAAGCCGTAAAAAAATGCAGGCCTACAATATTATCCAAGGTCTTTGACAAAGGGGGGGGGGTCATAACACGAGGGGATAAGAGACAATGTCTAGGGCTAAGAGCTAAGCCTAATTTTTGACATTGTTCTTATGAATCAATCTTGCCAAAAAGCCGTACAAAAGAAACCCTAAAAACGCGTCTAGAGACAAAGCACATATCCATCCCCCTTTTAAAAACACAAAAACGATTTACTCACGGATAATGAACCGTAGTTTGGGGGTTTATTTTACCGCACAATGATGCTAAGTAAAGTTGCACAGGTTTATTTCAGGTAAAACCGTACGTACGATGCACTATAAAGCGACGAGGCTTACTGGTTTAGTATAAACTGACAGGTGTGACTGGCGCCGAAAAGGTAGACAACACAAACAACACCAGGTAAAACCTATACGAATATCTGTCAAATGACAGCCGCACTTGAACACCGGCGTTTAAAAAAAAAACTACTACAGTAACACCACGAACTGACAGCCGCTACGGACGAAGCCACGCCAAAAATGTCTAAAACTTGTAGTCTGTAGACAAAAGCAAAGCTTGCCCAGCGCGCGGCGATGTACTCTACTCCTATTGGTCGAAATAATTTTATATAAAAAACTAATTACGCGTGAGATTTAATTTACATCATAGTTTTGCGTACAAACCAAGATAATTTTCGATTTTAATGATAAATTTTAAATCTATTTTTACCGATTTATCATTCAAATATGACCTAATATTAAGGGAACTATTTTATCTATCCCTGATTCAGTGACAGTGAGAGAGAGGTATCTCGGGGCGGCACCCGTTTTATCCCACGTGACCTTTGCACGTGACGTAATGAATGGCGCGTAGGTCTTCGTTTTCGTTTCGCGCCTTATAAAAAAAATACTTGTAGCAGGTTTTTGGATACTTTCAGTACTAGTGAACCCGGCAGAAGCCGCACCGCAGATAGATATAAAATACAACCCCGCGTCTGGTTTGTAAATTGTAACATTTGTTTTTCTTTAAAAATAGTAAACCTTGATCTACTATTTCAACGAAACAAATGTAGAAAGGGCTAAAGATCTTTTTAGTATAATGTTTTCTTAGTCAATTTAGGAAATATGACACGGTTTAATGAGGTTTTAATAAACAAAACCTAAAACCCAACACGTAAATTGTTTCAAAACCACTCTCATTAATTAAAAAGAAACGCTCATAAAATAAATAAACCATGAAATTTATGCAAAAATATGGAAATGTTCCGTATGGTCCATAAAATCGGAATATTGGAAAAATAAATAAATAAAAAAAAAATCCGATCGCAATTTCTACTCTCTCTACCAACCCCTTCTTTTCCCCTCTAAATGTTTTTTTATGAAGAAAGTTACTAGTTAAAAACTTGCCCGGTATATCTTTTAAAGTTTCACTTCACAAAGAGTTAATGAAAAAAACATTTGACCATAAAAACTTGCTTACAATATAGAGTGGTCAATGAACCTTTCCCATATACATGTGTATTATTATTATCTAAAAAAACCTGTCCCGTTTATATAGGCTTATTCAAATACGGAAAATCAAAACATCCTTCCTTTTCTACATTATAAAACATGTATGGTTTTAAAGAATGTGTATTTTTTCTCCAAAAAAATTAATAATAAAATGGTTTATCACTCCTGAACGCGTTCAGAGTAAACAACTTATCAATAATAAATAATCCAATTAAGATCGGGATTTTAAATGAGGCCTAACAAATCAATTGCTATAGTATTTTATATGGAAAAATAAATTTTTATGATGTCACTCTCAAAAATATAATCCCTACGGAAGTTTGACATCTATAAAGGATGATCTAACACTATCTATAGCGGACGTTTTTCTTTGGCTTCACGTTATTCTGCTTTTAGTAAACTCGTTTAAAATACGCCCACAAGTAAAATATTTTTACTTCTTCTAAAGAACCATGACGAATTAGGGCTTGTTAACTAGTTTAAAAATGCTAAGCCTAAAAATTTCGATATCTCAAGACTTCGTAGTGGTCTCAAGCCTTAGAGAAGATAAGAATAAAAAAACCCCTTTGCTAACGTTTTGTTTTAGCCTTCAAGTTTTTAATTATGGGTTGGTAAATAATTATATACGGCTCGTTTGTACAAGTTTTTATACAGTGGTGTGTATATATTTTATAACGGAAATGTTTCTATAGTGTAAAATTATTAAATTTGAATAGTATAGTCTCAAAATACATCAAATAATTAGCAAGCTATTATCATAATTTGATATTTGAGCTGAATTTTTGATTTGCCGGCAATTGGGCGTCGGGATACTATCTTATCAATAAATAGTTCCTTTGATGTTTTATATATTTATAAAAAAAACGAACTTGACAAGCTAAGCCTACTTTCGTCTATTAACAACTGTTATCTTATTTTAGCGATTAGTCACTTTGAGGGGATATATTTAAGGCAGGGATAAAATGAGAACGAAATCTACACATGTAATAATAAATTACGATTCCTACAACCGTCTGTCACCGCGGGATAAGAGTCATTTCCTACAGAAATGATTGAACCCATTTCCGCAGCTAAATCAACATAGTAGTACTAGTTCTTGTTACCTAGGCCTTGGCTAACTCATTTGCATAATATAATTTCCACTGAAATCATTACATGCACTCTACCAGTTTCCCGTTTACCAAGAGATAAAGATAGTTACTCACCAATTGAAGCCAAACTTCCGCCGATTTTTCAATTAACTAATAAAATAGGAAAACTATAATTTTAAATTAAGATATTTAAATAACTGTTGCTTCGACAGTCGACTAAACTTTGGGTGGAACAACTTCACGTTCGGAATGGAATGACAGAAGGAAGCAAGCAGACAACTCAGCTTAAAAGAACTCAACAGAAAAATTTTCAAACCGCGTCACAGACTAGTCACGTGGTTTCGCCCGGTTAGTTCAGTCTTGCTGCTGCTGCCACCTAGCGTATTTTAAGAAATGGCGCCAGGGATGCCATATTGGGCTGGAAAGCCGCCAATTGGGCTTCTTCTCCAAAATATTGGCTGGAAATAAAAGGATTGGCTGTTGGCTGGAAATTAGGCTTGTCGGGGTTTTTCTTTGGCTTTTTGTACTTAAAATACTGCGCGCCAATAGGCGAATATCATTAAAATGTCCCAAAAACTGACAAATGGTACTGTCAAACCATTTGTGTAGCTTCCTCAATTTATAGTTAAATAAAGTGGTTTCATTTTGTTTTGGGTTTTAAAAATGGTGTCAGTATGTAATATGCATTGAAATTTCTAAAAGAAAAATAAATTCCAAATTTTCACGATAAATTTTTGGCTTGTTTTTGGGCTGGATTGTTCAGATTTAACCAGTTTTTGGGCTTCTTTTCGAAATATAGATTGGCGGGTTGAAGGTTTTCAATCTGGCATCCCTGAATGGCGCGAAAATTAAAGAAAAAGACAAAACAAAAATATGATAACGTATTTTATTCAACAAATTTCTTTCCGTGCTGCTATTTTAAATCAATTTGATTAAAAGAAACAAAATGTTAATTAAAGACTTATTTTTGTTGCAATATATGATATTTAAACTATGCCAATTGTTAATTTTAATTTAGGTCTAACTTTATCATACACAAAAATCCGTAGCTAAGCCTTTGCATTGAAATTTTCCATATTAGTATTCAAAACTCTTTAAAAACGCGCCTAAGTTTAATTAATCCTATATTTTGTATAAAAATTCGTTTATATTATATATACTTTATACATATTGAAGGAGATTAAATATATTTTGAATTTGAAATAATGTTTTTTTTTACCAAATACTCAAACCCCCATTGGTGATTGCTAAGCCTTGGCTCAAAAAAATCTGAAACTATCACAAAAAAGCAATAAATTGCGAAAAGATTTAGGAAAATAATAATAAGGACTTAGCTTTAACCGTGTATTTAACCCCTATATTTTAAAATTAAATATCCCCTTTTTAATAGTGGAATTATAATTAGATTAAATAAATAAAATAGTATATATTTAATTATATCTGGTTATTCGATGGTTTGTCAAGACTTTTTCAATAATTCTTCAATCTGAACACAAGGTTTTCAACGAAATATAATTATTAAACAATTAAAATTAAATTAACCAAAGTCATCAAGGAAAATTATTAATTAGCCTTACCTGCGCTCTGTACATTGCTTTAACATCAGACAAATCAAGTCTTAACTCTTCAGCCTCCTCTACCTTTTCTCCGTACATCTGAAGTAACGTGTTATACTTCTGTTCAGTATCCTACCGAAATATATTACTTTATTTAACTGTCGAGTCCCAAAAATAATTTAACTGTCGAGTCCCAAAAATAATTTAACTGTCGAGTCCCAAAAATAATTTAACTGTCGAGTCCCAAATATTTTAACTGTCGAGTCCCGAATATTTTAACTGTCGAGTCCCGAATATTTTAACTGTCGATTCCCGAACATTTTAACTGTCGATTCCCGAATATTTTAACTGTCGATTCCCGAATATTTTAACTGTCGAGTCCCCAAAATATTTAACTGTCGAGTCCCCAAAATATTTAACTGTCGAGTCCCCAAAATATTTAACTGTCGAGTCCCCAAAATATTTAACTGTCGAGTCCCCAAAATATTTAACTGTCGAGTCCCCAAAATATTTAACTGTCGAGTCCCCAAATATTTTAACTGTCGAGTCCCAAATATTTTAACTGCCGAGTCCCAAATATTTAACTGTCGAGTCCCAAATATTTTAACTGTCGAGTCCCAAATATTTTAACTGTCGAGTCCCAAATATTTTAACTGTCGAGTCCCAAATATTTTAACTGTCGAGTCCCGAATATTTAACTGTCGAGTCCCAGATATTTAACTGTCGAGTCCCAGATATTTAACTGTCGAGTCCCAAATATAAAAAGCTACTCGAAACGTTCTCGAGTATTTCAATACATTGTTATTGAGTATCGAGTCGAGTACTCGGCTTGATACTCGAACCGAGTACTCAAACTTAACGAGTACTCGCACACCACTGAAACGCATTTATTTAAAAAAAAAAATAAACTTACTTTAAACACATCTCTAACTCCTTGCAGTTCGGCGACACTCGATTCGAGTTCCTCAGTTTTTCTTGACATTACTCCGAGTTCTTCAGCCATGGATTCACGTATTCTATCTAACCGACTGATTTCACCTTGAAGATGGTGTATTTCCCCGTCCTTCATTTTAACTTGCGATTGCAGCGTTTCAATCATGGATGTCGCGCTACCGCCCCACCACTGTTCGTAGCTCGGAGTCCGATTTCCAACGTCATAAGCCGCTTCACTGCCTTCCATACTCCAAGGTCTAAAATGTTCGCTAACAGAACTATGATGGGACATAGTTAACGATAAAGTCGGGGAACTACGATGAGCTACGTCATCTAAACTATCGTCTAAAGTTTCGCGTTGTTTGCTCTGTTCCAATTCAAGTTTTAGGAGTTCAATTTGTTGTAAGGCTTCGTCCTATTGATAGAAATTGCAATAAAAACTAGAGGCATGCGAGTCCTAAATTTTAGGTTGCGAGTCCAATTGCGAGTATTGGAAAACTGGACTCGCCGACCGGGACTCGGACTCGCCATTACCGGCCAGTCGGACTCGCGATTACCGGGGGGAAAGTCGGACTCGCGATTATCGGGGGGAAAGTCGGACTCGCGATTATCGGGGGGAAAGTCGGACTCGCGATTATCGGGGGGAAAGTCGGACTCGCGATTATCGGGGGGAAAGTCGGACTCGCGATTACCGGGGGAAAGTCGGACTCGCGATTACCGGGGGAAAGTCGGACTCGCGATTACCGGGGGAAAGTCGGACTCGCGATTACCGGGGGAAAGTCGGACTCGCGATTACCGGGGGAAAGTCGGACTCGCGATTACCGGGGGAAAGTCGGACTCGCGATTACCGGGGGAAAGTCGGACTCGCGATTACCGGGGGAAAGTCGGACTCGCGATTACCGGGGGAAAGTCGGACTCGCGATTACCGGGGGAAAGTCGGACTCGCGAGGACTCGCGAATACCGGGGGAAAGACGGACTCGCGATTACCGGGGGAAAGACGGACTCGCGATTACCGGGGGAAAGACGGACTCGCGATTACCGGGAAATCGGACTCGCGAATACTGGGAAAATCGGACTCGCGATTACCGGGAAATTAGACTTGAGGACTACACAACTCGCACTTGGACAGGCCTATAAAAACTGATTAAACATGCAACAAAGAACTTACTTTCTCTTTCTTTAAAATGGTAATTTCCTCAGCAAACTTTTGTTTAACATTAATCGCGGCTTTGGAATTCCTTAACGTTGATTCTTCAGTTAGCGAGAGTTTGGCTTTCAAGACCTCAATCTGCGAAGCTAATTGAATCTTTTCATGCGATAATTCCTTATTTCTAGTTTCGAGACTATAAACTCTCGAATTTAACTCCAATATCTTTTCATTCAATATCTTAACCTCTTCCTTAGCGGTTGCGAGTTGATTTTGCGTTGCCGATAAACGTTCGTTTAAGCTTTTTTCTAATTTATCCCAATTTGCAGTTTGACTATTGTGCACGGATTGCAGGTTTTCTAGTTGCCGAAGAAGAGGTCTCGTTGCTGAAATTATGGCAATTAAATTAGGCTTAAAAATAAATAAGATTTAATTAAAATTACTGGAAGACACGCTTTTTGTGATTTCATCGTTCATTGCGTCAGCTTCTTCGAGTCTCTGTAATTAAACTCGTTAAAACAATTAAATCTAATCAGTTTCTTGCAATACCTTCTGCAAATTTGCAATATCATTCTTCAGCGCGTCTTCTCTAAGCCTAGCTTGATGTTCGACATCCGTTAACGTACTCCTCAACTCCGTAACTTGTCCTAACAAAGCCTGTCTTTCCTGAAGCGATTGTTCCTGAACTTGCTTTAATTGATGCATTAAGGATTCCTTTGCCACGATTTCCGCGCTCATCGTAGCTTCCTGAATTTCACTTTCCTTTTCAGCTAGTTTCTTTTGAGCGTCCGTCATTTCTCTAATAGGAAAATTATAATAATAGTTCTTACCTAAAAGCCAGCTAATTGTAAAATAATTATTTTAATTACTTATAAGCGCTTTCTAAAGCCGTTTTCATACTTCTAGCCTTAGCATTTGCATCTTCTAAATCACTCTTTGTTTAAATATAACAACAGGTTTGATTAAATTATTGCTAAATCTCAGTGGTGTGCGAGTAATCGGATAAATGAATAGAATATTCGGGACTCGACTATAGCGAATAGCCGGGACTCGGCTATAGCGAATAGCCGGGGACTCGACTATAGCGAATAGCCGGGGACTCGGACGAGCGAATATCCGGGGACTCGGACGAGCGAATATCCGGGGACTCGGACGAGCGAATATCCGGGGACTCGGACGAGCGAATATCCGGGGACTCGGACGAGCGAATATCCGGGGACTCGGACGAGCGAATATCCGGGGACTCGGACGAGCGAATATCCGGGGACTCGGACGAGCGAATAGCCGGGGACTCGACTATAGCGAATATCCGGGGACTCGGACGAGCGAATATCCGGGGACTCGGACGAGCGAATATCCGGGGACTCGGACGAGCGAATATCCGGGGACTCGGACGAGCGAATATCCGGGGACTCGGACGAGCGAATATCCGGGGACTCGGACGAGCGAATATCCGGGGACTCGGACGAGCGAATATCCGGGGACTCGGACGAGCGAATATCCGGGGACTCGACTATAGCGAATATTCGGGACTCGACTATAGCGAATACCCCGGGACTCGACTATAGCGAATACCCCGGGACTCGACTATAGCGAATACCCCGGGACTCGACTAGAGCGAATACCCCGGGACTCGACTAGAGCGAATACCCCGGGACTCGACTAGAGCGAATACCCCGGGACTCGACTATAGCGAATACCCCGGGACTCGACTATAGCGAATACCCCGGGACTCGACTATAGCGAATACCCCGGGACTCGGACGAGCGAATACCCCGGGACTCGACTATAGCGAATACCCCGGGACTCGACTGGAGCGAATACCCGGGGACTCGGACGAGCGAATACCCGGGGACTCGGACGAGCGAATACCCGGGGACTCGGACGAGCGAATACCCGGGGACTCGGACGAGCGAATACCCCGGGACTCGGACGAGCGAATACCCCGGGACTCGGACGAGCGAATACCCCGGGACTCGACGCCAAATTTGACCTAATCTAAATACTTGATCCTCAAAAGACTTTTTGATACTCGGCTCGAAACCGAAAAACGGGACTCGCACACCACTGCAAAACTCCTTATATCTCAATACACGCACCTTCAGAGTGGCGATTTCTTCATCCTGTTTAGTAACTTTAGTAGTAAATTGCCGTATGGCGTCTATATGTTTCTTTTCCTGTTCATCTTTGGCACCCAATGATCGTCTCAATCTTTCCAAATCTTTCCCTTGTTCTTCGAGCTTTTCTTTCTGCGAATTGAGCGTCGCTTCCGTCTCTTTCTCTTTAGCCCGAAGTTTTTTAATAATATTTGACAGAGTTAATTGTTGCTTTGACAATTTTTGACCCTCTTGCATAAGTTCAGTTATTTGTTGCGACTTTTCTTCAATTACAACTTCCATTTCGGCAACACTCATGCGACTAGATTGTTCCTTCATGGATTGGAGCTCCATACTCATTGCATTACGTTCCTTATTACAAATTAAATAATCGCAATTACGTCGCTAAGTATTTGTGACAAATCTATATTAAAATTACTATTGTAGTGCGTTCAAGTTGACTTTCAAGTTGCGATAACCGTTGCGAAAATTCCTTAGTCATTTTGGAAACATCTTCGCTATCTTTATTATGGGTTTCTTCCATCCGTTGAATTCGACTACAAATGTTTATTTTAATTTCAAACTTCGATCTCAAACATTAATTAATTTTAATCGCATACTTTCGCAAATGCGTGTTTAAGTCATGCAATTCGATATTTTCTTTACTAAGTTCCATAACGCGTTTTTCCCGAGCTTCTATTAGTTCCTGTTGCGATTCAATTCTCTAAATAATTATGTAAACAATTTTGTATTTAATAATTTATCCAATTACTATATTTACTATAAAACCCATTTAACATTTCAGGTTATCAAGAAAATAGAAAAACTAGGCCTGTGCGAGTACTCGCACGCGATTCCGAGTCCGTGCCGAGTCCGAGTACTCGCACACGAGTCCGTGCCGAGTCCGAGTACTCGCACACGAGTCCGTGCCCAGTCCGAGTACTCGCACACACGAGTCCGTGCCCACTCCGAGTACTCGCACACGAGTCCATGCCGAGTCCGAGTACTCGAGGACTAGGGAAATTGGACTCGAGGACTCGGGAAATTGGACTCGAGGACTCGGGAGATTGGACTCGAGGACTCGGGAGATTGGACTCGAGGACTCGGGAGATTGGACTCGAGGACTCGGGAGATTGGACTCGAGGACTCGGGAGATTGGACTCGAGGACTCGGGAGATTGGACTCGAGGACTAGGGAAATTGGACTCGAGGACTAGGGAAATTGGACTCGAGGACTAGGGAAATTGGACTCGAGCACTCGGGAGATTGGACTCGAGCACTCGGGAGATTGGACTCGAGCACTCGGGAGATTGGACTCGAGCACTCGCGAAATTGGACTCGAGCACTCGCGAAATTGGACTCGAGCACTCGCGAAATTGGACTCGAGCACTCGCGAAATTGGACTCGAGCACTCGCGAAATTGGACTCGAGCACTCGCGAAATTGGACTCGAGCACTCGCGAAATTGGACTCGAGCACTCGCGAAATTGGACTCGAGCACTCGCGAAATTGGACTCGAGCACTCGCGAAATTGGACTCGAGCACTCGCGAAATTGGACTCGAGGACTCGCGAAATTGGACTCGAGGACCCGGCTAGTCCAGTTTTCCACTACTCGCATTGGACTCGACTAACAACTTTTGCCTTTTTTGCGGACACGCTGGACTCGCGAGTACTGGGAAATTGGACTCGAGGATCCGGCGAGTCCAGTTTTCCACTACTCTCACTAGGACTCGCAACCTGATCATTAGGGTTTTACAGTAACAACGAGCTTAATGATCGACTAACTTTCGTCAAAGAATCAATCTCAGATTGAACTTCCCTCGAAGTATTAACTAAGATAAATAAAAAAATACATCAAATTTATTGTTAAGAGGAAAGGAAAAACTATAGTTTCTTTAAAGTTAACGTGCCAACGAGTTCTTCCATTTCAAGAACAGGCATTAGGCCATCCTTACTGCTATCGGACGCTGGACTTTCTGATCTTTTAGTACGACAAGCGTGTGGACGAGGAACCCAAATATGTTTTAAAGGAGATGAAGGATGTCCGGGAGGATTCTCTCCATTTGGAGGCGAAATTATTTCAATATCAGACGACGTAGTCGTCTCAATATCATCTCCGGAAGTATGCCCACTAGTTTCCGTTTCGTGTCTATTATTATCCGAACGTTCCGAAGCAACTGTAGAACTCCTAGAATGTTCTCCACCACCACCACCGCGACTCGCGTAACAAGGATCCCCATCCTCTATAGAACAATTTACAAACGACCCCGATGAACTAGAGTTGGACGTTTTACTAGTCGAAGAACTAGTCTCGCATTCCCGTAACTCTTTCGATTCTAAACAACACGTATCACTTTTGCTACCATTATTTGATTCTTTATCGGAATCAGTGCTTTCAGCTTCTTCCGCGCTGGGGGAAAGTAAAGTGACGTCACTATCACACATTTCAACTGGGACGTTTAGGTAACTTTCTTCGTTAGTTGGTAGGGAAACGCGAATATCCGGAAAATGAGGGGAAGCTAAGTTGCTTAAAGGTTCTTCTTGAATCGGTACAACCGAATCAGGGGAACTGAAAACATCTTGGGGTGACGTAAGAGGAACTGAATCGGAAGAACAGACTTCCTGTGATTTACAAGAATCACTCAATATCTCAGTTTCAGTTATAATCTCCATGCTCGTACTGCTAGTAACGAGTTCGGAGGTTTCAGTTCGCTGTTTTTCAGGGGAATTATTAGCGCTTTCATCTAACTGTTCAACAAAGCAGTAATCAGTCGGTGATGGATCTGCACTGTTATTTTTAAAGCAAGGGGTAACTGGCAGGACTAAATTCATTTCGCTAGCTTTCGTGGTGGGTTTACGTTCCATTACTGTTAATTCTTCCTCAGTTTCGTCATCATCGTCGTCATCTGATTGGTTTTGAGTGATTGTATCTAACAAACTATTATTGTCACTCGTAGACATTTCGTTTAGGTCTAAATTTAAATCTTCTAAATTAGGTGAAGAAGTAATTGCTGCTTCGGGTTCGGGATCTTCTTGGGGGGTGTTTAGATCAACGGTAACCAAGGCTGAGACTGAAATATCAGTTTTACTCGGGGGTTTTTGAATCGGGGGGGCTATTTCCGCGAGTAATGTTGATACAGTCAAGGATTCTTCCGTATGTCGTAGCTCTGAATCTAATATTGATTCCGGTGTTTTAATTTTATCGGTAGGGTCTAGGGGCTTATCGGAAGATTTTACAGTAGGTTCTAGGGGTTTATCGGCAATGGATTTCGATGCCAATTTTAAGGGGGCCCCTTTAGGTTTAGGTACGATTGCGATTTCTTCAGATACATCCTCTTTTGGAAAAAGTTTAATGCCGGAGGGTTGAAGTAGAACTGTGGAATAATCTTCCTTAGCATCGGGTTTTGTAATATTTGGACTAGATTTTGATGAACTCAGGTCTATAAAAGATTTGCTGGTTGAGGGTTTAGGGGTTAAGGGGTCACTGCAGGTTTTACTTGGATCGTGTAATTCATCAGAGTGAGATTTGGGTACATAAAAAGATGAACCCCAGTCACCCCATATTCCCGAAGCGCTAACAGCGCTAACGCTTCCCTTCAAAGGCGACGAGTTTTTTGAGGATTTTGGGGAGGATTTTGGTTTTGGTTCTTCGGAAATTGATGTAGAGGAACTGGTACTTGTTGTTCCAAGACCAAATGATGAAAAGAAACTGGTTTCAATTTCTGTAATAAAGATATTACGTGGTGGTGACGCGGTAATTTGGTGAATTTATTTAAAGGACTTACCATTCTCCTTGGCATCCTTTTTCGGGGGTGTTTTGGCTGTCCCCTGAGGATTATTGGCATCATCAATGTCTAAAGCTTTATCAATTGTTTTCTGTGCAGTAGTAAGGGCAGATTTTGCCAAACTCGCGAACCCCGCTGTATCGAACCAACTCATTTTTTCCTTCATTTGCAACGCGATTTAACTAATTTAAACATTAATTACTAATTAATTCCAATTTAAACTAATTAAAAACAACCGTAACAAATACAACGTCACACTAAATAAGTCCTAAGTAGACGAATACGATTTTAATTAATGATAATGATATCATTGATGATGATATTTGGCTCCGAACTCTCTCTCTCAAGGCCGAAACGAAAACGAAAGTAACTCACTTCCGGTTTGTGGATGCCATTTTATTTTGGGCACAAATATTTTTCCACCATGGAGTAATATTATAAAAACTCAAGCTTAATTTTAGGGTTTGTCTAGCATATTTTAATTATCACTCCTGTAAAGTTACTCCATGCAAAACTCAATGACAAGTGGCATAATTTGTTGTGCCGGAAGCACGAGTTTTTTGTATATATTCGTATATGGACGGGACCAATTAAAAACAACCTTAACAAGTACAACATCACACTAAAGTCCTAAGTAGACGATTTTAATTAATGATAATGATATCATTGATGATGATATTTGGCTCCGCTCTCTCTCAAGGCCGAAACGAAAACGAAAGTAACTCACTTCCGGTTTGTGGATGCCATTTTATTTTGGGCACAAATATTTTTCCACCATGGAGTAATATTATAAAAACTCAAGCTTAATTTTAGGGTTTGTCTAGCATATTTTAATTATCACTCCTGTAAAGCTACTCCATGCAAAACTCAATGACAAGTGGCATAATTTGTTGCGCCGGAAGCACGAGTTTTTAGTATATATTCGTATATGGACGGGACCAATTAAAAACAACCTTAACAAGTACAACGTCACACTAAAGTCCTACGTAGACGATTTTAATTAATGATAATGAATATTAATGATATCATTGCTGATGACATTTGGCTCCGAACTCTCTCGAGTCTCAAGGCCGAAACGAAAACGACAGTAACTCACTTCCGGTTTGTGGATGCCATTTTATTTTGGACACAAATATTTTTCCACCATGGAGTAATATTATAAAAACTCAAGCTTAATTTTAGGGTTTGTCTAGCATATTTTAATTATCGCTCCTGTAAAGTTACTCCATGCAAAACTCAATGACAAGTGGCATAATTTGTTGTGCCGGAAGCACGAGTTTTTTGTATTTGTAGTTTTTGTACGTATATGGGACGGGACCAATCAAATTGTAGATTAATTATGAATGTCCCGCCCAGTCGCCATTTTGCAGTGGGCAGCGAAGTTTTCCCGCGTTGCCTAGCCTTTACCGTTAGTCCTAACTTCCTAAAGAAGATTGTGGTTCTGGAAAAGTGCTAACTATAGTATTAATTTTCATATTTTAATAAATTGAAAACTTTAAATTTCATCGTTTTGGTGCTTTAATTCTGCTGAAAGGATGTCTGCCCACGAACAGATGCGGCAAATGCTGGACCAGCTAATGGGAACTGGAAGAGACGGTAAGCCTTGTCACCTATTTTCTAGTAGGCGAGTTTAGGTTAGGGCCCTCTGGCATTGTGAGAAAAACCCAAAATCCATAATTTCTTTTGTTAACAACCTTACCTTCGCAGCGCGTAGAAACGAAAAATAGGTCTAGTTCTTGTCTATTATTGATTTTTTGGTTCTTGTTTGATTGTTTTTAATATCAATTTAGTTGTAATAATAGTTATCAGCTGGGTATGTTAAGTTAAGTATTTTGGCGTATTTTGAATGTGGGAAAGGGGGTTTGTTCGCACACTGAACATCTACAGAACACGGCGATGACAAAAATTCACCCTACCAACTCGTGTAGCCATTTTTGGTTATTAAAAGGGAGGAAATTATCTTAAAATGTACGTATGTTTAGTAACTACGTTTGTGTTATAAGACTTATAAGTGTAAACCAAAAAAAAAAAAAAAAAAAAATTCCAGAAGCTCCAGGAGTACGTATGCGTTTAATCCCATTTTTAATCACATCTGTTATAAGAACGTAGTTCCTGTTTATTTCAGATGCACAGGGCAAACAAAGCTTGGAAAACACGTCTTAACCAAATGCCTATGGGTCTTGACACAGTATTCACGTAACGTAATTAGCTTGTGTCCAATTCTCTTAGCTCAAAAAAAAAATAATAATAACAATTAGTCTGGATTAATTTAAAATCGTGGTTAACTTTAAAAAAAAATAAAAAATCCACCGAAACGGAGGCTGTAGATTGGGTATGTCTGATTTTTTCAGGGACAGATTTTACTACCGTGTTCGTTTGTCCTCTCTCTCTCTCCCTTTGATATGAAACTCCATGGGGAAACCATTACACACACACGATTATTAAAAAAAACATAAGTTGTGAGTTAAAATTTAGACCAAATTAATATATATATATTGAATTCCCTCTCTTGTCTTAAATGTTCCATCCATTTCTAAGAGACAAATTTAAGGGCTGAAAAACCTTTTCTTTAGGCAAATGTATCGCTAATGAGTACTTGTATGGTACACAGTGTACTTTTAAAGGCATTCTTGAGATGGTATTGTTTATTTTGTACATTACGTACTTTTTACAAAAAAGTACAAAAGGATATGGCTTGCTTTTTAGTTATTTAAGGAGCCCAAAATTCACAGAAATAATTATATGAACAAATTAATTAATGTGGGTTAGTTAGTTTAGGGGAAAGGTGAAAATTTTGCTTCGACCTTTCTAAAAGAAAAGCTTTGTTTGAAAACTCCTTCAGCTCAGTTAAAATGTAGATTTTTGTAAGGATTTTGAAGCCCGAGTAATTAGTTTATTACCCCTTTAATATGGAAAGTTAGTATAGCAGTCGCAAAACACTTATTTCTGGGGTTGATGGTTCATTTTTTGGTGATTCAGGGTTCTTACAAACCTGGAAAACCTTTAAATGTCAGCATAAGTTTATAAGATATGTTCCTTCCATAAGTATGACGCTTTCTATACTTCGTAATGATAGAGACTTGCTGAGGGCTAGTTCGAGAATAGAGTGCTGTCAGTTGTGACGTCAGATCCAAGGTTAAACGTCACGAGTCTGCCTTTAGCAATGGGCGGCCATGACAGTTACCGTTTTTTCTTTATGGGAAAACAGTATGGGTGACGTCACACTGGCGCTTCTGACAGCACTCTATTGACTACACACGGAACACGGTTTTGCAGTCCATCTTCTTATTTAGTCTGTTCTAAGCGGTTGACAGCAGCGCCAAAACCAGGCGTGTGTCGCTTTACGGGTGAATGTATGACCCGTGTCCCTTCATGACGAGCTCTCAGTAACCTGTGACAAACTTATTATGGAACATATCTTATAAACTTATGATGTAAGGAAAATTTCATTTAAAACTCAAGAAAATTTATAATTTTTTGTAAAATCAGGTCAGGGAAATTTGTGAGGCTTGAGTAAGTTTTCCCTGAAGGAGTTGCTCCAACTAAAAATAACCAATCCCTAAGTTATTGCTTAAAAAACCACTCCTGCAATTATTACTAGGTGGTCTTGCACCTGGAAATGTCGGTAAAATCGGTTTTCCGAAAGTTGTATGAACCCTGTGATTTGTGCATAATAGAGCTATCTCAGAAGGCCTTATTGTGACGTCACCCATGGTATTTGCTCATAGAAGCAACGCGGTACCAAACATGGCCGCCAAACCTAATCCTGTGACGTTTTACCTAAGCATTGACGTCACAACTGAGTTAGCTGTATATGTTAGTTGATAAAATTCTTGAACCCTGTGATTTGTCACAATAGAGCTATCTCAGAAGGCCTTATTGTGACGTCAACCATGGTATTTGCTCATAGAACCAACGCGGTACCAAATATGGCCGCCAAACTTAAAACTCTGACGTTTTACCTAAGCACTGGCGTCACAACTGAGATAGCTCTATATGTTAGTTGATAAAATTCATTTTCATGAAACAAAGTATAAAAACCAAGCCATATCTTTATGGTCAGCAAATTTGGTAATGAATCATTAACTTAATTTGATCAAGGATAATTACAATATAAACTTTGCTGCCCAAATTTTAATTGACACGCTTTGTTGGTTTTATTTTCCGTTTGTTGATGGAAACATTGAAATTTAACGCGACGTATTTCGTTGCAGGTGAAAATAATCGCTATAAAGTACACTTCACCGATCCCAAAGTGTGCAAAAGTTTTCTTTTAGCATGCTGTCCTCACGATATTTTAGCTTCTACGGTAAGTGAATTAAGTAAAATCAGGGATCGATTTAATTTTAGAAGTAGGAATGGATTGAACGGTTAGTATTTACTTCAGTTATTCCGACTCATAGACCACCCAGTATAGAGCCCCTCCCTCCAACACGTAACGAAAAGTTTAAATTATCTTATTGGCTGCTCACTTAAACTACGTTTTGATGACGTTTGTGACGGGGACGGCGAAAAATAGTGACGTAATTCCTTTTTACCTCTGTCGCTATGACCCTTCCGCCTCTTCTTTCATACCCCCCCCCCCTCTGTCCCGTAGAACGGGGGTCCGTCCGGGATTTTGACCATGCGCGTCCACGTTACTCTGTTCTCCATTCCTACTTCCCTAGAAGAGGAAATGGAGAACGGTTAGTATTTACTTCAGTTATTCCGACTTATCACAGCCCAGTATAGAGCCCCTATCTCCAACACGTAACGAAAAGTTTAAATTATCTTATTGGCTGCTCACTTAAACTACGTTTTGATGACGTTGGTGACGGGGACGGCGAAAAATTGTGTCGTAATTCCTTTTTACCTCTGTCGCTATGACCCGTCCGCCTCTTCTTTCGTACCCCCCTCTGTCCCGTAGAACGGGGGTCCGTCCGGGATTTTGGCCATGCGTTCCCGCATTACTCTGTTCTCCATTCCTACTTCTAAAATTAAATCTATGTTATGTTACTTTAAAAATTGCGATTCGCGGCCGTAGAATTAAACTAGAATATGAATTTTAGCGTATGGATCTTGGTGAATGTCCAAAAATTCACGACTTAGCCCTGCGTGCTGATTATGAAGCTGGTTCTAAAAAGAAAGACTATTATTACGATGTCGATGTAAGGATCATATCATCTTTAAGTTTTAATTATTCTTTCGTCAGTTTTTAATGATTAGGGTTATTTTAGGCAATGGATCATCTGCAAAACTTTATCAACGACTGCGATAGAAGAACGGAACTCGCGAAGAAAAGACTTGCCGAAACTCAAGAAGAGTTGAGCTCCGAAGTTACCCAGAAGGTAAATGATTTTAAAAGAGTAAAGATAGTGACTTAGGCCTAAAAAGTATTGATTTATCTAATTATTACAGCTCAATAAAGTTCATGAACTTGCCGAAGCTATCGGAAAGAAGTTAGCTGATGCTGAGAAACAAGGAGCGGAGGGAAACGTAGACGAGTCATTGAAATTAATGAAGGAAGTTGAAGAGATTGGGAAAGAAAAGGCTCAAGCTGAAGTACGTTTTGTCTTTAGGCTGCAAATTTAATTAATCTAATGTTATCTGAACATTAATTTGCAGCAAGATTATCGCAATTCAATGCCGGCCTCTAGTTATCAGCAACAAAAACTTAGGGTGTGCGAAGTTTGCTCAGCTTATTTGGGTATTCATGACAACGATAGACGTTTAGCCGATCATTTTGGTGGAAAATTGCATTTGGGATTTATAACTATTCGCGAACGTTTGGATGAATTGAAGAAAACCGTCAATGATCGTCGTGAAAAAGCCCGTGAAGAGAGAGAAAAGGATGGTATTGCCGAACCTGATGATCGCGAAGATGAAAGAATGCGCCGTAAATGGAATGCCGAGAGAAATAGCCATAGTCCAAGCCGAGGTGGAAACCGAAGGTATTTTGGTCAAAATTATTATTATTTTTTTTTTTTATTATAGACGTGGCGGATCCGATTTCTCCGTACCCGGTCTTGTACTCACAGTCACACAGGCCTACTTTTTAAGTTTGTGAACTCATAGCATATGCTTTTTTTAGGGGAGAGTCTGACGACCGATATAAGAGATCGCGTTCTCGTTCACCTTATCGTCGAAGATCCCGTTCGGGATCACGTTCGAGGCATTCGTCTTCTAGAGATAGAGATCGTAGAGGTTCTCACGGCTATAGAGGAAGGGATAAGGATAGAGATCACAGGAGGGATCGGGCCGATCGTGGTAGCCGAGAACACAGACACTCCAGAGACAAAGAAAGATCGCCTTCAGAGAGGTGAACGTGATCAATAATTTTTTTTTTTTTGCTGTATTGATTCGAATATTGGAAGTAAATAATGAAAAACAAAAGACATTGTTATTTGAAATGAATACTTTTTTTTTCCTGTCTGAATAATATGTAAAATCAGTGATTAAATAAACGTTTTAAAATATAATGACTTGATTAATTTAAACATGGATGCCCGGAAAAAGTGAAAAAGCGCCGTTCCAGGAAAAGTTCAGGTCAGGTATAAAGAATAGCATTTAAGTCTTAAAAATGAGGACTACTGCGCCGCCATTATTTTAGTGGCGTCTGCTACCCAGAACCCCTTACTCCTACGGGATTGGCTGAGAGAGGTAGGGTCCAGGCTGGGAAATAAGCATAATTTTTAAATTAGTCCTTGGGACCAGTGACCCCCCCAAAGTGTGCTAAATAATAAACTGGTCCCAGCCTTTGTTCTCTTATAGATTTGCAATTAATAAACTGGTCCCAGGACCAGTAACCCCCACTTTTTGAATTAAAAAAACTAGTCCTAGCAATTAATAAACTGGTTTTGGACCAGAGGAAGTGTGCTATTTCACAGACTGGTAGGGTCATGGTTCTTAACCAGTATTTAGGAGGACTAATAGCTCGAAATTTTTCTTTGAAAATTGTATTTCTAAAAAACGTTAAGATTTCCTAATTTGTGTTAATGTTGTCTTTGTTTTGTATACTTATTTAATGTTTATTTATTTGTTTACGAAATAAACAATCATATTTTCAACGCCAAGAAATAAATCAGTTCAGTTCATTAAAAATCGATCTTTCTATAGGCAATGGCAGCATCTTTTAGCTAGGGAGTCGATTTGGAAAAATTTAGTTTGACAGTTTGTCCTACTGTCTTTTAATTTTTCATTAAATAATGGTAAAACAATTAATTATATTAAAACACTTCAGTTAGTTTATTAAGAATATAAGACTTTCCAACTGTTGTCAGTCGGAATTCTTTTAAAAATTATTATAAGTTCTGAAATAATAAGTTTCGATCGGAACGTTCAAAGCTAAGCCTTGGCTTTAATTTTGGGGGAGCCATGCCGAGGCCAGCGTCATGGAATATGCAATTTTAGTTTTCAACCCTGTAATCTATGAAAATTGTCGGTTTCTGGATATTAATTGATTCAATTTGAATACCTATTATTGAAAATTTGGAAATTTAAATTGTGATATGGCACCTAAAAAGAAACCAGCACCTACAATTGACTTTCTCGATGATGAGCCCACTAACATACCGAAAGAGTTTAAAAGGCATACTATGGGAAAGACTCTTAGCGTTGCCGCTAGGCAGACTATTATGAACGTTTATTCGTCATTATGCGCCAGTTTTCCAAAAGAATCTCTTGGGAGAATTGTCAAAAAAACGGCGGAAATGACTGGCGTATCGGCTAAAACAGTTTGGCGGGTGAAAAAAGAGCATCAACAATGCGGGGGCAAGTTTAAAGAGAGGGTTGTCAAGCCTGGTTTTAACTTAGGAAGGAAAATACGTATGAGCAAATACGAAAAACCCGTTTTAGACGCCCTAACTAAGAAAGTTTTGGATTTTGTTTCCGTTAATGAAAAACCAACGTGTAAAAAGATCTTTGAAGTAGTCAATGCTGACGAAACGCTGCCAACTTTTCAAAGCATGCGAACGTTTAAAGGCCTTTTGGAAGACCTTGGTTTCGATTCTAATTATGAACTTCAAATGGTGAATGATCCAGAATCTGGAACATCACAACCATCTGCCGTTAAAAAAGTCAAACCTAAACCTCCAGTTCAATTACCCGAGAATCCATTTAAAGTTCTACCTGTCAACGGGAAAGAGTTCACGGCTTCTGAAGTGCATTATAGAACCGAAAATGTGCTTCTTTGTAAGAGAAACTTAACCCCGGATAAAATATACTTCACTGTTGATTTCACCATACCTGATCCAACTCCAACTTCCGCTCATGCTTACAGGTATGATGAAATTTTGGTTATCTTAAGAGTAATTTCGGCAAGGATGATGGGGGGGATGCGAAATCTGAGAGAAATAGGCGCGCAAACTGCGGGACTGTTCAGGTCCGGTGGGTCGCTAGAAATGGGGGAGGAATACTCGGAAACATGACGGGCGGTCTGAAGTAGCGTCTGAGTGAAATAGGCGCGCTAACTGTGGAACCATTCAAGTCCGGTTGGTCGCAAGATATGGGGGAGGAATACTCGGAAACATGGCGGGCGGTCTGAAGTAGCGTCTGAGTGAAATAGGCGCGCTAACTGTGGAACCGTTCAGGTCCGGGATCGCTAGAAATGGGGGAGGAATACTCGGAAAAATGGCGGGCGGTCTGAAGTAGCGTCTGAGTGAAATAGGCGCGCTAACTGTGGAACCGTTCAGGTCCGGGATCGCTAGAAATGGGGGAGGAATACTCGGAAAAATGGCGGGCGGTCTGAAGTAGCGTCTGAGTGAAATAGGCGCGCTAACTGTGGAACCGTTCAGGTCCGGGGGTCGCTAGAAATGGGGGAGGAATACTCGGAAAAATGGCGGGTGGTCTGAAGTAGCGTCTGAGTGAAATAGGCGCGCTAACTGTGGAACCGTTGAGGTCCGGGGGTCGCTAGAAATGGGGGAGGAATACTCGGAAACATGACGGGCGGTCTGAAGTAGCGTCTGAGTGAAATAGGCGCGCTAACTGTGGAACCATTCAGGTCCGGTTGGTCGCAAGATATGGGGGAGGAATACTCGGAAACATGGCGGGCGGTCTGAAGTAGCGTCTGAGTGAAATAGGCGCGCTAACTGTGGAACCGTTCAGGTCCGGGGGTCGCTAGAAATGGGGGAGGAATACTCGGAAAAATGGCGGGCGGTTTGAAGTAGCGTCTGAGTGAAATAGGCGCGCTAACTGTGGAACCATTCAGTTCCGGTGGGTCGCTAGAAATGGGGGAGGAATACTCGGAAAATGGCGGGCGGTCTACGTGATTGGTCTGAAGTAGCCTTCCCGCCATTTTTCCGAGTATTCCTCCCCCATTTCTAGCGTCCCACCGGACACGAACTGTTCCGCAGTTAGCGCGCCTATTTCTCTCCGATTTCCCATCATCCTTGATTTCAGTGTACTCAAGTTTAAAGTTTAATATTTCAGCTTGTTTCGTTCTGACACAAAACCCGAAGCGACAAACATGTATCTTCTATTGAAGAAAATAATCCCCCATTTTGCAGCGTGTATTCCCGACATCGTAAAGAAAGATAATCTTCAAGAACTTTGCGATATTGCAAATAAAAATCCTTCTTGGACACCCGCTCATATAGCTGCTTATATGGGATGGACCAAATGCTTCCAGAATGAGTGTTTTGCAAAGTACTAAGCCTAAATCACAAACCCATATTAATATATAATTATAATAATAATTTATAACCATTTTTTAGAATGGTTAACGAAGTTTGTTCAGATTCCTTGGTCACCCCAATTCATATAGCAGTTCAAACTCAACGCAGTGACGTTATTCAAACTTTAATTCACCTTAACGCTCTGCTTAGTGCTGTGGATAAAAAAGGGAATACGGTGTTTCATTACGCGGCAAATACGAAGAAGGAAATAATTCAGGCTTTATGCTATTGGGAAACTCCGTCTTTGATTAATAAGGTCAACATGGAAGGACACACGCCGCTTCAAATTGCTTGCATAGCTAATAACGCCGAGTGCATCAGTGAATTATTAAACTCGGGCGCTGACATGAACCAAAATCCTACTAATCATCAACCGATGGAATTTTCTGTTGAAACAACGTTACCAGAGTAAGAACGTATAGAAGTCCGGGAAACTTGAGTAGTGATGGATGTACAGATATACATTGATCCAAGATGGACGCCGCTGTAATATTTACTAGCCGAGTCCCTAATGTTAACCCGTCGAGTCCCGAATGTTTACCCGTCGAGTCAGTCCCGAGTATTTCCTTGATCGAGTCCCGAATATTTCCCCCTCGAGTCCCGAATGTTTACCCGTCGAGTCCCGAATATTTCCTTGATCGAGTCCCGAATATTTCCTTTGATCGAGTCCCGAATATTTCCTTGATCGAGTCCCGAATATTTCCTTGATCGAGTCCCGAATATTTCCTTTGATCGAGTCCCGAATATTTCCTTGATCGAGTCCCGAATATTTCCTTGATCGAGTCCCGAATATTTCCTTGATCGAGTCCCGAATATTTCCTTGATCGAGTCCCGAATATTTCCTTTGATCGAGTCCCGAATATTTCCTTTGATCGAGTCCCGAATATTTCCTTTGATCGAGTCCCGAATATTTCCTTTGATCGAGTCCCGAATATTTCCTTGATCGAGTCCCGAATATTTCCTTGATCGAGTCCCGAATATTTCCTTGATCGAGTCCCGAATATTTCCTTGATCGAGTCCCGAATATATCCTTGATCGAGTCCCGAATATATCCTTGATCGAGTCCCGAATATTTCCTTGATCGAGTCCCAAATATTTCCCAGTCGAGTCCCAAATATTTACTAGTCGAGTCCCGAATATTTCCCAGTCGAGTCCGGAATGTTTACCCGTCGAGTCCCGAATATTTCCTTGATCGAGTCCCGAATATTTCCTTGATCGAGTCCCGAATATTTCCTTGATCGAGTCCCGAATATTTCCTTGACCGAGTCCCCAATATTTCCTTGATCGAGTCCCGAACCGAATATTTTCTTGATCGAGTCCCGAACCGAATATTTCCTTGATCGAGTCCCGATTCCCGAATATTTCCTTGATCGAGTCCCGATTCCCGAATATTTCCTTGATCGAGTCCCGAACCGAGTATTTCCTGGTCGAGTCCCAAATATTGATGATGTCATGGGTGACCATCTTTGGATCAATGTCTATATGCATAGCCATCACTACTAACTTGAAATGATCGTTACTTTACAGAGATAAGGATGATGATCCAGTTTGTGACGATCCGATGACTTTATACACTGAATTATCAAAATCAGGCGGAACTCCTTTGCACTTAGCCGAATCTCCTCAATGTCTCGAAGCTTTAATAGACTTTGGTTGTCATTTGGATGATAAAAATCACGATGGGGATACGGCATTACACGTTTTTATTGCTAAGAATAAGCTAAACTGCGTCATAACCCTGCTAAGTTCCGGCGCAAACCCAAACATAATCGCGGCGGACGGAAACACTCCCTTACACATTGCCATTAAGGTAATATTAATTAAATTAACCTTAATTTCTTTGATATACTTTGTTCCTCGTAGGTTGGTGAACCTTCTATGGTACAAGCCTTACTCATATTTGGAGCGAATCCAAATATAAAAGACGCTCAAGGATTTTCTTTGCGTCATTTGGTTTCTACGGAAAATTATCCCAATAAGGATTACATTCTATTTATCCTTCATACAATGAACGCTGAAAGGTGTCAAAGTATGTGTCCGAGGTGTTCCCGAGGGTGTTCGATCGACGGAAATTGGGACGGAATTGTACCTCCAACATTATCACAAATAGAAGTTCCTAGACGTAAGAATTAACTTGTCGAAGACCGAAGTTCGTATCAATTACAATTTAATCTGTCTTTTTCATTAGTGTTTGAAGGTTTATTGGGATTACCATCTATAAGTCCCATTCTGGCAAACAGAAAACGCAATTTGGCAAAAGCCCATTGCCGAATATTATGCCTGGATGGTGGGGGAACTCGTGTCCTGATTATTATTCAAATTCTAGCGATTTTAGAAGCCCTTCTCGGCTCCTCCGTTCTTAAATTCTTCGATATGGTTACAGGAACCGGGTTAGGAGGTTTATTGGCATTAGCTTTGAGTTTAGGTAATTTTATTTTTCGGGTTTTGTACAGTGGTGTGCGAGTCTCGCGTATTTGCTAGTCGAGTCCCGCTCATTTACCGGTCGAGTCCCGAGTACTTACCGGTCGAGTCCCGAGTATTAGTTTTCGAGTCCCGAATATTTGTTAGTCGAGTCCCGAATATTTGTTAGTCGAGTCCCGAATATTTGTTAGTCGAGTCCCGAATATTTGTTAGTCGAGTCCCGAATATTTGTTAGTCGAGTCCCGAATATTTGTTAGTCGAGTCCCGAATATTTGTTAGTCGAGTCCCGAATATTTGTTAGTCGAGTCCCGAATATTTGTTAGTCGAGTCCCGAGTATAACCTAGTCGAGTCCCGAGTATAACCTAGTCGAGTCCCGAGTATAACCTAGTCGAGTCCCGAGTATAACCTAGTCGAGTCCCGAGTATAACCTTGTCGAGTCCCGAGTATTTCCTTGTCGAGTCCCGAGTATTCCCTTGTCGAGTCCCGAGTATTTCCTTGTCGAGTCCCGAATATTTCCTTGTCGAGTCCCGAATATTTCCTTGTCGAGTCCCGAATATTTCCTTGTCGAGTCCCGAATATTTCCTTGTCGAGTCCCGAATATTTCCTTGTCGAGTCCCGAATATTTCCTTGTCGAGTCCCGAATATTTCCTTGTCGAGTCCCGAATATTTCCTTGTCGAGTCCCGAATATTTCCTTGTCGAGTCCCGAATATTCCCTTGTCCAGTCCCGAATATTCCCTTGTCGAGTCCCGAATATTTGGTTGCCGAGTCCCGCGTATTTGCTAGCCGAGTCCCGAATATTTCCTTGTCGGGTCCCGAATATTTCCGTGTCGAGTCCCGAGTATTTCCGTGTCGAGTCCCGAATATTTCCTTGTCGAGTCCCGAATATTTCCTTGTCGAGTCCCGAATATTTCCTTGTCGAGTCCCGAGTATTCCCTTGTCGAGTCCCGAGTATTCCCTTGTCGAGTCCCGAATATTTCTTTGTCGAGTCCCGAATATTTGGTTGTCGAGCCGCACATATTTACTAGTCGAGTCCCGAGTATTCCCTTGTCGAGTCCCGAATATTTCCTTGTCGAGTCCCAATTATTTACTTACCGAGTACTCGCACACCACTGGTCTTTTCGTCGATAAAATTCAAAAGTAACGAAGACATTTACAACGAATTTAAAGGCAAATCTGTGGAATATTGTCGAGGGTTTATATTTCGTTTGAAAGACAAACTATTTACTGGTATTCGAAAATACGATCAAGATGTTTTGGATAAATTCTTGAAGAAGGAATTGGGAGAAATGGTCACACTTTCCGAGATCAAATTTGGGCGGCTTTTTACAACGGGAATCTTTGGGGATCGACAACCACCCGAATTAAGAGTTTTTCGAAATTATCTTTCACCTAGATCGATACTAAATCAACCTACAGATATAGGATTTGATAGCCCTGGTAATATTATCAGGAGTTAACCTTTTTAAGCGGGCTTTTAGACGTAATAGTAATATTTTTAGGTCAATTTGCGTGGTTGGTTGGCCGAGCTGCTTGCACAACTTATCTACATAGGCATGAAAAATTCGAATTACCCGCTTGGTTTTCAAGCAATCCTACTTTAGATGCTTTAACGGAGATTCATGAGAAGAATGTTTCCTTAAAAGCTATGGTATGAACTGAACTGAAATTTCATGTTTTTTAATGCTACCAATAAGCATTATAGTTAAGTTTTACAAACAAGTTTTAGTAATAACTAAGCCTAATTTTTGCCTAAAAAACGGGGGATATTGGGCCTTATTTGGCCTGGAATCGGGAGAAGGCGCTAAGCCTAATTTGGCCTAAAATCGGGAGAAAGTGCTAAGCCTTATTTGGCCTAAAATCGGGAGAAGGCGCTAAACCTAATTTGGCCTAAAAAAGAGTAAAGGCGCTAAGCCTAATTTGGTATAAATAAACGAGTGAAGGCGCTAAACCTAATTTGGCCTATAATCGAGTGAAGACGCTAAGCCTAATTTGGCCTATAAACAAGTGAAGACGCTAAGCCTAATTTAGCCTATAATCGAGTGAAGGCGCTAAGCCTAATTTGGCCTATAATCGAGTGAAGGTGCTAACCCTAATTTGGCCTAAAATCGGTGGAAGGCGCTAACCCTAATTTGGCCTGGAATCGGGAGAAGGCGCTAAGTCTTATTTGGCCTAAAATCGGGAGAAGGCGCTAAGCCTAATTTGGCCTATAATGGAGTGAAGACGCTAAGCCTAATTTGGCCTATAACCGAGTGAAGTCGCTAAGCCTAATTTGGCCTATAATCGAGTTAAGACGCTAAGCCTAATTTGGCCTATAATCGAGTTAAGACGCTAAGCCTAATTTGGCCTATAATCGAGTGAAGACGCTAAGCCTAATTTGGTATAAATAAACGAGTGAAGGCGCAAAACCTAATTTGGCCTATAATCGAGTGAAGAAGCTAAGCCTAATTTGGCCTATAATCGAGTGAAGAAGCTAAGCCTAATTTGGCCTATAACCGAGTGAAGACGCTAAGCCTAATTTGGCCTATAACCGAGTGAAGACGCTAAGCCTAATTTGGGCTATAATCGGGAGAAAGGGCTAAGCCTTATTTGGCCTATAATGGAGTTAAGACGCTAAGCCTAATTTGGCCTATAATCGCGTGAAGACGCTAAGCCTAATTTGGCCTATAAACGAGTGAAGACGCTAAGCCTAATTTGGCCTATAATCGAGTGAAGACGCTAAGCCTAATTTGGCCTATAATCGAGTGAAGACGCTAAGCCTAATTTGGCCTATAATCGAGTGAAGACGCTAAGCCTAATTTGGCCAATAAACGAGTGAAGACGCTAAGCCTAATTTGGCCTATAAACGAGTGAAGACGCTAAGCCTAATTTGGCCTATAATCGAGTAAAGACGCTAAGCCTAATTTGGCCTATAATCGAGTGAAGGCGCTAAGCCTAGTTTGGCCTATAATCGAGTAAAGACGCTAAGCCTAATTTGGCCTATAACCGAGTAAAGACGCTAAGCCTAATTTGGCCTATAATCGAGTGAAGCCGTTAAGCCTAATTTGGCCTATAATCGAGTGAAGCCGTTAAGCCTAATTTGGCCTATAATCGAGTGAAGCCGCTAAGCCTAATTTGGCCTATAATCGAGTGAAGCCGTTAAGCCTAATTTCCTTAACAGAATCATGAAGATGAATGCGAAATTGTAGGAGCTATCTTATCATTGGGATCCGGATTTTTACCAACGCGTTTGCATCCTCATAGACTTATGGATAAGGTATGGTTATTAACATTTCTCTTTAGAATTTCACTAAACCTTTTCCACCACAATAATTTTTAAGACGGCCCATCTTGAAAATCGAATGGAAGAGCGAGGCCAAGCGATGTGCAGCCTCTTAGAAATCCCATATTTCCGTATTAACCCTCCGATAACGGAAATGGTTTCCCCCGAAGAAACAGATCCCAAAGTATTAGTAGCTATGCTTTGGGAAGCCAACATTTATCTGAATAGCAAGCAACCTGAGCTTTTAGAACTTGCTAAATTAATTAAACAGCTCTGAAAATATGTTTTTAGATTCAATTTAGACCGGTTTCATTGTTTGTTTTGTTTTTTAATCATGAATTACTTTTTATTATTAATCACGAGTGTACCAAATTGACCCTCGATATTCGTAATGATTACGGCTATCCGATTTACACATTTCGATTAGTAGTTTTTCGGAACTGATTGTTGTAAATTACAACTCAATTTCGAATAAATATATTTTTATTTGAATATTTTAATGACTTTTTTATTTTAATCGAACGCTTTTTATCCACAGCCCCTCCCCCCTACCCCTAAGCCTACAGAATGAATAATAAAAACAAACAAAATGGCGGCTAATCTCTCCTACTGTTACGGTTACAAATTAAGTTTTACATTTATTTAGTTATTAGGAATGTTTTTCACACAGAAATTATTCAACACATAATCGTGAATTTTAATAGGATAGCGTTAATAAATAAGTTTTTAATTCGTTTGAATCTTTTATAAGGGGTTTTTTGATAATATTTGTTAAGCCTTGGCCTTGTCAATAAAATCATGGTTATGCTTTGCCCCCCCCCCTCCCCCTAAGCCTACAGATTCATGAAAACAAACAAAATGGCGGCTAATCTCGCCTACTGTTACGGTCACAAATTAAGTTTTACATTTATTTAGTAATTAGGAATGTTTTTCACACAGAAATTCAACACATAATCGTGAATTTTAAAAGGATAGCCAGGGATGTTTGATGGGATAGCGTTAATTTTGAAGTTTTTAATTCCTTTGAATCTCTTATAAGGGGTGTTTTGATAATATTTGTTAAGCCTTGGCCTTGTCAATAAAATCATGGTTATGCTTTGCCCCCCTCCTCCCCCTAAGCCTACACTCCCTACAGATTCATGAAAACAAACAAAATGGCGGCTAATCTCGCCTACTGTTACGGCTACAAATTAAGTTTTAGATTTATTTAGTAATTAGGAATGTTTTTCACACATAAATTCAACACATAATCGTGAATTTTAAACGAATAGCGTTAATTTTGAAGTTTTTAATTCGTTTGAATCTTTTATAAGGGGTATTTTGATAATATTTGTTAAGCCTTGGCCTTGTCAATAATAAAATCATGGTTATGCTTTGTTGTTTTTGTTTACAATTTAATTAGTATTTTTACGATTGCCGATTTAATTTAATTTAATCATGGGGAAACAAGGTAAATTGTTAAACGCGGCTACGAGACAAACTATTATGAATGTCTTAAACTCGTTGATATCAACATATCCCAAAGAAGCGTTGGGTAGATTAGTTAAACAAGCGGCTAAAATGACTGGTGTTTCACCATTTACGGTATGGCGTGTTAAAAAAGAACACCAAGAGTGCGGTGGTAAATTTAAAGAACGGGTTGTCAAAAGAAATAACTTTGGTAAAAACTTAAGAATCAGTAAATTTGACAAGAGAGTCTTAGACTCGATTAGTCGTAAAGTATTAGACTTTGTCGCCGCAACGGAGAAACCATCTTGTAAAAAAATATTGGAACATATTAACGCGGATCCCACTCTACCCAACTTCCAAACCGTGTGTACTTTAAGACGTTTATTAGTTGACTTAGGTTTCAACGCTAAATTTGAACTTGTTAATGCTCCCATCGAACCTACACCAAATCGTACTGGTGGTCCTGCTAGGAAAACAAAACCCAAACCCACCACAAATCTACCCGATAGTCCGTACAAAGTCATTCCAATTAACGGGAAAGATTTTTCAGCGGCCGAAATACTTTATCGCTTTGAAAATATACTTCTATGCAAACGAAACTTAACCACTGAAAAATATTTCTTTGAGGTTGATTATGAAAACCCCAATCCTGGTTTGCCTCACGCATTTAGGTTCGTGTAATAATTCCCAAAGCGCTTCTTTCAAAATCTCAAATAATCCTTTAATATATGGTCAGTTTGTACCGCTCTGAGATGAAACCAGAAGCGACCAACATGTACCTTTTCCTCAAAAAGATCTTACCGATCTTTGCAACTAGCGTTCCCGATATTTTTAAGAAAGAAAGTCTTCAGGAATTAACCGATATCGCTAATAAACATACGGGTTGGACTCCCGCTCATATAGCTTCTTATTTAGGATGGACAAAATGTTTTAGAAACGCAGAATTTTCAAGGTAAAACCCTTGAGAAGTTGTTAAAGGCCGACTTCCAGCGAAAAGGGTTCTAGCGAACTGAAAACCGAGCATCGAGACTAACAATGAAGCGACCGTGCCGATTTTCGAATCCCCGCTGGGGTAAAAGATGGAAGGGTTCTTAGCTAACTGAAAGCCGTGCAATGTGGTGGTTCTAGCGAACTGAAGATGAACAATAGAAATCCTTTTAAATTTATTTCCTCTCGAATTTTTGCTTTCCCCCGAAGGAAATTCTCTATTGTTCATCTTCAGTTCGCTAGAACCACATTGCACGGCTTTCAGTTAGCTAGAACCCTTCCATCTTTTACCCCAGCGGGGATTCGAAAATCGGCACGGTCGCTCCATTGATAGTCTCGATGCTCGGTTTTCAGTTCGCTAGAACTCTTTTCGCTGGAGGTCGGCCTTTAAGAAACAGTGGTCTAATTGTAGAAGTTATTTAGACTCGTCAACGAACTATGTACCGAAACTTTAGCAGCCCCGATTCATATCGCTATTGAAGCCCAAAGACCAGACGTGATTCAAATGTTGATTCACGCAAATGCTCAATTGAATGCCATTGATAAAAAAGGGAATACGGTCTTCCATTACGCCGCTAATACCCGAAAAGATATAATACAAGCGCTACTTTATTGGGAAACTCCTAGTTTAATTAATAAAATGAACGTTGATGGTCACACACCCTTACAAATTGCATGTATGGCAAATAACGCTGAATGTATTACTGAGTTGTTAAGCGCCGGAGCTGACGCTAACGCTACAATGGCTGTTAATCAAATACAATCAGAAGTTCCGCAAAATGCGGCAAGAATGGATTTTGCTATGGAATCTATAATTACAGAGTAAGCAATTACTTCGGAAAAGCGTTACGGAAATTTTATAACGTAGAACGTTTTTAAATCAGAGATAAGGTTGATGAACCGATATGTGGAGACCCAATGCAATTTTACTCCGACGTAATTAAGTATGGGGGAACTCCTTTGCATTTGGCAAAAACTCCACAAGTAATTGTGTTTTATTCGTTAATTTTAATTAGGTTCGCTAATTTTCAATCATTTCAGTGTTTAGAGGCTCTTATAGACTTCGGGTGTCATTTGAATGACAAAAACAATGAAGGTTATACAGCCTTACATGTTTTTGTCCTTAAAAACCAATTATCATGTTTGGTAACGCTATTATGTTGTGGAGCAAATCCAAATGAGGTTTCCGATGATGGTTCTACACCTTTACACATTGCAGTTAAAGTAAATATTGTCCTTTTAGGCCTAATGTATAAATAGGTCTATTTAGGCTTAACGTATAAATATAGGTCTGTTTAGGCTTAACGTATAAATAGGTCTATTTAGGCTTAACGTATAAATATAGGTCTATTTAGGCTTAACGTAGAAATAGGTCTATTTAGGCTTAACGTAGAAATAGGTCTATTTAGGCTTAACGTATAAATATAGGTCTATTTAGGCTTAACGTATAAATATAGGTCTATTTAGGCTTAACGTATAAATATAGGTCTATTTAGGCTTAAGGTATAAATAGGTCTATTTAGGCTTAAGGTATAAATAGGTCTATTTAGGCTTAACGTATAAATAGGTCTATTTAGGCTTAACGTATAAATATAGGTCTATTTAGGCTTAACGTATAAATATAGGTCTATTTAGGCTTAACGTATAGGTCTATTTAGGCTTAACGTATAAATAGGTCTATTTAGGCTTAACGTATAAATATCGGTCTATTTAGGCTTAACGTATAAATATCGGTCTATTTAGGCTTAACTGATAAATAGGTCTATTTAGGCTTAACGTATAAATAGGTCTATTTAGGCTTAATGTATAAATAGGTCTATTTAGGCTTAACGTATAGGTCTATTTAGGCTTAACGTATAAATAGGTCTATTTAGGCTTAACGTATAAATATCGGTCTATTTAGGCTTAACTGATAAATAGGTCTATTTAGGCTTAACGTATAAATAGGTCTATTTAGGCTTAACGTAGAAATAGGTCTATTTAGGCTTAACGTATAAATATAGGTCTATTTAGGCTTAACGTATAAATATAGGTCTATTTAGGCTTAACGTATAAATATAGGTCTATTTAGGCTTAACGTATAAATATAGGTCTATTTAGGCTTAACGTATAAATATAGGTCTATTTAGGCTTAACGTATAAATATAGGTCTATTTAGGCTTAAGGTATAAATAGGTCTATTTAGGCTTAAGGTATAAATAGGTCTATTTAGGCTTAACGTATAAATAGGTCTATTTAGGCTTAACGTATAAATATAGGTCTATTTAGGCTTAACGTATAAATATAGGTCTATTTAGGCTTAACGTATAGGTCTATTTAGGCTTAACGTATAAATAGGTCTATTTAGGCTTAACGTATAAATATCGGTCTATTTAGGCTTAACTGATAAATAGGTCTATTTAGGCTTAACGTATAAATAGGTCTATTTAGGCTTAATGTATAAATAGGTCTATTTAGGCTTAACGTATAGGTCTATTTAGGCTTAACGTATAAATAGGTCTATTTAGGCTTAACGTATAAATATCGGTCTATTTAGGCTTAACTGATAAATAGGTCTATTTAGGCTTAACGTATAAATAGGTCTATTTAGGCTTAAAGGGACTGCAAAGAAGGCATCGGCGGGTGGGTAAAAATTATTTGAAATACGTCACAGACATCACGTGATGCCAAGATACAAAGGCTTCTCATGGAGTGGAACTGGACATCTAGTCCTTGTTTTTCGCGAGATTGCAGCGCCAATTCCATGAAGTGGTGGTTTTCGAAATAAAACGAACTAAGCTTCTTTGAACCACGCCTCTCCTTGGTCACGTGCCTCTGACGTATTTCAAATAATTTTTACCAACCTGCCGATGCCTTCTTTACAGTCCCTTTAATGTATAAATAGGTCTATTTAGGCCTAATTTACCATATTTTTCTTTTTAAGGTTGGCGATCCTTATTTAGTCAAAGCTCTACTAATATTTGGGGCAAACCCTAATATAAAAAATAGGGATAACTTGACGCCGTTACATTTAACAGCGACGGCAAATTTCGCCAATCAGGAATTCATCTTGTTTATTTTACATTCCATGAACGCCAAAAGATGTTGCATGACTTTACAGGATATTTGTTCAAGGGGTTGTTCAATTAATAGTAATTGGAACGGAATTCCGCCTCAAAAATTATCACAAATTGAAGTTCCTAGATGTAAGAAGTGCACTCCTAAGCCTATAACTAATTAACACATTTAAGTTAATTAAAGTGAATGTTTTTTTCTCCAGTATTTGATGGTCTGTTAGGTCTACCGACAAACAGTATCGTTTTGGCCAATTCTAAACCAATTTCAAATAAACGTCGATGTCGAATTTTATCATTAGATGATGGGGGTGTTCGCGTTTTAGTGATTATTCAAATTTTGACAGCTTTAGAAGCTGCTATGGGAACGAGTGTCTTGAAATATTTTGATTTAATCGTTGGAACTGGACTTGGAGGCGTTTTAGCTTTAGCACTATCTTTAGGCAAACCATTACAAGCATGTCGAGGATTGATATTCAAGCTAAAAGATAAAATATTCGCGCCAGGAAAGAACGTAGATCACGACGCGTTAATTTGTTTCTTAAAACGAGAGTTTGGTGAACGTGTAACTTTGGCTGAAATTAGTGGAAGGTGATTTGGACTAATTTAGGCCTAAATGTTTTGTCTGTAACTGATGGGTTTATTTATGGATTTCAGGGTTTTATTAACGGGTATTTTTAGCGATAGACAACCACCCGAACTTCGTTTATTTCGAAATTACACATCACCTCGAAGTATTCTTAAACAACAAGCAGATATGTGCTTTGATCATCCCGAGCAATTAGCTTGGCAAGTTGCCAGAGCTTGTTGTTCAATTTATCAACATAATCCTGATAAACACGAAATGGGGGCGTGGTTTGTTACTAATCCAATTACGGATGCCTTAACAGAGATACATAAACAAAATTTGGCCTTCAAAGCAATTGTAAGGCATATTATTAATCAATTAGCCTTATTCCTGATCAGCGCCATCTACCCATAGCGGTGACTTTGAGAACTACTGTAAGCGGCAAGCCAATCAGATGTCGCTAAAATCTGGTGACGTCATTTTTGGTAAGACCCGAGAGTGCCAGTCAGTGACGTCACCAGATTTTAGCGACATCTGATTGGCTTGCCGCTTACAGTAGTTCTCAAAGTCGCCGCTATGGGTAGGTGGCGCTGATCAGGAATAAGGCTAATTAGTAAGGTTTAATTGATAATTTTGGTTTTAGAACCATGAGGATGATGAATATATTATCAGAGGGTTAATTTCCCTCGGTTCGGGGCTTTTACCACATCGAATGTACTCCCAAAACGTTAATCTCAGTGATAAAGTATGTATTATAGGTCAAAAATTATCATTAAGCCTAAACTGGCCTAATTTATTAAGTTTTTCATAGATTTCTGATTTAGAAAGTGTGGCTGTAGAACAAGGTCAAACAATGTGTAGTTTATTAGGAATTCCTTATTTTCGAATAAATCCCCCTTTGACTGATATAGTTCTTTCCGAAACGACTGATACAAAAGTTTTGGTCAAAATGTTATGGGAAGCAAATCTCTATCTTAACAGAAATCAGTCTGAATTACAAGAATTGGCTAGAATAATTAAAAGATTGTAATTTTATCCGGTTTTTAGTTGAATAAAATAAGATTTTAACTTAATTTCGTGTTTTTTTACCGAAACATATGGCGGAACTGCGTTTAAAAATTCCCGCCAACAGGCTGGGAAATAGCACACTTCCTCTGGTCCAAAACCAGTTTATTAATTGCTTGGACTAGTTTTTTAATTCAAAAAGTGGGGGTTACTGGTCCTCGGGACCAGTTTATTAATTGCAAATCTATTGGGAAAAAAGGCTGGGACCAGTCCGGAGACCAGTTAATTATTTCGGGGACTAGAGGGGTCACTGGTCCCAAGGACTAGTTTAAAAAATATCCTTATTTCCCAGCCTGCCCGCCAAAGCGTTATGGTCACGTGATACTATATTTTGAAAAATTATTCGCGTACATACAAAATGGAAGGTATTTTTTGACAGATATCACCTGAATTAAGTTGATTTAAATCGTGTTTAAAATGGATATAATTACGTTTAATTACACAAATAGGAAGTGTTTAAGTCGAAGCCTATATATTAAATAATGTTACATTAATTTAATCGGGATTAGTAAGTTAAATTGGTTAGAATCGAACAATTGAAATGTTCGTTAAGCCTTGGCTTAATCGGTGCGGTACTGCGGTATAAGTTTTTGAGTGTCAAAAATAAATAATTACGGAAATTTGTAAGTTATTTAAGTTTAATTTATTAATAAGCTGTAAATAATTAAGTAACGTAGTGGAATATTAGTTTTTAAAAGCCTCAAAATGCCGAAGAATAATCAATCTAGAAAAAACAACGCGACCATTGAGTTTGGTGACGACATGGATAACATGCCGAAGGAATTTTTTAAGAAAAACCCTATGGGGAAGCTTATAAGCACGGCCACAAAACAAACTATAATGAACGTATACTCTTCGTTAGTCGCCAGTTATCCTAAAGAATCTCTAGGAAGGATCGTTAAGAAAACGGCACAGATGACGGGAGTTTCGGCTCAAACAGTTTGGAGAGCTAAAAAAGAACACCAACAATGCGGAGGCAAATTTAAAGAAAGAGTACCGAAACCGAGGAGTAGTCTAGGAAGAAAAGTTCGCATGAGCAAATTTGAAAAACACATATTAGAAGCGATTAAAAAGAAAGTTTTGGATTTTGTTGCCGAGTGCGAAAAACCATCGTGTAAAAAAATCTTTGAGACCATAAACGCCGATGTTAATTTACCCAACTTCGCTAGTATATGCACATTTAGACGTTTATTATGTGATTTAGGCTTCGATTCGAACTACGAACTAACGAATGTACCACCACCACCTTCCGAATCGACATCGGCGCCTCAACAACCGCCAGTAAAAAAACATAAGGGTAGAACATCAATCCCCATCCCGGAAGATCCTTATAAAGTAGCCCCTATAAACGCGAAAGAATTCGCGTCATCGGAAGTCATCTATCGTTCTGATAATATACTTTTGTGCAAACGTAATCAAAATCCGGAGAAATTTTTCTTTGAAACTGTTTTTGAGAACCCGAATCCTAATCCTCAACCTGGTACTCCTCAAGCCTTTAGTTTATTCCGTTCCGAAACGAAACCGGAAGCCACCAACATGTACCTTTTTCTTAAAAAAATTCTACCCAATTTCGTCTCCTCGTTTAATGACATTTTCAAGAAGGATTTGTTGCAAGAAATTTGCGATATTGCTAATCAACATACTACATGGACTTCGGCTCATATTGCGGCGTTTAAAGGATGGACTAAGTGTTTCCAGAGTGAAAATTTCCTGAAGTAAATATTACTTCAGTAAATAAACATAAAAATCGCAAGACGGGCCGGAAAAGTCGGGGGAATCGCAAGACGGGCCGGAAAAGTCGGGGGTTCACAAGACGGGCCGGAAAAGTCGGGGGGGGGATCGCAAGACGGGCCGGAAAAGTCGGGGGGGGATCGCAAGACGGGCCGGAAAAGTCGGGGGGGGGGATCGCAAGACGGGCCGGAAAAGTCGGGGGGGGGATCGCAAGACGGGCCGGAAAAGTCGGGGGGGGATCGCAAGACGGGCCGGAAAAGTCGGGGGAATCGTGAGACGGGCCGGAAAAGTCGGGGGAATCGTGAGACGGGCCGGAAAAGTCGGGGGAATCGTGAGACGGGCCGGAAAAGTCGGGGGAATCGTGAGACGGGCCGGAAATGTCGGGGGGATCGCAAGACGGGTCGGGGGGGATCGCAAGACGGGCCGGAAACGTCGGGGGGATCGCAAGACGGGCCGGAAAAGTCGGGGGGATCGCAAGACGGGCCGGGAAAGTCGGGGGAATCGCGAGACGGACCGGAAAAGTCGGGGGGATCGCAAGACGGGCCGGAAAAGTCGGGGGGATCGCGAGACGGGCCGGAAAAGTCGGGGGAATCGCAAGACGGGCCGGAAAAGTCGGGGGTTCACAAGACGGGCCGGAAAAGTCGGGGGGGGGGGGTCGCAAGACGGGCCGGAAAAGTCGGGGGGGATCGCAAGACGGGCCGGAAAAGTCGGGGGGATCGCAAGACGGGCCGGAAAAGTCGGGGGGGATCGCAAGACGGGCCGGAAAAGTCGGGGGGGATCGCAAGACGGGCCGGAAAAGTCGGGGAAATCGTGAGACGGGCCGGAAAAGTCGGGGGAATCGTGAGACGGGCCGGAAATGTCGGGGGGATCGCAAGACGGGCCGGAAACGTCGGGGGGATCGCAAGACGGGCCGGAAACGTCGGGGGGATCGCAAGACGGGTCGGAAAAGTCGGGGGGATCGCAAGACGGGCCGGGAAAGTCGGGGAAATCGCGAGACGGACCGGAAAAGTCGGGGGGATCGCAAGACGGGCCGGAAAAGTCGGGGGGGGGGGATCGCAAGACGGGCCGGAAAAGTCGGGGGGGGGGGATCGCAAGACGGGCCGGAAAAGTCGGGGGGGATCGCAAGACGGGCCGGAAAAGTCGGGGGGGGGGGATCGCAAGACGGGCCGGAAAAGTCGGGGGAATCGTGAAACGGGCCGGAAAAGTCGGGGGAATCGTGAGACGGGCCGGAAATGTCGGGGGGATCGCAAGACGGGCCGGAAACGTCGGGGGGGATCGCAAGACGGGCCGGAAACGTCGGGGGGATCGCAAGACGGGCCGGAAAAGTCGGGGGATCGCAAGACGGGCCGGGAAAGTCGGGGAAATCGCGAGACGGACCGGAAACGTCGGGGGGATCGCAAGACGGGCCGGAAAAGTCGGGGGATCGCAAGACGGGCCGGGAAAGTCGGGGGGATCGCAAGACGGGCCGGGAAAGTCGGGGAAATCGCGAGACGGACCGGAAAAGTCGGGGGGATCGCAAGACGGACCGGAAAAGTCGGGGGGATCGCAAGACGGGTCGGAAAAGTCGGGGGAATCGCGAGACGGGCCGGAAAAGTCGGGGGGATCGCAAGACGGGCCGGAAAAGTCGGGGGAATCGCGAGACGGGCCGGAAAAGTCGGGGGAATCGCAAGACGGGCCGGAAAAGTCGGGGGAATTTCAAATCGTAGGAGGAGGTCAGGGAAAATCGTAGAAAATAAGTCAGGGGGAAACCTTTGAAAGTCAGGGAATTTGAACAATAAAATTTCGTGGCAACCCTACTGGAAAAACGTCGAGAAGTTTATTCTAACCCTCCCATTAGTTTTAACTTAGTTAATTATATTTCCAGACTAGTTAACGAGCCATGCGCGGAAACATTGGTGACACCCATTCACATCGCCATTGATAGACAACGTCCTGATGTGATTCAAACACTAATTCACATGAGTGCTCAACTGAATGCCATAGACAAAAAAGGAAATACTGTTTTTCACTACGCGGCCACCACGACGAAAGAAATCATTCAAGCTCTCTGTTATTGGGAAACACCATCCCTTATAAATAAAATAAACATTGATGGACACACTCCTTTACAAATCGCCTGCATTGCCAACAACGCCGAATGCGTTTACGAACTTCTAAACGCTGGTGCCGACATGAACGCCCATCTTGCTGCCGCTAACAACACTCCTATGGAGTTTTCAGTTGACCCCATGAATGAGTAAGTGAGATTTCATTCAATTTTATCGTAGCAGAAGGGGATAATAGAAGAAGGGTGACACTCTGTATCCTCTTAATAGAGTAATCTCGGTAGAGAGGGGAAAAACCAGTTTATCCCTCCCTTTAGGCGTGCTTTTGTAAGAGGGAATACTGAGCGCGCTTGTTAGGGGGGATGACACGGAGCATGGAGAGTAGTATCGGCGCTACGTACAGCAACGTCACTCCCTTCTATCTCCAAGCTACGTGTCATCCCCCCTAACAAGCGCGCTCAGTATTCCCTCTTACAAAAGCGCGCCTAAAGGGAGGGATAAACTGGTTTTTCCCCCTCTCTACCGAGATTACGCTATGGAGTGACGTTGCAATAAGTAGCGCTGACATTACTCTATACTTTAGTTATGAAATTACATGATTCTTCCCGGGATCATGGCACCATTTTTGTTAATTTTCTCTCCCGCTTATCAAACTTAATTCAGATGGGTAACAATCGCACCGTGCTAGGGTCAATTCTAAAATTACTGTTTGGTATTTACTAAATCCTCAGCAATAAATTAGGCCACAAATCTTGATTGTCTTGACGTGGGGGACAAAAATTACCACAAGCGCATGCGCATGCTCCTTGGTTAGCAAATAGTTAGGCGCTAATAGAGCTATCTCAGTTGTGACGCCAGTGATAAGGTAAAACATCACAGGCGGCCATATTTGGTACCCTTTTGGTTCTATGTGCAAATACCATGGGTGACGTCACAATAAGGCCTTCTGAGATTACTCTATTGTGACAAATCACAGGGTTCATGAATTTTATCAACTAACATATGGAGCTAACTCAGTTGTGACGTCAGTGCTTAGGTAAAACGTCACAAACTTAGGTTTGGCGGCCATGTTTGGTACCGCGTGGGTTCTATGGGTAAATATCATGGGTGACGTCACACTAAGGCCTTCTGAGATAGCGCTATTGTGACAAATCACAGGGTTCATGAATTTTACCAACTAACATATAGAGCTAACTCAGTTGTAACGTCAGTGATTAGGTAAAACGTTACAGGCGGCCATATTTGGTACCCTTTTGGTTCTATATGCAAATACTATGAGTGACGTCACAATAAGGCCTTCTGAGATAGCTCTATTGTGACAAATCACAGGGTTCATGAATTTTATCAACTAACATATAGAGCTAACTCAGTTCTGACGTCAGTGCTTAGGTAAAACGTCACAGGCGACCATGTTTGGTACCGCGTTGGTTCTATGTGCAAATACCATGGGTGACGTCACAATAAGGCTTCTGAGATAGCTCTATTGTGACAAATCACAGGGTTCATGAATTTTATCAACTAACATATAGAGCTAACTCAGTTGTGACGTCAGTGTTTAGGTAAAACGTCACAGGCTTAGGTTTGGCGGCCGTGTTTGGTACCGCGTTGGTTCTATGGGCAAGTACCATGGGTGACGTCACAATAAGGCCTTCTGAGATAGCTCTATAGAGTAATGATGCGGGTGAATTATTTACATGTCGTATGAATGATTCGGTTTAGTAACCTTATGCACTCCAAATGTTAAGGGAATGATGTTGGGGGAAGAATCGTGTTACAATTACCTCGGGCGCTTTGTGGGGTGGTACACTTCTCTCGAAAAGAAGTTTTATACACTTCTGATCATTTTTAAATGCATTTTTTTTTTAGTCCCATGAGAGAGAAAGAGGTTTGTAACGATCCTATGCAACTTTACAACAAATTATCAAAGTCCGGGGGAACTCCTTTACATTTGGCCGAAACTCCCGAATGTTTGGAAGCTTTGATTGATTTTGGGTGCCATTTGGATGCCAAGAATTATAATGGAGATACGGCTCTACATATCTTCGTCTCGAAGAATAAATTAGGATGTATCATTACGCTGCTAAGTAGCGGAGCCAATCCAAATATTTTGGATTGTCAGGGTAGCGCGGCTCTTCATATTGCTGTTAAGGTAAATTTTTAAGTATTTTGATGGGTAACCGTTGTGTTGGTTCCGAGGTTAATTCGCGGATTAATCGGTTCTGGGGTTAATTTACGCGTTAATCGGTTCTGGGGTTAATTTACGCGTTAATCGGACCCGGGGTTAATTTACGCGTTAATCGGACCCGGGGTTAATTTACGAGTTAATCGGTCCCGGGGTTAATTTACGCATTAATCGTTTCCTGGGGTTAATTTACGCATTAATCGGTTTCCCGGGGTTAATTTACGCATTAATCGGTTTCCCGGGGTTAATTTACGCATTAATCGGTTTCCCGGGGTTAATTTACGCATTAATCGGTGTCGGGGTTAATTTACGCATTAATCGGTGTCGGGGTTAATTTACGGATTAAACGGTTTCCCAGGGTTAATTTACGCATTAATCGGTTTCGGGGTTAATTTACGCATTAATCGGTTCCGGGGTTAATTTACGCATTAATCGCTAACGGGGTTAATTTACGCATTAATCGCTAACGGGGTTAATTTACGCATTAATCGGTAACGGGGTTGATTTACGCATTAATCGCTTCCGGGGTTAATTTACGCGTTAATCGGTAACGGGGTTGATTTACGCATTAATCGCTTCCGGGGTTAATTTACGCGTTAATCGGTCCCGGGGTTAATTTACGCATTAATCGATTCCCGGGGTTAATTTACGCATTAATCGGTTCCGGAGTTAATTTGCGCATTAATCGGTTCCGGTGCTAATTTACGCGTTTATCGGTCCCGGGCTTAATTTACGCATTAATCGCTAACGGGGTTAATTTACGGATTAATCGCTAACGGGGTTAATTTACGGATTAATCGCTAACGGGGTTAATTTACGGATTAGTTTAAAGCCTTATCCCAATCGTGTTTAGTCTTTAGACTCATTTGAACGTCTTGTAGGTTGGCGACGCATCCCTTGTTCAAACCCTACTAATTTTTGGCGCAAACCCTAACGTAAAAGACGCGGAAGGATTTACTCCCCGCCATATAGTCGCTACGGGAAACCACCCTAACAAGGAATTTATATTATTTATCTTGCATTCGATGAGCGCTATTAGATGCGCCACAATGTGCCCAACTTGCGCCAGAGGTTGCGCTTTTAACGGCAATTGGAATGGAATTCCTCCTCAAAAATTGTCGCAAGTCGAAGTTCCTAGATGTAAGATGGTTGTTGACCCTCCAATTATGTTAATTAGTTAATTAATTAACCAATCTCGTTATCTCTTAAGTGTTTGATGGTTTATTGGGTTTACCAACACCGAATATAATTCATCCCAGTCATAAAAACAGCCTAAATAAACGTAGATGTCGAATACTTTGTCTCGATGGTGCTGGGATTCGAGCCCTAGTTTTGATACAAATTTTATCCGCTTTGGAATCAGTTATGGGTTGCAATGTTCTAAAATACTTTGATTTAGTTTCCGGTACTGGTACCGGTGGTTTATTAGCGTTGGCTTTAGGCTTAGGTGCGTTTATATCTCGTCTCGTCAAGAAGTGATATCTATTTTATTAGGGAGAAGGTATAAGATGCATTGCCTTTGTATTCGCGCCAGGCCATAGTCCCAGTCCCCCTTTCAAAATACAAGGGGGGACGTAAAAGGAGGCGCCGGGCGAATATTTCGCCCGAGGGCTCGGACGTTTGTCAAAATCCCGTACACTTCGTTTGAAATCTGTTTAAAATCTCGAAATCTCACGTCAAAATCTAAAAATCTTAAAATCTCCCGTCAAAATCTGAAAATTTTAAAATCTCACGTCAAAATCTAGAAATCCCTACCTTAAAATCTGAAAATCCCGAAATCCCTATTTTAAAATCTGAAAATTCCGAAATCTTCACCTAAAATCCCGAAATCTCACATTAAAATCTAGAAATCCCAAAATCCCTACCTTAAAATCTGAAAATCCCGAAATCCCTATTTTAAAATCTGAAAATCCCGAAATCCCTATTTTAAAATCTGAAAATCCTGAAATCTTCACCTAAAATCCCGAAATCTCACATTAAAATCTAGAAATCCTGAAATCTTAACGTAAAATCCCGAAATCTCATCCTAAAATATCAAAATCAGAAAATCTCCTCGAAATCCGAAAATCTCCTCGAAATCTGAAAATCTCCTTCAAAATCTGAAAATCTCCTTCAAAATCTGAAAATCTTGTTCCAAAGCCCGAAATCTCCTTCAAAATCTGAAAATCCTGAACAAAATCCCGAAATCTTCTTCGAAATCTGAAAATCTCCTTCAAAATCTGAAAATCCTGAACAAAATCCCGAAATCTTCTTCGAAATCTGAAAATCGCGTTCAAAATCTGAAAATCTCCTTTAAAATCCCGAAATCTTAAAATCTTGGACTAGATTTCCAGATTTCTAAAATCTGAGTCAGAATCTCAAAATCTGGGGCAAAATCTCAAAATCTTTGTCAAAATCTTGAAATCTCAAAATCCCGTACACTAAAATGCCGGACGTCCGACCCCTCGATTTCGCTACACTCTCCTCAGCCGGAAAATATGACTGTAATTTTCGTCATTCGCGTCGGTCGCGCTGACGTGAGTTTTCAAGAACCAATGAGATGATTGCTGGTTGTAATTTAGAGGCGGCGGGGATTAACTCCGGACCTACCTATACGTTTGGACTGGAGATAAAGCTAGATTGCGGGGGCGAATTTATACCTTCTCCCTAATAAAATAGATATAACTTCTTGATCTCGTTATTAACGAAGATTTCGTTTATTTATGGTTTTAAAATAAATGTTTTTAGGGAAATCTCTCGATCATTGTCGAGGTTTTATGTTCAAGTTGAGAAACAAATTATTTACGGGTAGTTTTAAAAGTTTCAATCAAGACGTTTTAGTTAAATTTCTTAAGAAGGAATTAGGCGAAGTTGTAACGTTATCGGAAATTAAATTTGGACGAATTATGGTCACGGGAATTCACGAGGAAAGACAACCACCCGAATTGCGATTGTTTAGGAATTACGCCGCACCCAGAACCATTTTGAATCAGCCAACTGATATGTGCTACGATCACCATGGTAAGTTTTATTTTATTCTTGATTTTTTAGTAGAGATGCGCGAGTCCAAGTGCGTGTATTATAAAATAGGACTCGACGAGTCCAATATTCCAGTACTCGCGAGTCCTTAAAGTTAAAACTTGTTAGCCGAGTCCCAAAGTCCAATATTCCAGTACTCGCGAGTCCTTAAAGTTAAACTTGTTAACCGAGTCCTCGAGTCCAACATCCCTAAACTCGCGAGTCCTTAAAGTTAAAACTTTCTAGTCGAGTCCTCGAGTCCAACATCCCAATACTCGCGAGTCCTTAAAGTTAAAACTTTCTAGTCGAGTCCCAGAGTCCAACATCCCTAAACTCGCGAGTCCTTAAAGTTAAAACTTTCTAGTCGAGTCCTCGAGTCCAACATCCCAATACTCGCGAGTCCTTAAAGTTAAAACTTTCTAGTCGAGTCCCAGAGTCCAACATCCCTAAACTCGCGAGTCCTTAAAGTTAAAACTTTCTAGTCGAGTCCTCGAGTCCAACATCCCTAAACTCGCGAGTCCTTAAAGTTAAAACTTTCTAGTCGAGTCCTCGAGTCCAACATTCCAATACTCGCGAGTCCTTAAAGTTAAAACTTGTTAACCGAGTCCTCGAGTCCAACATTCCAATACTCGCGAGTCCTTAACAAAGTTAAAAGATGTTATCCGAGTCCAACATGCCAGTACTCGCGCGAGTCCTTAACAGAGTTAAAACTTGTTAGCCGAGTCCAGTGCGAGTCCTAAAACCTTTTACCGAGTCCCGTGCGAGTCCTAAAACCTTTTACACCGAGTCCCGTGCGAGTCCTAAAACCTTTTACCGAGTCCAGTGCGAGTCCTAAAACCTTTTACACCGAGTCCCGTGCGAGTCCTAAAACCTTTTACCGAGTCCCGTGCGAGTCCTAAAACCTTTTACCGAGTCCCGTGCGAGTCCTAAAAACCTTTTACCGAGTCCCGTGCAAGTCCCGAAACCTTTTACCGAGTCCCGTGCGAGTCCTGAAACCTTTTACCGAGTCCCGTGCGAGTCCTAAAACCTTTTACCGAGTCCAATACTGAACCCAACAAACTTTTTGAAATAAAATTGACCTTTATTAATTTAAGGTCAATTTGCTTGGCAAGTTGCTCGAGCCGCTTGCTCTCTTTATCTTCATAACCCGGAGAAATACGAATTAGGGGGATTAATATCAAATAATCCAACCATTGACTCTTTAACCGAAATTCACGAAAGAAATTTAGCCCTTAAAGTAACGGTAAATAAAATTAATTAATTTAGCCTTTAGAAACAATACGGTCCAGGGAGCCCAATTATAGGAATTAAAGGACCATTGGGCTCCCTTTCAGTTAATTACACCGCGATTAACATCGTGACGTAAATATTTTAAGAATCACGATGATGATCTGGAAGATATTGCCTTGGTGGTTTCCCTCGGTTCTGGGTTACTTCCAATTAGAATGAATTTACAAAGCCAGCGTTTAATTGATAAGGTAACGTAAAATTCGAAAAGTTAACGAGGAAAAGGTGCCATTACAGGGTTCATACAAACCTGGAAAACCTGGAAAAATCAGGGAAATAAATAGTTGACAAAAACCTCAGGGAAATTTAGAATTTTTAGTAAAATTCAGGGAAATTTGCGTCAAACAGGGGCCGAGTAATTAAGCAAAACGTAAACAAACAACCCCCTCCATAGGATTAACATTACACCCAACTTTGGAGGCTCGTAACTCTGGTTCTAGTAGAGATACGGGGATGTCCTTTTAGTATGTTATAGTCCTATTTGCCCCCCATCCAACCACACTAAAAACGTGGGGCTATGACAAACATGGGCCGAGTAATTAAGCGAAACGTAAACAAACAACCCCCTCCATAGGATTAACATTACACTAAACTTTGGAGGCTCATAACTCTGGTTCTATTAGAGATACGGGGATGTCCCTTGAGTATGTTATAGTCCTATTTGCCCCCCATCCAACCATACTAAGAAAATACGGCTACGACAAACAGGGGCCGAGTACTTAAGCAAAATGTTCGTGAACATACCACCCTCCATAGGATTAACATTGCACTATACTTTGGAGGCTCATAACTCTGGTTATATTAGAGATACGAGGATTTTCTTTGAGTATGTTATAGTCCTATTTGCCCCCCATCCATCCATACTAAAAACGTGGGGCTACGACAAACAGGGGCCGAGTAATTAAGCAAAACGTAAACAAACAACCCCCTCCATAGGATTAACATTACCCTATACTTTGGAGGCTCATAACTCTGGTTATATTAGAGATACGGGGATGTCCTTTGAGTATGTTATAGTCCTATTTATCCCCCATCTAATAATACTAAAAACGTACGGCTACGACAAACAGGGGCCGAGTAATTAAGCAAAACGTTCAAAAACATTCCCCCTCCATAGGATTAACATTGCACTATACTTTGGAGGCTCATAACTCTGGTTCTACTGGAGATACGTGGATGTCCTTTGAGTATGTTATAGTCCTATTTATCCCCCATCCAATGATACTAAAAACGTAGGGCTACGGCAAACAGGGGCCGAGTAATTAAGCAAAACGTAAACAAACAAAACCCTCCATAGGATTAACATTACACCCAACTTTGGAGGCTCATAACTCTGGTTATATTAGAGATACGGGGATGTCCTTTGAGTATGTTATAGTCCTATTCGCCCCCCCCCCCCTCCTTCGTTAACATTTGCTCCATGGGATACTCCATATATGGGAAAAACCTGGAAAATTCAGGGAAGTATATGGGAAAAAACCTGTCCTAGAAATCTCAGGGAAATTTGTTTTCCAAAAGTTGTATGAACCCTGATGTAACATAACATTATACCTTAAAATAATGGCCTTTCTTTTAAGGTATAATGTTACGTTACCCAAACATTTTTCTTTAATTAGTTTAATTAATTAATTAATTCTGATTGGTTTATTTAACCATAAATTAATAAAAGATGGCTCAGATTGAAAGCCGGGTCGCGGAACGAGGTCAAGCAATGTGTAGTCTCTTAGAAATTCCTTATTTTCGCATTAATCCTCCGTTAACGGAGATGGTCTCTCCGGAAGAGACAGATCCAGTGGCTTTAGTAGGAATGTTATGGGAGGCTAATATCTACCTCAACAGTAAACAGTCGGAGCTTCAAGAACTCGCCAAGATAATTAAACAATTGTGAAATGTTTAATTACTTATTTTAATTTCTTTTTTTTTAATCGTTGCTATTATTATTATTAGTTTTATCCTAATTTTAATTAAATCATAGAATTAGGTCTTAATCTTAATCATGCATTTGTTATTTTAAATCAGTTTTTAGTTGCTTATTGATTGATTGTTAATTCGTAGGCATAAATTAATCAGGTTGTAAATTACCTCATTTCTTTATCAAATAAAGTATATTTTTAATTTCAATAATTAATAAAAAAGCTTCAGTGTCTTAATTAATTAATTATTTAATTACTGGATGACAAACGTCTTGTAAGGTTTTGAAGTGCAAGTGTAATAATGCAAAAGGTATGTACTATCAGAAGTATATAATACTTCTCTTCGAGAGAAGTGTACAAGCACAAAGCGGGGTAAGTGTAACGTCATTCTTCCCAACATCGGAACATTTGGAGCAAGGTTACTAAACCGAATCACATACGCGATAAATAGTTCCCTCAACATTACTCTATTTGCGTTAAACTATTTGTCAAGGCGCACTTGTGGATTTTTGTTTCACCCCATGACGAGGTTAGGGAGTTGATTGCTGAGGATTTAGTACCAAACAGTTATAGAATCCACCTTACGGTGCGATGCCCATCTGTAGTTTCTTGAGCGGGAGAGCAAACAAAAAGGGTGAGCCTGGGAAGAATGACGTTACATAACTAATGTATTAAAGGGCTCCTTCGGACCCTTAGACACATGGCCCCGCGGATTTCCGAGCCCCCCTATCTAACCAGAGGGAGGGAGTGAAAGAAGGGGGATATTAACAAGGAGGGAACTACTTAGGGGTCGGAAATCGGTGGGGCAAATTGTTGAGGAAGATCGTCTATGAAGAGGGGATGGAAATCCGCGGGGCCATGTGTCTAAGGGTCCGAAGGATACAGAGTGGCATCCTTCTATTATCCCCTTCTGGTACTATGTAGCAGACTACGTTAGTCGTAATTAAATTTATTAATCAAAGGGTTTGGACTTAAATTCATATTGAAATTGAAAATCCCTGACTTTTTAGCTTATCCCTCACCAAATTTTGTTAATAGACCATTTCGGAAATTACATATAGGGAATCCAACACACAGGGGGGGGGTCGCCATTGGGGTCTTCTCTGTCTCGCCAAGAAGTCAGCTAGCCTCCTGCGTGTAGTGAACTCTGGCTCCGTATGGCCTGGGAAATAACCTAAGAGCGGGGGAGGAGACCGCCATTGGGTCTCCTTCTCGCCAAGAAGCACCGCTAGAGGTAGTGCGAGTTGGCTAGGCTCCCGTCCCGTCCCGCGTGTAGTGACCTCGGGCACCATCTTTCGAGGGAGATTACCCCAATAGACAAATTCGTTTGTTACAAACAGAGAAACAAACACACAGGGGCGAGGCCGCCAGACACGGAAGGAGGCTAACCAACTTGCGCTGCCTTTGGCGGAACTTCTTGGCGAGAGGGAGGATGCCCCAATGGCGGCCTCCACCCCTGTGTGTTAGTTTCTCTGTTTGTAATGAACGAAGAACGAATTGGTCTATGGGGGCCTCGCCCCCCACTGTGTTGGTTTCTCTATACGTAATTTCCGAAATGGTCTATAATTTCTTCAAAAATAGTTTTGGTGATAGTCCCTTCCCTTCCTTGAGGCTTTCTTTGTCCATTTGTAGGTAAGGGTTTGAAGCGAAAATAGGGTTGGGTCTCTCTGTCTTTTCTTCCATTCTAGGATTCTATGGGTTATCTTATCTAAGATCTTTTATCTTTGTTAGCATTTGTCAATTCTTTTGAAATTTACGATGTTGAAATCGGCGGTAGCCTGGTAGGGCAGTAGGGGGAGTCGGCGTCCGAACCGAACTTTTCTTGGAAATTTTTGAGTTGGGGACCCCTACTGGGCATGCGTGAAATTGAATTCAGACAGAGCATTGGGAATTTGGGAATACCATAGCATAGCGTCTAGACTAGGAGGATTTATACCATATACACCAGGAGGCGAGGCTAGTAATTGGTAGAGCATTTTGCCCTCCAGGCTCCAGGTAGCGTATAAATGGTATCAATCCTCCTAGTCTGTAAACTATGTATAGAGCTATCTCATTTGTGACGTCAGTGCCAAGGTAAAACGTCACGGGCTTAGCTTTGGCAGTGGACGGCCATCTTTGCTACCGCTTTGGTTCTATGGGCAATAGTATAGGTGACGTCACACTAAGGCTTCTGTGATAGCTCTATTGGCAACGGCATATCTCTTGAATCATAGGTTGAACCTATCCGCCGAGTCGTTCGACGCTTAGAGTCACGTGATATTGCGCAATCACTTCTGCAGCAGTAGTAACACTACTACAAAATATAGTTCTTGACATACTCCATTGTACATCCCTTTAAAATCTACCCGTGAATCAGCGTTTTTTGAATATGTTTACTAAGTAAATGTATTGGGACTTTATTCGGGCAAGTTAATCTTAATTAAAACTTAAAGTCAGTTATGGGGATACTTCGATTATGTTCATGCATTAAAAAAATTACACAATTAAACAGTACGAAACCATAAAAACGAATATTCTTTAACCACAGTTCGAAAACCATTCCGTTTTAAGAGATATAATTTTACTAATTAAGATTGCTTACCTCATCTTCTTTATTCAAAAACGGAAGTGGGGTTCAAACACGCACAAACACATTTTCCGGTAGGGGTTTCAGTTTCAGGCACAAAAGGAGATTTTCTGGCACAGAATTTTTTTTTTTTTTTTTTTGTTCAAAACCGAAATTTTCCGAAAATATAAAGTTAAATTTCTCTGGCGCACTTCAGGTGTTTCGATAAAATTAGGTAGGTGGAACTTTACTTTGAAAACACGTGTTTACCCGAGAATTTGCGACTCAATTCTGATTTAGTCTGAGGGAGGGATGGTCCGTCTAGGTTCGGTTTTTCTACAGGGATTTTGGGACTGATGACGTATGAAACTAAATTTATGGTCCCTCAGATTTATTTTTAAACTCTGATTGGTCACTTTGGAAGGGGTAAGGGGACGAAATGGCTGGGTACTAACTGTTGCACTAATGGTACCGTCATACGTTTATAACCATAAGTATGACTCTACCTATGCTAAAGACTTGACTACACTCGGTTAATTTTGCAGGACTTCCGTCTTCCTATTTAGTCTGCATTACTAAACCTTGACAGCGACTCACCAGGCGTCGCTTTACCTCGAATCTATGACCTAGCTACGTCACTTCATGACAAGCTCTTAGTAACCAGTGACAAACTTATGGAAGATATCTAATGGACTTATGGTATGGCGTCCTTCGGGTGAAAATGGGGAGATGGACTCGATGTCGCCAAAGCAGGCCCTGGGAACCATTTTCACAGGTTGGTGTTTATTGCGAAATACTCGGCCGTTTTGTATTCTTTAAGCTAGTAGAGGGTAAAGTTCGAGAACGCCCCCTTGTCAATTTGAAATGTGTGTATTTATTGTGGCTTAGGACAAAAATATTCCTTTTCAAGTTAATGTTTTTCCACGAATTTTAAAGGGACTGTGACATTATTTTATTTTAAAGGGAAGATCACTCTTTGCATTCTTTGGTTTTCTGCTCAGTTGGCAACGAACCAAAAGGGATTTAAAGGTGTGGACCGCACGCACGGACCAATCTGGGAAGTCTGGTCCTCAGTACCAGTGACCCCCTTAGTAAACTGGTCCTTGGGACCGACCTCCCCCCTTAGTTTTACTATAGATTTGCAATTAATAACCTTGTACCGAGGACCAGAAACCCCCCACTTCATGAATTTAAAAACTGCTCCGAGCAATTAAATTTTAATTCCAAACCAGTTTTTAATTATTAAAAAACAGTAAATTATGGTTCTGACTATAAAATTTACTGGTAATTCAACTGCAAATTATACAAAAGTACAAAACCAACCGAGATGTCGGTAATTAAATCGGCTTCACCTGGGTTTCCATAACCCCTATAGGGACTTGGCAGTACTACGTCATGCAACGTCATGCAACGTCAGGCTACCTTCCATTAAAGCTAAAAAACATACCAGGAGGAGAGGGGCTTATATAGCTTTCATTCTGTTAAAAAAACATACCATAATGGCGCTGGGGGCGTAGTTAAGCCCGAATTGCCAAGTCCCTATAACAAGCCTATCTCAAAATGACGCGTCGTCTGCTTCATACTAGTAGATCATACACATGTACTTTCACCAATCCTAATTTTTATGTAAGACTCGTCGGAAAATTTCTTCGTTAAACAAAAGACTTCAAAAGTGGGGATTAATATTCAACACTCATTTTTTATTTTGCATCTTTGTATGTATGGGTTCCTTAGGGAGTCCGTCCTAGAAGAATCTCTTGTTTGTTTAAGCCTCGGCTTCCTGCAGTTTGTATGCTCTGATGGGGATTTTTCTTTACAAAGTTCGTCCCCAACTCGTTAAATGTATTTAATTAGGCTTAGCTCCTGTATTTAATCCCGGCAACGACCGCTTTCTCTGACCTTTAGTTTTTTGTTTTTCGATCATGGAAGCTAAAACCTTTTAATCTAGGAAGAGTTTATTTTGTAAGTAAAACCATAAGTAAATAAGTAGCTCGGATAAGTTGATTAGGCAATGCAAACGACCTCTGTGGTTTGAGTCCTCTTATTAACATACATTGCATATGTTGAATACCACTAAGATATTTAACATTTCAACAATGAAACAAGAAGTGATATCTAGTTTACTAGGGAGAAGGTATAAATTCGCGCCACATTTCTAGCTTTATCTCCAGTCCAAACGTATAGTAGGTCCGGAGTTAATCCCCGCCGCCTCTAAATTACAACCAGTATCTCATTGGTTCTTGAAAACTCACGTCAGCGCGACCTACGCGAATGACGAAAATTACAGTCATATTTTCCGACTGAGGAGAGGCGAAATAGCCTGGCCTCCTTTTACGTTCCCCCTTGTATTTTGAAAGGGGGACTGGCACTATGGCGCGCGAACACTTAGGCAACTTAATCCTTCTCCCTAATAAACTAGATATCGCTTCTTGGTAAGGTAATACCTAGAAAACATCTTCAGCATTATTTCATCTTATTTGAGTCAATAACTCGGAAATCGTGATCGTAGTCTCAAAGGCTCAATTTCTTAAAAAGTGATTTTTATAGCAATGATCCTTCATATTAGCCAACAAATTATGTTATCCTTTCGTCAAATGTGGAATGTGTATTTAGCTAAAAATGTTCTTGGTTGTTAGCACTCCGAACAGAGTAAAAATATAATATAAAAGGGATTTTTCATGAGAGGAAGTAGATTTTTATTTTTTTTTGGCTCCTACGTATTGTTGTCTCTTCTGAAGCGAGTTACTACGACAAGAGAAAGTTGAGAAATACATCTTGAAAAAAATAAATAAGGAGTAATTAAGGGAGTAGTCAAAGAGTATAAATAATGAGGAGTAGAACACTGAAGTGGAGAGTTTTCGCTTATTGGAATAGAACTATCTCAGTTGTGACGTGAGTGCCTGGGTACAACGTCACGCTACTAGCTTTGCCAGTGGGTGGCCATGTTTGGTACCGCTTAGGTTCTATGGACAAATAGCATGGGTGACGTCCAGGGTTGGCGATTTTTTTGATTTAAATCGGATTTTTTTGATTTTAATTGACTTATTTGATTTTTTTGATTTTTATTGAACTAATAGATAGTAAATTACCAACATGAAAACTTTTGAGTCAAAATTAAGCAAAAGCAAAATAATCATGACATTTAAGCAGCTATTTGATATTATTACTATTCAAATGCTTGTATAAAAAGACTAGCTTGACCTCTATTTCATTTCCTAGCCTTTCCAGCAAGACAAACTGGAGTTCTGGGAAAAACATAGATTGAAATATACCAAAACCACGATTATTTTTAATTTTAGGTCTTTTCTAATTAAGTTTCTTCTCGAGTTACTTAAAATACTCCTTGGAATCTTAGAAAACATTTTTTAAAAATAAAAATATATTCTTGATTTTAATCAAATGATTTTTTTAAAAAAATCGCTTGATTTAAATCATGATTTAAATCAAACTGATTTAAATCAGACAACCCTGGTGACGTCACACTAAGGTTTCTGAGGCAGCTCTATTCCTCTTTAGTTTCATTGCATCTTGAAGGACAGAGGAATGGAGTGGTAATCCTCATACCCATAACGTTGCCTCTGTACGGAACGGTACCCAAGTCCTCCCAACATCCTAAGTGGCGTTTTGGTAGGGTTGTACAGTACACAATCGTACGTAAAGGACGCCCCCTCTGTTTTAAAAATAGAAGCTAGTTCAGATACAAATAAAATGGCGCTACGCGGCAGCACTTAACAAAATTTTGCCTCTTCCGAAGGGTAGGGGCGTGCGCGAGGTACACTGGTTGGGAGGTCGTCTATGATCATTCCACTCCATTTACCTCATTTCTCCCTGCAAATACCTCCTATAGGGAGCTAACAACTGGCTAGGGGGAAGAGGTACTCTGACGTCACGCAGCCCCTCTCTGGTTGGCATTTTTGCGCGTAAAATACTGTTTCCAACCGCTAAGGGGGGGGGGGTGAAACTCCAGTAAGAGATAGGATAGAAGGGTGTGATGTTTCAGGGTCAGAACTGTTAGCTCCCTATGTATTCTCGCATCACCTCCCTTCGTTCTCCCTTACCAAAGAAACTTCTCATTTAGTTTCTCCAATCTCTTCAGGAGTCTTTTTATAGCTCTTTTCTTAAGCCTCGGCCATTTAGTCTGTTTGCTTAGGGCTTTAGTGGACATCTCAGGTAGTAGGTCGTAACTTTGCTCCGTGAGTTAATGGTCCGCAACCCATATAGCCCTATAGCTTTCTTTGAGTATATCTCTTTCCTTGGAAGTTTTATGAAGTATTTGGCAAAAATGTCTGTGATCATTTTTTTTTCGAGATAGAATCTATAGTAGGCCTTTCTAGAACTTACTTTCTAAAGAAAATGTCTCTTTGAAGTTTGAATGCCCTTAGGGTGACCCCACGCACCAATGTCAAGGTCATAGCTATCAAGTTCTAGAGTTCCAGCCAGACTTTATCCAATGTCCAATCATTTTGTTCCGTCGCACGCGACGTTTGCACGGTTGTGTTTATATGGTAACCGTTAAAAGCATTTTGTGTGTCGTTAAAAGACATCCTACACTTTGCGTGCTTGCCGGGAAATATCTTTTGAGAGTTTCTAGGAAAACTGTAGCGCCAATATAATCTGTAAACAATTAAGAAACAAAACCTATTTAAGTATAAACTATGGACTTTACATTTTGCCATCCGGGACACTGTTTTCGAGTTAAGATTAGATTATTTTACGGATGACCCCTTAAATTTAATTAAGAAACTGATTAAGACAATGATTTCTAATTTAATTAAGGGGTCATCCCTAAAATACCCATCAAATCATAACTAGAAAACAGTGTGGCCCTTGTGGCAAAATGGAGGCGATAGAAGTTAAAACATTTTCGACTCAAAATCGCCCAAAGAACATCCACCTTAATTTATGGCAGACTTATCAGAAACATCGTGTAAATAATGATATTTACTTCATTGTTGCCACTGCAATTCTATAATATCTCACTGCCTATTACCGCGCTCTATTGAAGTCGCGAGAAATATTTCTGTAAGCACATTTATCATCCATGACAAAAGTTGTTTCGCAACTAAGCTCAATTCTCATAGAAAATAATGAAATGGGGATATAACAGTCAGTAAAACCAGAAGTGGATAATTGAAGAAGGATGACACTGCGCATGCTCTTAATACTTTAGTTATGTAACATGATTCTTCCCAGGCTTATCCTCAGGAATGTAGCCACAAACCATGTTGCAAAGAATCATGTTACAATTACCCCGCTTTGTGGTACACTTCTCTCGAAGAGAAGTATTATTTATTTCTGATAAAACACGATCTTGCTCCTTTTATAATAATAGCTCCCTCAATATGTTGAACTCCCTTTCGAAATAGAACTCGTAGACTTCATTTATAAAAATAATATTCTTTATAGTGTACTGTTAATATCGAGGGGTTAGTCACTTGAATAATCAGGTGTACAAAACCGCAGAAATCGATTACTTGATTTCTAGAATTCTTTGAAAATCATCAGTAATCAAAATCATTCCTGCGGGTAATCAAAGGTAATCAGAAATCTCCGATAATCAATGGAAATCACGTGAAATCTTGAGAAAATTAGAAATAATCATATGATTTACTAGTAATCTTTTGTAATCACCTCGGTAATCACGCCTTTCGTGAAATAATCACGCATAATCAATGGAGGAATTCGAAAATCCAAAATAAAAATCATAATCAGTTGAAATAGAAATAATCACTGTATTCATCGAAATTCACGAGGAATCCAGTGGTAATCACGGCATTCACCAAATAATCACCGGAATTCATTGGAATTCAAACGGAAATCACAAGTAATCCGCGGCAATAACGGGAAATCAGTGTAATGATTATGGAAATCACCGAAAATAATCGTAATCACAGAAATCAAGGAATTCGTCCAGTAATCATAGGAATTCACATAAAAATTCAGAAATCAGTAATCAGGTGTACAAAATTTTGGCGAATGACTAGCCCCTCGGTTAATATTGACAACTTTTGGTCTAAAAAGATTAGGGGAAAAAACCACAGGAAATAGTCAGGGAAAACCTTATGGGAAAATGAACTACGAATTTGTTGCTTCTGTAGCATTATTGGATTAGATAATACCATACGACTCTACGAGATTTTTAAATAAAACTAAGACAATAATAGTTTATCCTTTTCCGGAAGTTCTAGGTCTATACTTCTTCTTTCTAACCAGTTGCAGAATTGCTATTGTTTTTATCCCATTTAGCTTGGATAATACTTTTTCCAATGATTGTTAGGCCTTTGCTCAATCCCCTCATGATCTCTTCTTTGTGATCCCCGATAATATAAGCTATTTTGGGTTTAGTACCGCCAGATAGACTAAAAATACCCTTGGAGATCTAAAATAAGGGAGTTCTCTGTATCCTATCAGGGATAGATTTAATTTTAGAAGTAGGAATGGAGAACAGAGTAATATCTGGGCGCGCGTCAAAGTCCCGGACCCCCTTCCACGGGACCGGGGGGTATGAAAGAAGAGGTGGACAAGTCATAGCAACGGAGGTAAAAAGGAATTACGTAGTATTTTTGGCCATCCCCGTCAGCAACGTCATCAAAACGTATAGTTTAAGTGAGCCATGCAATAAGATAATTTCAACTTTTCGTTATTACGTGTTGGAGGGAGGGGCTCTTTACTGGGTGGTCTATGAGTCGGAATAACTGAAGTAAATACTAACCGTTAGACTCCATTCCTACTTCTAAAATTAAATCTATCCCTGATCCTTATGGCTTTTGGGGGAAAAATCACCTTGAATTATTTATACCGAGCTTCATTTGTCGGTGTTAACTTTCATTAATAATTATAACGTGTACTTAATTACTAATTGATGTAATAACATACGTAGCCGGGGAAAAGATCAAGGCTATTTGGCTTTGTAGTTGTGGACTCTTCTTATTTAATTCATCTACGAATAAAGCCACCTTATTTGCCTTTACAAAAGATTTATTGTTTATTGGGAATCGGTCTGGGACCTCAGAAAACCCAATGCGTTTTAGTGACTCTAATATACCTACTAAGCCTTGGTTGACGTAAAATAAAATAGATTGGATTAAATATTGGTTCGCGATTAAATGGTTCCATTTCATTTGGAAGTGGAAGTTAGGTTTTATTTGTGTACAATTCACTAAGTTAATTTTGTCAGCGGAGAGAATTTAAAAAGAAAATTTATAGTATAATATTGCAGTAGTTTTTTAGAAAAAAAAATTATATCTAGTATCATAAGTTCATAACCACCGAGTGTATGACTTCAATTTTCTCTTTCGTCGTTCTCGAACTAGTTATCTCGAGCTGTATAAGTCTCTAGCATTACGAAAAGTATAGGTAGTGCCATTCATACTTATGGAACGTATAAACTTATGCTAGTATACCACACAGAAGTAAGCTGTACCTTTTTCAAAGAGTGACTCAGGTCTACTAAATCACGTGACCAAAAAGAAATTTTCCAATGCTTTAAGGATATAGACGCTATATTGCCAATGCCGCTAGATATACGAAATAGATAAAAAAGAAAAGAGTTTCTTTCAAATAGTGTGCAGGGTGGTTTAGTTATTCTAAAACAGTAGCTTATACGCATGCTCGTACCGTCTAAGGGCCCCGGATCGCGTGTTGCTGTCTTGATAGGGGCCCGAGATTTCATCAATTTTCCCTAGGGGCCCACAAACTTTCGACGGTCCTGGCAACAGTACCTTAAAATCCTGAAAAAGTCAGGTAATTTTTAGTGAAAATCTATGGAATTACCTAAACACTCCTATATGCATTTCTATGACAATAGGAAGCCCCTAGATTATAGTAGCATCAGGTATAGATTTCATTTTAGAAGTAGGAATGGAGAACGGTTAGTATTTACTTCAGTCCGACTCAGACCACCCAGTATCGAGCCCCTCTCTCCAACACGTAACGAAAAGTTTAAATGATCTTATTGGCTCACTTAAACTACGTTTTGATGACGTTGCTGACGGGGACGGCGAAAAATACCATGAGTTAATAATATGTTAGCTCCCTATAAGTTACTCAGGGAATTCATTTTTATACTCCAGCGTTTTCTCCCGCGCCGCCGGCTTCCCAATTATATGCGACGCTCAGCGGCCGCCACGGGAACGAAAATCTTATTTACTCTCCTTTCCGATTTTTCCCTGGAAGCGCGTGTAGTGGAAGCTAGCCAATGATATCGGAGCTATTTAAGCAGCCAAATATTTCACTCAGTAGCCTCGGTTAAGAAAACGGTTAAGAGTTCAGTGGATTGGATTTAGCTGTTGTATAATTTTCTCGTTTTAAGTCACAATATCGGCAAATTGCATTGAGTTCGTGCATTTTTTTTGTCTCAGTACTGACACAAACGCCTTGATTTAATGTTAAATTGTTAAAACATAAACATTCACGATTAAAACACTCCCTTGGTGAAAAAGCAGCCGACGACTCGAGGTCGAGGAGCCGTACGAGCGGGATTTTTTTTCGACAAGAGAGAGCGCAACATTCGGATTTTTTCCCGCGCGGGCGAAATGAGAAGAAATCGCTGGATACATTACGCCTATGGAGCCTGAGTAACTTATAGGGAGCTAACATATTATTAACTCATGAAAATACGTAATTCCTTTTTACCTCTTTCGCTATGACCCGCCTCTTCTTTCGTATTCCCTCCCCCCTCCGTCCCGTGTAAGGGGGTCCGGCACTTTGACCACGCGCGCCCAGATTACTCTGTTCTCCATTCCTACATCTAAAATTAAATCTAGGCCTGCACTGTTAATGACCTAAACACACCTATATGCATTTCTATAACAGTAGGAAACCCCTAGATCATAGTAGCAATGCATTATTACTGCCTCTTTTATGGATGGCTATTATTCTCAAATTACTAAACCACACTGCGTGTGTATAGGGGAAATTCCTATTGTGTCGACCAGACTGTCTTCGGGATCTTCCTCGCTTTAGTTCTACACTTCTACTTGCCTTTTAAAGATAGGCTATAACAACCGAAAGAAAAGTCGAGAAAGTATAGTGTCACAAACGACCTTGAAAGGAGACCATTACCCGTTCAAAATCGCCTTGAATACCTGGGTTTTTAACCCATTCTAAGAATGAAACCCATTGCAACCGAATAGCGGTCTATACCGAGAGTCCAGGAAATGGAATTTGGCTCGGCGGCTTCAGTGATGGTTGATTTGGCCAACTGATAGCTATTGGAGGAACTATACTAGAGATGTTAAGTTACACAGTATTGCTCTAAAGAAAGCCAGGGACAATTGTTGATTGACATAATCAGGGATTGATTTAATTTTAGAAGTAGGAATGGAGAACGGGGTTAGTATTTACTTAAGTCCGACTTATCATAGCCCAGTATAGAGCCCCTCCCTCCAACACGTAACGAAAAGTTTCAATTATCTTATATGGACTTGGCAGTACTACGTCATGCAACGTCAGACTACCTTTCACTAGTGCTAAAAAACATACCATAATGGCGCTGGGGGCGGAGTTAAGCCCGAATTGCCAAGTCCCTATTGGCTCACTTAAACTACGTTTTGATGACGTTGCTGATGGGGACGGCGAAAAATACGTAATTCCTTTTTACCTCTGTCGCTATGACCCGTCCGCCTCTTCTTTCATACCCCCCCCCGTCCCGTGGAAGGGGTACGGGACTTTGACGCGCGCCCACATTACTTACTCTATTCTCCATTCCTACTTCTAAAATTAAATCTATCCCTGCCGTTCCAAGAATAATAAAACTTTTCATGTATCGTCGCTAAAGCTTATGTCACTTGATCACGCGTCAGTAAATTAGGCATGATCGAGTGAGCTATGGCTAAAGAAACGGCACGCTAAAGAGGTGGCGCCATCTCGGCAGACACTGCTAGACGAAACTGAGAATTTTTAAACTATAAACCCGCGAAACTTTTACACGTTTCGGTCTAAATAAGCAATCAAAGCGATTTATTTCGTAAGATTTTAGTTAGATTACGTTCCTGTCTAGGACTAGAACAGGAAACGTTTTACCTGTTAATGGGGAATTTCTTAACCAGCCTATTATTGGAGTAGCTTTATAACATTCTTTATATCGAACATACAAGATATATAGTGATTGATTTCAAATGGACTGGTGGTGCATGGCTCGCACACCAAAGCCGTACTCTTTTGCCCGGTGATTAGACTGAGCCCCTAGGATGTATTTTTATAAGATACCATGGCTATGAAAGAATCTGCTACAGACCATGCAAGAAGCTATATCTAGTCTATTAGGGAGAAGGTATAAGATGCCTAACTAAATATTCGCGCGCCATAGTCCTGCAGTCCCCCTTTCAAAATACAAGGGGGGACGTAAAAGGAGGCCCCGGACTTTTTCGCCTCTCCTCGGTCGGAAAATATGACTGTAATTTTCGTCATTCGCGTCGGACGTCGGTCGCGCTGACGTGAGTTTTCAAGAACCAATGACATGCTGGTTGTAATTAATTTAGCGGCGGGGATTAACTCCGGACCTACGTAAATTGGACTGGAGATAAACCTAGAAATGTTGGGCGAATTTATACCTTCTCCCTAGTAAACTAGATATCACTTCTTGTACTACTGTTTTATTTCTTGGCGTTGTTTTATTCGAGGGGACAATCACTTATGAAATCATGCCCTCTAGTGAACGATATCTGAATATTGGTTGTTCCAATAGACTCAACCAACAATTCTTTTGAGTTTTTATAACGGCTCAGATCTCGTTCGCGTTTTTTGAGGCGAGAAAGGGATAACCTGATTGGCTTGGTTTTGCCATGCGCAGAACCTGTTTTACCCCAAGAGTCAGACTCTAATCCAATCAGAATTTAAATAAGAGATTTATTTTCGTCGCTCAACGACAGATTGTACTACAGTCAATTTCGTTAGTCACGTGATCCTATCCCTCAGATGGAGACGAAACCTAGCCAACTTGTTTGTTTATTTGTTGGTTGGGTCTATAAGGGTGGTAGGTGTGAATGGGCCTTTATTTTGTAACTCTAGAAGGAATATTACTCCTACAGGTAAACGTGTATTGAAATAAATTCCCCTTTTGTCGGTTGTGTTGTCTTATTTTACGGGAGTTTCATATCCCAAGCGTAGTCCCTGTTGCGTGTGACACGATATCAAATAACTCCGTCTCCGCCCACTCTAGGTTTTTACCTTGTTCCAAGCTACTGTAAAACTTGTAAGTCTGCCTCTTTACTAAATATGCATGTAGGCGGAGAACCTTCCTATACCTAACTCAACTTTAAGTTCAGACCAAAATTGCTAGAAAAATAACTGTGAAGGTAATGCTATAGTACGCTTTGAAATTTTAGAGACGTTTAGTTTGAAATACATACAGGCAGAAGTATATAATACTTCTCTTCGAGAGAAGTGTACCACCACAAAGCGGAGGGGTAATTGTAACGTGATTCCTGTCAACATCATTTTACATATGTTATAGCAAGGTTACTAAACCTAATCACATAAGTATATCTAAATAGTTCCCTCATCATTGAGTACTCTATTAGCGCTGCTTAACTATTTGCTAACCAAGGCGCATTTATGCGCTTGTGCGTTTTTGTCCCATCCACGCCGAGACAATCAAGGTTTGTGCAGTGTTAATTGATTCTAGACTGATTTTCTCACGAGAAAAAAATGTGTTTCTATGGGGAAATATAGTCTGAATAAAAATGCTCTTATATAATACCAAGAAGTGATGTCTAGTTTATTAGGGAGAAGTTAAAAGATGCCTAAGTATTCGCGCGCCATAGTTCCAGTCCCCCTTTCAAAATAAAAGGGGGGGGGGACGTAAAAGAAGGCGCCGGGCTATTTCGCCTCTCCTCAGTCGGAAAATATGACTAATTTTCGTCATTCGCGTCGCGCTGACGTGAGTTTTCAAGAACCAATGAGATGCTGGGTTGTAATCTAGAGGCGGCGGGGATTAACTCCGGACCTACTATACGTTTGGACTGGAGATGAAGCTGGAAATGTGGCACGAACTTATACCTTCTCCCTAATAAACTAGATATCACTCCTTGGTGAAACTATCGTTAGTTATTCTCCGTCCACCTTGTTTTAATACTGCTATTGAATTCCTAAATCACCGTATAAACTAAAATTGATTACATATTAAACGAATCCCAAGCCAAGGAAAAGCCGCCGAATAAGCAAAAAAAAGGAAACGGCTTTCTTCTCTTTTATTTTATTTTTTGGTCTGTTAAAACGGAATATCGACTCGGAATTTCGAACTTGATTCTCTCTCTCTGGTTTTGTTATTTCATAGGCTGAATTTTCCACTATTCTTCTTTTATTTGATGTCTATTGTTTTTGAGTCAAAAAGATAAAGGCCTATATTATGCAGATAATGGTTTTTGGTTTTTCAAAACCCCTTCAACTAGGTAGAAATCTACATTTTGAAGTTTTACAAAATAAATATTTTATATAATATATTAATAATAAATCATTGGATTGTGGGTTGTTTGCTACAGTTTTTTTTAAAATAAAAACTGATATTATAGGGTACTTGTAACACATGGAATACCTGAAAATAGGGGTCAGTTAGGAACATTTTGTATTTATGGTGTTATTTCGCCTAAATACTGGTTTTTCCCTGAACACCGGTGTGCGGCAGGAACAACATTTCTACAGGGGCCGTAGGATTAACGTGGGATGAATTTCCCCTAAATGTCGGCTTAGTTGTGATATTTTATAAATGGAGTAAGCGAAGTTTTTAGAAGTTTAGTAATCATTTGGCATATTGCCTAATAGATTCCTAATTTTAATTAAATAGTACGTTAATTTCAAATTCATATATCTCCATTTTGCCCCAAGGGACACCGTTTTCAAGTTAAGATTGTAAAGAGGATTTTACTGACGACCCCTTTAAATTTAATTAAGGAAACTTATTAGACAATTATTTCTAATTTAATTTAATTAAGGGGTCATCCCTAAAACACCCATCAAATCATAACTCGAAAACAGTGTCCCTTGTGGTAAACAAAATGGAGGCGACATTTTCGACTCATAATCGATCTCCCAAAGAACAAACATCCCCCTTAATTTATGCCAATGCTATCAGACTTATCAGAAACACCCTGTATAATCCTCCGTTTCTTGTTTAGCGTATTCCTCCGAGATTCCTTTTGGCTAGCTGTGCCCTGTGTTTTTTCATCCCATTGGATTAGAGGGTGACTCTGTTAGCCTGGCGTCTTTGAATCCTAGAGTAAGTCAGCGAACGAGAAAGAAGGAAAAGGCGCGGGAATGTATATGGGTGGACGCGGCGTGTTTATCGAGCATCGACCGGCAATTGGCTCATGGGGGCATTGGAAGCCAGCAAGATATATATATGGATGTGGCCTTTTACTCCCAAAACAGATCGAAGCCAACCAGCTCAGCTTGACCAGCAACCAGGCACCCATGCAGTCGATAGACAAGCAATAATCGCTTATGCTCCATCGTGCTGCCGGAAGATGTTACCTCGGACTACCGAAAGTAGCTATAGCACTATATAAGAAAAAGAACTAGATCCAGTTGTATATATGTCTTAGCTATTCGAATTAAGCCACGCACCGTTGATATGACACTATGTTAATAGGAATATTTGTGTAGTCATTTTTCTCAACGTATCTAGGCAGTTTCTTTCGTGTGCTAAGAGCTAACCATAGACTAATCATTGTGTATGATTAGAAGGGGATAATTGAAGAAGGGTGACACTCTCCTTTTAAGGCCGACTTCCATTGAAAAGAGTTGTAGAGAACTGAAAACCGAGTATCGAGACTAACAATGGAGCGACCGTGCCGATTTTCGGATCTCCGCTGGGTCAAAAGATGAAAGGGTTCTAGCTAAATGAAGGCCGTGCAATGTGGTACCACTCTAGCGAACTAAAGATACACAATAGAAAATTTCCTTCAGGGGAAAGCAAAAATTCGAGAGCAATTAAATTTAAAAGGATTTCTATTGTTCATCTTCAGTTCGCTAGAACCTCCACATTGCTAGGCTTTCAGTTAGCGAGAACCATTCCATCTTTTACCGCAGCGGGGACTCGAAAATCGGTGCACGGTCGCTTCATTGTTAGTCTCGATGCTCGGTTTTCAGTTCGCTTGAACCCTTTTCGCTGCTGGAAGTCGGCCTTTAAGCGTTTTGTGGTGGTACACTTCTCTCCTGTTAGGAAACCACTAGATTATGCGATTGAATCTGTTGACTTCGATTAGCCAAGTCATACTGTATGGTTCCCAAGCCAAAGTTGCATCTTGTATCTTTTATACCGATGGAAAAATATATATATATAACCGATATCTGGAGCTCCTAAGAAGATATTGGCCAGAAAATAGCCCATGGATTTGGTTGGCTTCTCAAAACATGTCAGTTTTTGCTCAATACATACTTGCATAGGCCCACGAGAAGTTTCGTTTTTGCCATAAATGGAGTTGGTTGGAAAACTAGGGTGATATAATAATAGGGATTGATTACATTTCTAGTTTTTCTATAATCAATTGGTTTGAATGTTTAACTGGAAAACAATAATTATCCGACGGTATTTAACGCGCCCTGAGTACGTCTTAATTCGGAATGATTAGTTCATTGTTTATCTTAATGCTTAATTTTAATTAAAATTAAAATCTAGAGGTAAGGGTAGATGTGCAGTTTAGTTGACTCATTTCACCGGCATTTATTGCTATTTTTAGATGCAATAAGTGTTAATCTGAGATTTCTTCTACACTGTTTAGAAATGCCATGCAGGCACATGCAATCTCAAAAAATGCATCTCGAATCCCAAGATAACCCCGGTCCACTTTTGACCTTTGGGGGACGCGACATAAATTCCATTGAAGTCTCCTAACCTCTCTCTCTCTCTCTCTCTCTCTCTCTCTCTCTCTCTCTCTCTCTCTCTCTCTCTCTCTCTCTCTCTCTCTCTCTCTCTCTCTCTCTCTCTCTCTCTCTCTCTCTCTCTCTCTCTCTCTCTCTCTTCAATCTTTCTCGTAATAATGAGGTTAAACCTCCTCGACCCATATTCGACCCACATTAGTTATACCACGCGGATTGTCACGTGCTACGACACGGGGTTTATGAAAAGGCTTAAGTGTTTTTGTTTTGATTCCCCTTTTTGGGGTCACGAATACGTCCGTCGGGTCGCGACAAACCAATGAACAATATCATATATAGACACGTAATCCTGATGTTTATTATTTTGTACAGGGTGTTTCTGATAAGTCTGGCATTGGCATAAATTAAGGGGGATTAATTCCGAATAAAAAAAAACCCTTATTTTTCCTATAAGTAATTTAAATTTTTGGCTGGACTCCCTGCAGAACTGTCTTTAGAAACACACTGTGACGCAAAATAGGCATGAAGGCGACTTCTAGGTCTATTTGTTTTCATTTGGTGACAGACAGTTCCCAATAATCCCGTAGTAGGATATAAGAAGAGAAATACTGTGTATCTCCTTCGATAAGCCGACTACATCACACTCGGTATATATATACCTCGCTTGTCAACGCGGTAACAGCTTTGGTCCTTTGGGTAAAGGTCAGGGAACCTGTCTGAAATGTAATGTCCCTCTCGGAAAAGAAACTTTGGCTTCTGTTTGCGCAGAACTTGATCCTTGGTCACCGCCCAATCCTCCATGCGGTTACTCGTATTAAACGCACCTACTTTTTTATTTTCATTGGACATGGTTGAAACAGCGTCTGGAAAACCAGTAAAGGTTAGGGGTTTTGGTTGTAAGTTTTGATATTTCAGGGAGTTTAGAGATAAAAAAACTGTATTAACCCTGTTTAGTACCTCGCGCAATTCAACTGCTCACGTAAACCCTAGCTTAAAAGGTAAACTTAAATTCGCTACAAAAAGCACCTGATTTTATTTCGCCCAAAACCTTTTATTCCCCTTTGATTAGGTTGGGTTGGGTTGTATTCAGTCAGTTTGCACGCAATGAAATACGCGCCGAGTATTGGAATGCGCGGATCTATTAAAAAATATATGATAGCCAATGTTTCAGTTTTTGGGAGAAATTGGGGGAATCGTATTATTCACGAGGTAAAATTCGTCATGCGCAATGATTAGTCTATAGCTTTTCCCACAATAAAGGTGCCTAGATACGTTGAGTGAAAATGGCAGGTACATAATGATTCCTATTAGCTGTATGCATTCCTGAAAGAGCAAATATTATTTTATCACTTAAGTACCCTTTGACGAGGTACTCTCTTTTTTCATCGGCAAATACCCTCTTGGAAAAGTCGAGGATCTTGACTTTGATCTTGGTTTAAATTACAGACGAAAACACAACTCACTTGAAATACGGGGGTGGTAACCCTAGGCATAGATGTAGTTGGCCAAAATAGGCTTTTTGCAGTATTGAATTGGTTTTTGCGACGTACAACGTAAATACTATATTATTTATTTTTATCTTTGCCTGGCAAGTACGCCAACTGTGTTTATCAATTGCAGTAGCAATTATAAAGCCTTAAATTAAGGGGATGTTCTTTGGGAATTAGCATCCCCAGACTTTTCAGAAACACCCTGTATATACATGAACTTTTCTCTATTTTGTACTAAAAATCACCCGGAAGTGTTTAAATCGAGACAATTAGCTTTAGTTCTTGGTATTTTTGGGCTAATGCTAATAGCGCTAAGTATATGTTTACATTTGAAACTTTGCGTGTTTATACTTCTATATAATGGATTTCTGGAGTTGATTTTTAGTGACAGATGATTTGAAGCAACTATTTATTCTAAAATGCACTTATCTTCCTTACAGTTAGTCAAAGTAAGTTTATATTCCTTGAATAAATAGAGCTGGGACGAACTCTTCAAACTTATTTGACTTAGAATAAATTATTTGACTTAAAACAGCAATAAATAAAGCTACTAAGAATCTTCGCGTAGCCAGCCATATTGACTCAACGTATCTGGGCAGCTTTTTTCTTGTGGGAAGAGCTAGCTAGACTAATCATTATGTGTGACGAATTTTACCTCGCGAATATAATAATCTATCTCGCTGCCTGTTGCAACTTGCGTATGATAACCCGACCTCGCGTTGCCATGGAATGTAATGAAATTGCAGTTAGGAAGACTTCACTCAGAATTAGAAGGCGTGACTTGTAGTAAATTCTCAAGCCCGACCCACAAAACCTGCATAGAAATTATCATGGAAGATATATGGGGGTTACAATTATTCCTAGTGTCTTTATGCATTCCTGCTTAAAGTTATACAGCTTGATCGGCAAATCTGAAATAGTAATTGGAAATGGATGGCGTTTGGTTAATGAGGTTTTTCTGAGTTTTTTATACGTCTCGTGAAAGAGTTCCTCGCGTCTGTCAAAAGAGGTCTAATACTTCTCAGTGCACACTGAAACTATGACCTAAAATGAATCTCATTTCACAACAAAACTTGTAATTTTTAAAATTGTATGTGGACATGTTTTTTTATTTTGTTATACAATTACCAAACCAAAAGTCCAATTCGAACAACAAGAAATTGTTTATATGTAAAACAATTACTTGTAAGATAGCAGTGAAGAATATTAGTTCTCCAGTGACAGGGTGACCGTAACCTTTGACCTCAAATATCTAAGGTCATAGATGGAATTTTCAAATCAAACTTGACCACAACACAGACCTTTAAAACATCTTTAATTAAAAACAAGATAATTAAATCCACGCCAAAAAAACAGCTTACCCTAAAATGACATGCGTACTCTCAAAAAGAAAGTTCAATGCTCGGGTCACCCTCAGTATCGGGACATACAAGGGGGTTGATACATTGCATCTCTGCGCATGCACTTTCATGATACAAAGAGACTACAGCGCAGGTTCCAAAAAGCCAGATGGAAGGCAGATTTTTACCCCCCTTTCCTTTCCCTATTAGTAACATCTGAACGAAAAGATCACAATATATCCTTCTAATTTGGCAAGTGTCCCACATGCCGTGAATCGTTCTTAAATCATTGTATAAGAGGTTTAAAGTATGCACCCTTCTTCTGTTCGCCCCTACTGCTGTATTTAAGGTTATGGGATCAAACTATGGTAGGCTTTTCTGTTTTAAGACTTCTTTACGTTCATTGCAACTTTGGACGCGAATAAACTTAAGTGGAAATCAGTTCGCGGTTTACGTTATAGCAAGATTGATGGACGCTACTTCTAATTATCTCTTTTTCAAAGAACGTTTTTAGTTAAGCATCTTCTTGGAAGAACTCGGAAAAGAAACTCGCGTTTTTAGTCTTCCCTTGTTGGTGCATGGTTCAAAATTAGTTCGTGTTGTCTGGCAACCCTGTTCTCAAAGAGAAAATTAATTTTAAGGTAATGTCGTCGAGGTTTTGTTAATCATACTTGTTTACCTTTTCATCCTCTCTTGTTTAACTAAGCCTTATAACGAAACCTCAAAGTCTAGAGGCCAAAATTAGAATTAGTCGAAAGAGTAAAGACAGCCAGCCAGGCTTTGAGAGCTCTACACAACGTCGTTTATTTGGCGCGCTAAATTGACAGATAGATTGCACGTGCTTTTGTTAACACGCCCATCCTGTCCTACAGAGAGAGAGAGAGCGTCGTACCGGAAGGCCTAATTTAAAACAGCGGTGTCGCTATACAACACGCAAAAGTTCAAATTAAAACTAGGCTTAGCAGCGCGAGCAGCGTACATAAATTTATCTATCAGGATAAGGCTTAACCTTAAAAGGCAGTTTATCAAGGAACTCAATTTTGCGAATTTAAAGGCCGACTTCCAGTGAAAAAGGTTCTAGCGAACTGAAAACCAAGCATCGAGACTAACAATGAAGCGACCGTGCACCGATTTTCGATGCCCCGCTGGGTCAAAAGATGGAAGGGTTCTCGCTAACTGAAAGCCGTGCAATGTGGTTCTAGCGAACTGAAGATACACAATAGAAATCCTTTTAAATTTATTTTCTCTCGAATTTTTGCTTTCCCCTGAAGGAAATTCTCTATTGTGTATCTTCAGTTCGCTAGAACCACATTACACGGCTTTCAGTTAGCTTGAACCCTTCCATCTTTTACCCCAGCGGGGATTCGAAACTCGGTGCACGGTCGCTCCATTGTTAGTCTCGATGCTCGGTTTTCAGTTCCCTAGAACACTTTTCATTGGAAGTCGGCCTTTAAGGCGCCTTGCTAATCTTCCTTGAAAAGGGGGAAGGGGTTGTTTTGATCGACTTTTCCAATAAGTTATGGGAAATTAATCATATTTTGAACACCTGGTTCTGTTTGTCAGACGAGTGGCTTAAACTCTCGTTGTAGCTCGGCGGTTGTTATTAGAAATTTCGAATTGTTCCATTAATCCAGAATATTTCTACATCTCTCATAAACATTAACTGGTTTTAACTTGACATAATCCATTGTCCCTACGCGGAAGGCGATCCTATTAAATTCAATATTTTCAAGATAAATGGCCCATTTACAACGTGTTTTCCATCGAATACTTTTAATAATTTATATATTTCTTTGTTAAAAGTTAGTTGTTTTCTCGATTATCTGCGAGTCTCAAAACCAATGACAATCGTGGCGCGAGACATTGTTAACAAAAAGGCAGGGCGTTACGCAATTGGTCGGAGCAGGGATAGATTTAATTTTAGAAGTAGGAATGGAGAACGGTTAGTATTTACTTCAGTTATTCCGACTCATAGACCACCCAGTATAGAGCCCCTCCCTCCAACACTTAACGAAAAGTTTAAATTATCTTATTGGCTGCTCACTTAAACTACGTTTTGATGACGTTGCTGACGGGGACAGCGAAAAATACTACGTAATTCCTTTTTACCTCTGTCGCTATGACCCGTCCGCCTCTTTTTTCATACACCCCCCCCCCCCGGTCCCATGGAAGGGGGTCCGGGACTTTGACCATGCGCGCCCAGATTACTCTGTTCTTGCTCCATTCCTACTTCTAAAATTAAATCTATCCCTGGTCGGAGGAGGTACTTATTTCAAATTATCCTTAAGATCCGAACCTAATTTTAATTAATTTTTAAAAATCATTCGGAGACTGTATTTCCTATATGTTTCATTATATGCATATTGGTCTTATAATTAGTTGAAGAATCGATAAAAAAATCACTTGATTTTCCACTTCACCCTCCCTTTAAGAACAGACTTACCAATTTGTCATTATCTAAGGGCCGTATTTTAGAGGGTGATTTAGAAAAGTATAGAACAGGTTGACTTTTCTTTCTCATTAAAAAAGAAGAGTAAAACCCATAAACCACAATCATTGCCAAAATTTTAAAAAGAATCAGATAAGATGAATCAACATTTTTTTTAAACATTACACGCATTGCCTGTGGTATCGCTAATCTTCTACATCTTAAGTTTAAAATGTGTTGTCTTTGAAAAAATAACCCACGTCTCTCGAGAAGGCGTCTCCTCCAACTGCCAAATGTTAGAATTTATATTTATCCAGTACTTTTAAATTGATTCAAGTTTAGGTAAAACAAGAAGTCTCTTGTGAAATTTTAAAGAATTCGAAAAGAAACTCGGCCTAATTTATGAAAATCAATCGTGGATTGTTTTTGATAACCTTTGATTTATTTGTGATATTTTCTTTTATTTCACGGCATTTTTCTTAATTTTCTCGTACTTTTCACGAGATTTCACTGTATTTCTTAATATTCCCTAGATTTCACGAGATTGCACTGTATTTCTTAATATTCCCTTACTTTTCACGAGATTCCTCTGTATTTCTTAATATTCCCCTAGATTAAACGAGATTCCACTGTATTTCTTAATATTCCCCTAGATTAAACGAGATTCCACTGTATTTCTTAATATTCCCCTAGATTAAACGAGATTCCACTGTATTTCTTAATATTCCCCTAGATTAAACGAGATTCCACTGTATTTCTTAATATTCCCCTAGATTAAACGAGATTCCACTGTATTTCTTAATATTCCCCTAGATTTCACGAGATTCCGCTGTATTTCTTCTTTATATTCCCCTACTTTTCACTAGATTCTACCATCTCTTTTAATATTCCTGTAAATTTCACGAGACTCATTTATAATTCTTAATATCCCCTAGATTTCACGAGCTTCCTCTATATTTCTCAATATACCCCTAGATTTCACGAGATTCCCCTATAATTCATAATATACCCCTAGATTTCACGAGATTCCCCTATAATTAGTAATATACCCCTAGATTTCACGAGACTCCTATATAATTAGTAATATCCCCTTTATTTCACGAGATTCCGCTATATTCCTTAATTTTCCCCTAGATTTCACGAGATGTTTCTTAATATTCCTGTAAATTTCACGAGACTTCCCTATATTTCGTAAAATTTCCTAAACTTTCACGATATTTACCATTCATTCGATTTATCAAGAAATAAAATAGATCCTTACATCCGACTGCCATAAGACGATTTTCCCCCCAAAACTTCTCAACAAACCATGCACTTACACACGACGTATAATCTAGCGAAGCGTCATTGCTACCTGTCTCTGCTCTAGACAGTATTTCCCTGCACTTTATTTTCTTTTTTGGCAACACCCCGTTCAAGAGCGTGCTCAAACCTAACAAGTAACAATCCATTCTTTTTAAAATGTTTCTGCGAGGGAGTTGCCGTATAAACATGGAATATTTTAAATTCTAAAAGAGTTTCTTGCCTCGAAGAGGTATGCATTATACTATGCCATTGTTGAGTGTGTTTTAACCTGAAGGATTGGCAACTTTCCATGGCATTTGGATTGGGATTTAGGCGTATTTTTTTTGCTGTAGTTTTTAAGGCGTCTATAATCCTTGCTCGGATAGGGTGAATGTCACTATGCGAACCCCAAAGAATAAACATCCCCCTTAATTTATGCCAGACTTATCAGAAACACCCTGTATAGCTGAAAGAATTACTATACTCTCCCCTGTACAGTCAAATCAAAGTATACACTCATTTTCCAGTGATTAAATTTCATAATCATAAAACAAGGAAAATAATGTCGCTATTAAAATTCACTTCGAAACTTCAATTTTGATCTTTTTTTTTTATAGATAAGTCAAGCTTGTACGTAATTTCGAATAAATCTATATAATAGAACCTCATTTATAAACTTTAATGAACATCCCTCATTTGGGCATATGTATGCCTTCCGGGCCATTAAAATATTTATTGCCTCCCAAAGGTGCGTGCAACTTTTTAATAGAAATTTAGTAGTGCCAAAACAGGTCATTTTATACCCTAATGGCATCCCGCGGACCTGCCCAAAACCTCGTTTCTCTAGCTTTAATACGAAGTAATTTGCATCTTTTAATGATCAAGTCGCTGCGGAACGAGCTAAGTCCGCTTTAAACCACACTTCTCATCAAAAGTCAATCTTTAAAGGGATATTCAAACGCGCCCCTGAACTTAACCGCCCTTCCCTAGCTAATAAGCATACCGGGAATACATACAGCTACTAGGAATAATTGCGTAGCCAGTTATTTTAACTCAACGTGACTAATAATTATGTACAAGCAGAGCAAGAAGTGATATCTAGTTTATTAGGGAGAAGGTATAAATTCGCGCCACATTTTCCAGCTTTATCTCCAGTCCAAACGTAGGTCCGGAGTTAATCCCCGCCTCTAAATTACAACCAGCATCTCATTGATTCTTGAAAACTCACACGTCAGCGCGACGCGAATGACGAAAATTACAGTCATATTTTCCGACTGAGGAGAGGAATAGCCCGGCCACCTTTTACATTCCCCCTTGTATTTTGAAAGGGGTTGCCTTGGAACTCGCTTTCCTACGAACCATTTAAATCGCAGTTAGGCCTAAAAAGACGTTGACCAGAATTATTAATAGACGTGACGGATATTAAGTTCTAGAGCCCGGAATACCCACAAAACCCGCATAGAAATTAACAATGAAGATATGGGGTACACAATTATTCCAATTAACTGTATGTATTCCTAGCTTTCTAAAGAAACACGGTCCAGCATAGTTTTTAATGCAACGAACATATTTTTGAAACGTAGCTAAAATAACCCAAAAGATTAAATAAAATAATCTTTTTCAAAAATGACTTGTTTACATAAAATTCCGAAAATGTTTTGCAGTTTTTGAGTCTTTTTGACATATTTTTTTCTCTTTATATTTCTATCTTTTGATAAATGATGATGCGGCAGCTTGTTGCAGTTTTGATGGTGTGATAATGTGTTTCACTATGGAGTATGGATAGACATTATTATGTAAGAAACCTTTATCTTACAAACGCGGGAACTGGTTCTGGTTTGGTTTTATATTTTTTATATGACGGCAAGGTCATATTTCGCACCCCTCATTACTATCTTAAGAAACTTGAATTTTCTTACATTTTTTGAGGGATTAATATTTTGTATAACAGAAGTTTATTATTATTCCTTGAGCGAAGTGTTTAACGGTCAATGACATTCTTCATTTTATGTTTAGGCCTACATATATAATTGCCCAGCCCAAACCGCTGAACCTAGAAGGTTGAAATTTTGCAGGGACGTTACTCTTAAGTAGTAGGTACGCACTAAGAAATATTTTTACAATCCGCCGCCATCTTGAAAAATGGCGACTATAATTGTAAAAAACCTTCTTTATGGAATATCGTCCGTGAATTTCAACCGATTTCTTTAATATTTAGTACACTGGTTTGCTATAGCCTATAGACAGGTTTTATGGCTTTTGGGTTTTTATTTTCCGCCATCTTGTAAAATGGCGACCTGAAATATAACCTAAGTCTTCTTTATGGAATAACTTTCCTGCATTGCAACAGATTTCACTAATATTTAGTACACTGGTTCCGTATACCCTATAGACGGGCTTTATAAATTTTGGGCTTTTATTTACCGCCATCTTGTAAAATGGCAGCCATAAAAGAAACCTAAACCTTCTTTATGAAATAACATCAGTGCATTTCGACGGATTTCCCTAATATTTAGTACACTGCTTACCTCTATCTATAGATGGGCTTTATTGCTTTTTGATTTAGAGTTTCCGCCATCTTTAAAAATGGCGGCTAGAAACTAATAAAAAAAACACCGGGGATTCCTTTGCTACTAGTTTCTGTAGAAGGGCCCCCTTTTTTGAATAAAATTGAATTTTAAGTATGAATTTACAATATGAAGAACATAACGTTGGTATATCTTAAATTTTTGGGCGTATGCAATTTTTCTAGTCTGGGAGGGAGGGGTACCCGATGGGGGTCACAATAAAATAAAATATAGGTTTAGATCGAAACTTTAGAAATGATTCTATCATTAGGGGGCCAATCTAACGCGTCTGCCAAAAATTGTTTTAATGGTTTCGACATACACGGGGGCCGGCCGGTCGGGGCATACATACATATACACACCAAAACCCCACCCTTCAAAAATATATATTAATATCCTACAAATTCTAGAAATTTTGAGAGATTTATTAAAATCGAACCGTGCACTTAAATAGAACTATTATAAGGAGCTAATAAACTCGAGTGTGTGATGTGCTTTCTATCGCTATTGAGGAAGGAATAATGCTACCAGTTTATTGCTAGGGATAATAAAAATATTGGGTTTTTTTTCGGGATGGCTTTACTTTTTTGAGCGCCATTTTTCAAAATGGCCACGTATTAAAACCAAAATCGGCAGATTTATGCTTGACAATATAAAGAATGTGTATACCAAATTTCATTTGAATCGGTTACAATTTATGAAAGTTATCGGGTCAATAAGAAAGATATCAACTTCGAAATCTTTTTTGAGCGCGATTTTTAAAAATGGCGCCGTATCAAATCCAAAATCGACACATTTATACCTGGACATATAACGAACACTTTTACAAAATTTCATTCGAATCGGTTGAAATTTACGAAAGTTATTACGTCATTAAGAATTAAAGATAGCATTTTCAAAACCTTTTTTGACCACCATTTTCCAATATGGCCACTTATTAAAATCAAACTTTACACATTTATACTTGAATATAAAACGAACACATATACCAAATTTCATTTGAATCGGTTCAAATTTACGAAAGTTATTACGTCAATAAGAAAAATAACAATCTCGAAATTGTTTTTCGACCGCCATTTTTCAAGATGGCCACGTATTAAAACCAAAATCCCCGCATTTATACCTGAAAACATAACGAACACTTATACAAAATTTCATTTAAATCGGTTGAAATTTACGAAAGTTATGGCGTAAATAAGAAAAATAACAAAAATTTTCGAAATACACAGAATTAGAAATATACTCTTGCTTATAAACTTTTCTAATATTATTGATTAATAGAATTTTTCCCGCGTTCTTTTTCTTCATTTTTCCATTTTTGCGGGAGTCGGTCGGCGGGTCGGGGGTTCATTTCGAGCTGCCTTGCCTATATAGTTTTGCTCTTTCTACATCGAAACTTAATTTTAGTGGTGTAGGGCTCTTGCGCAATTTGGCCTGTCGCGGCATCGAGCCGAATTTATGAAGTAATAAATCCGCCAAAAACCCTCACTCGCCTCTATTCGCCTCGTGCACGAAACTCTAATTTTTCTAAAAGTTTTAGATGCTAGTGGAAAATGGAGTGTACGGATATAGGGCCTAGGCGTTTTGAAAAGAACATTTTTCATTTTAGAAATGTAGGCTATGAGAATTTCGAGGGCATGTAGTGTTCATTGAGATTAAAACGGTCGACGCGCAAGCTGATTTTAAATAAAACAAGATGACCCAAGGGCTTGTGTCATAATTAAAGCCAGCCACATCGTATGATCGTAACGTACTTAAATTGGAACAATTTCGTTCCCTGAATTAAGTTTAAAACTCCACCTGTGAACTTGTAAAGTTAACTAAAACGAAAAATGTTTTCTCTCGACGTTCAAAAATGACGAACGAAAAATAAGATACCGACAAAGGCAGGACTGTGGCACTACTACTACAACTACAACAACAACTACTACAGGGCAGGTGAAACTGAGAGTCTCGTCGTATATATCCATCATGCGATGTGGCTAAAAATATTTTTTTACATTCCTGGCTGCCATTTTACAAGATGGCGGTTTAGAAAAATATTTTTTAGTGCGTGTCTACTACTTAAGAGTAACGTCCCTGCAAATTTTCAGCCTTCTAATTAAAGCGGTTTGGGCTGGCCATTGATTTTTATCAAAAAAAGTTTGGACCTTATTGTATGTTTAGGTTACATTTCGATTTGTAAAGTTAATGCCATTTAAACCCATTGGATTCTCAGTGCCTATTCCTATAACACTAAAGGGGTTTTAAAAGCGAATTTTAAAGGACTAGGAGTTGGTTTAAATTGTAATAAATGGCTTATTGGATTTTAAATAGACTAAAAGAATTTTTAAACTTTTTTTTAACGGATTTCATTGATGCGCATGCCGGACATATTTTAGTTGAAATAATTAAGCCACTAGAATTCCCAAGTCCTAACCCTTTATACAGGGTGTTTCTGATAATTTTGTTGGCATAAATTAAGGGAGACTGTGTTCTTTGGGAAATCTATTTTGAGTCGAAAATGTTCTATACTTCTATCGCCTCCATTTTTCTCAAAGGGACACTTTTTTCGAGTTAAGATTGCTGTAAGAATATTTTACGGATGACCCCTTAAATTTAATTAAGAAACTGATTTAGACAATGATTAATTAATAATTTAATTAATGGGTCATCCCTAAAACATCCATCAAATCATAACTGAAAAACAGTGTCCCTTAGGGCAAAATGTCATGCCTAGAACAAGGCCGAGACATGACCAGGTGATGCAATGCATCTACAAAGGCAGAGCTCTACACCTTCTATTCCAAAACTGTTATCTCTCATTCTGTAGTGTTTACGAAAACTAGCTTAAAGCTCTCTAAACAATGTTTCAAATCTTAATGACTCGTGGAAAATGATCACACGTGATTTTCAATTAAATCATTTTCAATCCATAGGCTTAACTCCAGCCCAAGTGAAATTTAAATTTAATAACGAAAATGTTTACGGGCTATTGCGTTTCGTTTTCCGGTCAATTTGTTAAACTCAAATCATAAAACTTTCTAACGCAACAAGCAATAAGAACTTTGTAAAGTTAACTTCGTTTATAGATATCGGATGAAACTATTCCAATTTTCCCCCGATACAATATTGATAATGAGTGATAAGCCCTGAATTGAACAACATCCATCTGATCCTCACAGACAACGCGTTTACATGTATAGCTTTTCTGAATCTGAGAGAGACTGAGAAGTTGAGTAATAATAATTTGAAGTTATCAAATAAATGCTCAGTTATTGGTGCTAGAAAATTAAGTATGCAATACACTAACAAAGCTGCGCCGATAGCATATGGCGGAATTTAATGAATTCCGACCACTTGTGTCACGTTTTAAACCGTTTAAGGTCCATTCAGACTCTACTAAAATCGTACGTTAATTCACGTCGGCGAAGTCGCTTTCCTCGCTTAATTTATCACGTGTCAACAAATATACGTAAAAAATTCGCAGCGGGTTTAGTTTGAAAAAGTTTCAATTTAGTCTGTCGAGATGGCGCCACCTCGTTAGCGTCTTTTCTTTATCCATAGCTCACTCAATCACGCCTAAGTTACTGACCAGGATATTTTTCGAACTAGTCCTTGGGACCTGTGACCCCCCTAGTGTCCTAAATAATAAAATGGTCTCCGGACTGGTCCCAACCTTTGTTCTCCTATAGACTTGCAAGGTACTGGTCCCGAGGACCAGTCACCCCCACTTTTTGAATTTAAAATCTGGTCCTAGGCTCCTAGCAATTAATAAACTGGTTTTGGACCAGAGGAAGTGTGCTATTTCCCAGACTAACGCGTGATCGAGTGAGCTACGCATAAGCAGACGATATTATGAAAAGTTTTAGTATTCTTGGCCAGCGGTATTTGTTTATCATTTTGGATAAGCAGCTATTTTAGTATCCAAAAGTCTTGGTTCAAAAATCACTCAGTTTTAAGTCAAAAATCGACATATACGTCGTCCGCTCTCGCGTATGAACAGGGAAATGAACGTACCTACGCGAGCGTGACAAAATTAACGAGGCGACCGACGTGAACTAAAGATTTTACTGAAGATAGTCTGAATGGGCCTTTACACAACATCGGTTTAATAGACTTTGTATCCTCTCTACTCCACTTTTCCTTAATCAATCAAGCCCTTACATAGTTGTCGACGTGGGGGCAACGATATTACAAGGATCTTGCCGCTATACTATAGACATAGAGCCGCGTGTAGATAGACACTTTTGCCAAAAGTCTTTCTCTCTTTCTCTCTCACCCTGTCTACAGTGTGCAAAGTCGAACCTTTTATCTGTTCGCTCGATAACCATCTTCTAGACCCGCGTTTTTATATACTTCCTATATCTCGTTCGTTTCACGTGCAATTTACAATACCGAGAATGTATAATTTGTAATGTTTTAAGCCTTAAAATGGTTCGTTCTTTTCAAACAGAAGAATATAATACTTCTGTTCGAGAGAAGTGTACCACCCACAAAGCTCGCGGGGTAATTGTAAAATGATTTCCCTTAACATTTATTATAGCAAGTTTACTAAACCTAACAAACATTCGCGATAAGTTTTTCCCTCATCATTACTCTATAGGGAGTTGCCAGAGGGGTGTGGCTTAAAATGGCTCCTCCCCTTTCCACCAAAATGGCGGCAAATTTCACAGCGTGAAAGACTAGCGGGGGAAGGCTTCTGATTGGATGAGTGAGTGTCTGACGCTTAGTATGGGGAAATTTTCACCCCTTTGCCCACTCCCTATTAGCGCTGCTTAACTATTTGCCAAGGTGCATTCATACGCTTATGTCCCATCACGTCAAGACAATCAAGGTTTGTGGATTAATTGATTGCTGAGGATTTAGTAAATACCAAACAGTTATAGAATGCACCCTAGCACGGTGCGATGCCCATCTTAATTAAGTTTGATGAGCGGGAGAGCAAATGTTCAAAAAGGGTAATTCCCTCGCCTGGGAAGAATCATGTAATTTCATAACAAGTATTAAGAGGATACGGAGTGCCATCCTTCTTCTATTATCCCCTTCTGGTTTCATTGATTAATGCCTTTGGGATGAACTGTATAAGAGATTGCGCGAAGAAAGCTTAGCTGTCACGGAAAATGTACAGGCATAAGCGGAGAAAATCGCCCTGCAAATTTTTGGCCTCCAAAGTTGAAAAGTGAATTCTTGGTATTTGTTGACTGGAGCCAATTTTTTTTTAGATTGTTACTTAAAGTGTATGGGTTGGGCTACGGTTGAAACTCAAATTATTAATTTGGAAAAATTTCAGGAATTGTTTCATTGTCTAATATAATATCTTAAAGAGATACTTCGTGTCCGTAGTTAATCCCCGCCTCTAAATTACAACCAGGATCTCATTGGTTCTTGAAAACTCACGTCAGCGCGACGCGAATGAGGAAAATTACAGTCATATTTTCCGACTGAGGAGAGGCGAAATAGCCCGGGGCCTCCTTTTACGTCCCCTCTTGTATTTTGAAAGGGGGACTGGGACTATGGCGTGCGATTAGGATACTTATACCTTCTCCCTAATAAACTGGGTATCACTTCTTGTCAAAGGACAACCAAAATCTTAAAAATCAGAGATGCCTGAATTTTTAAATGAAAAAACGCTTTGGTAAAACTCTGTGAAATAATACATACTAATTTATATGGGTTCCATCTTGTCAATTTTATTTCAAATTATCAGGGACAAAAAAGGTAGGCAGTTTTCGTAGTTAAAGCTGAGTAAACAAAGTGTTATTTTATATTACCTAACTCCAAACGCAGCTTTCGAAAGTTACCTTTACAATGTTTTATTTATACTTGTTGGGAAAAAGCCTGAGTATAATTGACCTCTTAAAAAGTAAATATCAGGAAAATTGGTTAGGCGAAATTTCTCCTGTTCATATTAAATTTCACCAGGAATTCATACATTTAGTAGGAATGTTGTAAACAAAATTCCTGTGGCACGCTCTACATCTCGTGTCACGATTGACACATAGCGCTTTCAGCCTGTGAGAATTCTCCCAGTCCCGTAGGGGTAAGAGGTTCTGGCTAGCAGACGCCACTAAAAATGGCCGCGTAGTAGTTCTCGTTTTTAAGACAAATTAAATGGTAATTATTTTGCAATAAGAGATAATTTTTATTAAAATATTTACCTTTTATGTTTATGCCCGTTCTTTAAGATATAATCAAGAAGTGATATCTAGTTTATTAGGGAGAAGGTTTAAGATGCATGCCTAAGAATTCGCCGGGCGCCATAGTCCCAGTCCCCCTTTCAAAATACAAGGGGGGACGTAAAAGGAGGCCGGGCTATTTCGCTACACTCTCCTCAGTCGGAAAATATGACTGTAATTTTCGTCATTCGCGTAGGTCGCGCTTACGTGAGTTTTCAAGAACCAATGAGATGATGCTGGTTGTAATTTAGAGGCGGGGATTTAATCCGGACCTACTATACGTTTGGACTGGAGATAAAGCTGGAAATGTGGAGGCGAATTAACACCTTCTCCCTAATAAACTAGATATCACTTCTTGATATAATGTTATGTTACCTGAACCTTTCCTTTAGTTTATTAATAAAACGGTACTGCTATTATCTTGGTAATTTTAATAATACCTTAAAAGAACAATAATAAATACACAGCCCATTATTTTCATACTTAACTAAGACAACTCACAAACGACCACGTGTTTCTTATATACCAACATATAATACAACTCCTGTAACTGTACATAACAGTTTTAAAAATATATATATGAAATTGGCACAGACACAAACGATTATGTTCACAAACGTCCGCCCTCGAAAACGAAAATCCTCTCTCTCTCTCTCTCTACCCCCCAGTTTAAAAGAAAGAAAAATTGACAAACATTTGCTATAAATCGACCTCTAGCTCGTATAAGTTGACGCTGAGAACTAAAGTATGGCTTCTGCCTACGATTTCGTAATAATTTTAGACGAATAATGTTAGGTCGTTGTATATGAAGCCAAAAGAAAAACCTGACTTAAATAAAAAACAAATTTGTATTCCCCCTTTTTCGCTATCAGTTTTAATACAAGCTGAACGAGCTTGTTGCGTCACATATAAGACACGAGGTAAGATTATATACGTGGGGTGGCACACTTCCCCCCGAAAGTAGTGGTTAGTGTTGTTGTAAACCGTGCCAACAAAATGATTTTAGATAAGATACAAATTTTATTGTTTTCTTCAAGAAATGGGCCTGGTGTGTTGCCTGCCTTGTTGTGACTGTTGTCTTAAGGCGAATGATGGGTTTGTTTGTCAACAAAGACTTTAAGATTTAATTAAGATATAACTTCAAACAATATGAAACAAATTTGGTGCAGGACTGGTAACTTTAACTACTTCCCTACTAAATTACACTGGCATTATGATCTAAACTACCCAATTAGCACTAACTCGCGTCTGTTAACCAATAAGAGTGACTAGCTTTCTAGTAGATTTTTTATAGCTACTACATCTCATTTTCAGAGTTAAAGGCCTTCTAAAAGCAGGTCCGAGTATTTATCGAGCCTTAACTTTTTCGAGTCTTAGAAGATCTCTTATCGAGTACTCGGCTCGATACTCGATCGAGTACTCCCACAGCACTACCAATTATCACTTAAGGGGCCAGTATTGCAAAAATATCAGAAAACTAAGGGGGACCATACCCAAGGTCAAGTTTATTATTTTGGACACTAGGGGGTCACTGGTTTCAAGGACCAGTTTATTATTTTGAACACTTGGAGTCACTGCATGGTTTCATATATACTAAAACTAAGGGAGGGACCGTGGTCCTAAGGACCAATTAGTACATTATTTTGGACACTAGGGACGTTGTCACTGGTTCCAAGACCTAGCTAGTTTTGACAAAATATTCTCATTTCCCTGTACAATATCCACTATCCAACCCCTCGACCTTATTGATAAAGAAAACGGCTATAAACCAACCGTACGTAGGGAACTACAGCGCCGCTCGGCGCCTACCAGAAAACTTAGAACTAGAATCGCGGCCTAGAGTTTCTCTGGATTCAGAGGAAATTTCTCTCTCGATGCGTAAAGACCTCCAGTGAGTGAGATTCTCGGCATCAAGTTACGCGAAAACGTGCTCTAAACACGCTCGGCATGTAGTTAAACCTTTATAATAACATCATAAACTAATTAACTTAAATTAATTACTATTAAATATGATAAAATCCAAGATAACAATCGTAATAAGATATTTGCAATGCGGCGTTTCTGTCCTACTCACAACATGAAATTAAAACAACGGTTATTAACAGCGTTAAGTTTAACGGCTGTAATTTTTGCCGCGTGTTTATTAGTATTGGAACTAAAGTCTCGGGGAGATTTGGACCATTTGGAACCTTCTCACTTAAGATTAGGCTTAAGGAACTTAATTTCTCGTGTTAACCCGGCTTCAATTGATGTTGCGGTTCCTGGTGCTGGTGCTGGTCCAGTTGCCAATGTAATAAATAGAAGGTTTTTAAATGAAGCATTAGCTCGTCAGTTAGGGTCAAAAGAAGCCCAGTTGAACCCGGATTTCAAGTTTAATTCTTTGAACAATGTTTCGGCCGAAGTTAACGTGGTTAAAGATGATTACACGGACTTGGTGAAACTCGCCTTGGAAAATCGTGTTCCAAAGTCGAAGGTTTTTAATCCATCGTTAGCTGAGGTTTATGGGATTCAATATACGTAAGTTTTATATTATATTAATTTAATATTGAAAGTTTTCAGATTAGGAGGATTTATAGGACTACCTTTTACACAAGGAGGCCTGGCCGGCTTTTGATTGCACCTGATGGGAGTTTGCGTTTCTTGTGTAACTTATACTTACACCTGAAGTTTGGTCTCCTTGTGTAAATGGTGTGAATCCTCCTTGTCTGAAAGAAAACTATTTAAACACGTGGTTTTTATTTTGCGAAAATTATTTTGGTACGAGGTAATTTACTAGGGAGTAATTAATTACCTGTACATTGATTACGGGTGTAATTAAAATAAAGGTACAGGTATTTTAATGATTACACGTAATCACTTTACAATCATTGTAACTTCATAAGTGTATAGTTTAACGTTGCGAGTTTTTCGAAATTTCGCCCAATAAAAAATAGACTATATATATCACCAAGAAGGGATATCTAGTTTACTAGGGAGAAGTTATAAGATGCCTAAGTATTCGCGCGCCATAGTGCCTGCAGTCCCCCTTTCAAAATACAAGGGAGGACGTAAAAGGACGCCCCGGGCTATTTCCCCTCTCCTCAGTCTGAAGTAATTTTCGTCATTCGCGTCGGTCGCGCTGACGTGAGTTTTCAAGAACCAATGAGAAGCTGGTTATAATTTAGAGGCGAGGATTAACTCCGGACCTACGTAATTTTGGACTGGAGATAAAGCTGGAAAATGGAAATGTGGCGAATTTATACCTTCTGCCTAATAAATTAGATATCACTTCTTGACGTTATGAGATATTAATTTCGCCAAGTTACTCTTTCACTAAAATTGTGTTGTTAGGCATAATTTGAAGATCAAACTTGGGAAAATCACATGTCTTTTTTTCGCTGTGACGTTTAAATCTTTAGAACTATACTTAAAAAAAAATAATTTTATTAGAGAGGTTTAAGAAGTTGTCAACCGAGAAACGTGATGAAGTACCGTGCAGGACGTTTTGTCATTTTTTTCTTCTTCTTAATTTAGTTAAATGAGAACTTCGTAGGTGTTAGCCTAATTAGATTTAATTTAAAAATAATATTGAGAAGCAAACACCTGGAATTTAATTTTTTTCTCACGACATCGAAAGTTTTTTGCTGTCAATTTCTTAAACTCTCTATTAACTTAATGAATATATAAAAAATTTAAAAATTTTTTTTTTGCTGCATATTGGATATTTTTATTAGATCAAATAACGTCAAAGTTTTTAATATCGCTTCATTTTGAAAAACATTTCCATATAAAAATAAATGAAATTCAATCCCAATTTTAATCATTTTGGGAAATAAATACTGCGAATTTTTTTAAAGCTTAATTTTGAATAAAGGGAGCATGAAATGATAATATATGCTCAAAACCCTCATTATAGACTAAAACCATAAGTTTATGAGATACGTTACATGATAAGTATGACACTACCTATACAGTTCATAATGCTAGAGACATACAGCTCGAGATAACTAGTTCCAGAACGACGGAAGCGAGAATTAAAGTACTACACTCGGTGGTTAATTAATTTTGCAGCACTTCCATCTAGCTCCTATTTAGTCTGCATTACTAATTAGGCCTTTGACAGCAGCGCCTCATGCACCAGGCGTATGTCGCTTTACCTCGAATCTATGACCTACCTCACTCACTTCAAAATTACAAGCTCCAGTTTCTAAGTTACCAGAATTTACAAACTTATGGGGAACATATCTTATGAACTTATGTCTAAATATAATAGGTTCACGTTTGGTCCGGGTTTGTTTCAGATTAGATTAGGTAAAGTAAGGTTAAGTTAGGTCCCTTTAGGCCCAAGTTAGGCTTATTTTTTTAAGCAATTTCAAAAGACTTGTGTCATAATTTTACATTTCAAAATTCCAAATGAATCCCAAACAACTTGATTGTGACCCCTTTCATGCTCCCTTAAAAAAATAAAGAAGAAAAAAATGAAAAAGGTTTCTAGTTACGTTATAAATTTTTATTATAGTATATTTAATCTCGAATAATGTCAAGTTAGCACGTTCAAACCATTAACTCTAGCAATGAGTGAACGACAATTAGGTCAAAGGACAGATATTCGAGACACGAAAAATGTCACGTTTTTAACGTAATTAGCCTCGGGTATGCGCGCCAATTTTTGAAATTTTCTCGTAACTACCTAATTACCTTTACAAATAAGTTCAATTAAAGAGAAATCGGATTTCCGTTAAAATTAAAAAGGTAAAAGGGTTATTTTACAAAGAGTAAAGAACTTTATTCTTTTTTAATTTATCAAAATATAGTTATGCCTCTTTTATCGAGATCACATTTGACTAGATTTGAACGAAATTGCTTCAAAGGCTCGCTCAGGATTTTTTGATATATTATATTTTAATTAAGTTCCTCTGAATTTTGAAAGTAAAATCCAATTTGTTATTATTTTTTATTGAGAATTTTCTACATAGATTAAGCCAAAATAGTATTATATATGATCATCATTTTTATTCCTATATTTTCCTATAAAAACACATTTTCCCTATAAAATCCTATAATTATATATTAAGATTTGTCCCACAAAACTCATATATAAATTAATACGAAATATATAGGACCACAATCATTCCTATTGGCTGTATGCATTCCTTACAATATTAAAAAAAATATATTTGAGCAATTAACTTACTGGATAAGTTAGAACGGTCTGAGACGCGCCTGACTTTTGAACGTCTATTTACAATTTAATTTATATATATATATATGAGTTATTAGGTTATCTTATAATGAAACCTATCCTTTTTGGGCTAACTTAGGCCTACCTTTGAAGTATATTATGTACGTTAGATTGTGATATAATAAATCATTGAACCATAGCAGCACCTGCAATCATAATTTTACTAGCGTAGACTGCAGTAACTTAATTTAATTATTAGCTCGTATTATTTATTATTTATTAATATTTTTATTTTTCGAATAAATTTTGAACAATGATTTACTATACCTTGTTATATTAATTACGCGTCCCACCTGTTGTTGTTATTATTTAAATTATAACGTTCTTTCTTTCCAATGTATCAATAATTTACCCTTGCAATTATAAATTAAAGGAACGGTGTAAAGGAAAATAAAGTGATTTTTTTGTTGTCGATTCTTAATTCTACCAGGGATAGATTTAATTTTATAAGTAGGAATGGAGAACAGAGTAATCTGGGCGCGCATGCGTCAAGGTCCCGGACCCCCTTTCCACGGGACGGGGGGGGGGTATGAAAGAAGAGGCGGGCGGGTCATAGCGACAGAGGTAAAAAGGAATTAGGTATTTTTCGCCGTCCCCGTCAGCAACGTCATCAAAACGTAGTTTAAGTGAGCCACCCAATAAGATAATTTAAACTTTTCGTTACGTGTTGGAGGGAGGGGCTCTATACTGGGTGGTCTATGAGTCGGGCTGAAGTAAATACTAACCGTTCTCCATTCCTACTTCTAAAATTAAATCTATCACTGATAAGACCAAGCTGCATTATTAGTGAAACATCCAGGAAATACAGTCTAAGAATGATTTTAAAATTGAAATTAGTTTCGTAAATTTCATAGATAATTTTAAATTTGCACCTCTGGCCAATCGCGTAACTCCCTGCCTTCTGGTTAATAAACAACAGGTATTAATTTAAAAGCATCTATGAAACTAATTTGAATTTAAATATCAGTTTGAGACTGTATTTCCTATATGTTTCACTATTCAAATTATTCTTATAAAACACTTGATTTTTTCTTTAAATAAACCATACCACATACAGCAAGCATTTTGGAAATTATCATTTATTTGTGACGATATACTGCTGCTATAGCAGGATGTCAGAATGTTATGTATGTATTTATGTTTTCATTAGACCTCAAGGCCACCTACCAACTCGAGCTGGGTTTTAATTCATTGGTTTTGCTCTACGCGTTATTAAGGTCATCAAGTTATAGTAGCACGTGGAAACGAAGACTCGCTTCAAATTGGGATAAAGATCTTATATGTTAATTTATACAGTTACGTTTAAGTATAAAATCGATGGAATTCGGAATAATCTTGGTGTCGTAATGTTTGAGGAAATTACTGTTAACATAAGTCAATAATAAGATATGTTCCTCCATAAGTTTGTTAAATTTGGTAACTTAGCTTGCAATTTTGAAGTGATTGATGTAGGTCATAGATTCGAGGTAAAGCGAAGTACGCCTGGTTTTGGCGCTGTCAAAGGCTTAGTAATGCCAGGGATAGCTTTAATTTTAGAAGTAGGAATTGAGGACGGAGTAATGTGGGCGCGCTTCAAAGTCCTGAACCCCCTTCCACGTGATGGAGGGGGGGGATAGAAAGAAGAGGTGGACGGGTCATAGCGACAGAGTCAAAATGGAATTACGCATTTTTCGCCATTCCCCGTCAGCAACGTCATCAAAACCTAGTTTAAGTGAGCAGCCAATAAGATAATTTAAACTTTTCGTTACGTGTTGGAGGGAGGGGCTCTATACTGGGTGGGACTGAAGTAAATACGAACCGTTCAATCCATTCCTACTTCTAAAATTAAATCTATCCCTGGTAATGCAGACCTTGTGCAGACTAAATAGGAGCTAGATGGAAGTCCTGCAAAATTAATTAACCATCCGAGTGTAGGACTTCAATTCTCGCTTGTCATTGTCGAACTAGTTATCTCGAGCTGTAAACCTCTAGCATTACAAACGTGTATATTATTGTCATACTTATATGGAACATTTCTCATAAACTTATGCTGTTAGGTTGAATTTGGTAATATTGTAAAGATTTTTGGGAGAGATATTTATTTGTAATTTCAAGGGTCCGTGACAATAGGTGATTGCCAACGTTCACCAAGGTCACTTTTAACCATTTTGTCGTTTAGGAAATATTGTCAAACGTTTCCGGATTCCGGAAGTTTACGGATTACTAAATAAGAAGTTTGGGAGGAGGAGGGACGTGATTACGAGTGTTTTTATGGTTCGTCTGCTAGGAATTTGGCAGGATTATAGGCTCCTTTTTACTGTTTAGGGCTCTATATATTCTTTATCATTACCCAAATGTATACATATAAAGTTGAAATTTATATTATATTTAAAACAAACCACTATATAAAATTAAAATGTTATTTATTTTTCGAAAGACACTGAGAATTGACTACACTCGGCTTCTTATTTAGTCTGCATTACTAAGCCTTTGACAGCGTCTCACTATGCGTATGTCGCTTTACCTCGAATCTATGACCTCCTACGTCACTTCAAAATTACAAGCTCCAGTTTCTAACCAGAGATTAACAAACTTATGGGGAACATATCTTATTAACTTATCGTAATATTAGTATTATCAAGAAGTGATGTCTAGTTTATTAGGGAGAAGGTGTAAATTCGCCCCCACATTTCTAGCTTTATCTCCAGTCCAAACGTATAGTAGGTCCGGGGTTAATCCCCGCCTCTAAATTACAACCAGCAATCATCTCATTGGTCCTTGAAAACTCACGTCAGCGCGACCGACGCGAATGACGAAAATTACAGTCATATTTTCCCACTCAGAGGAGAGGCGAAATAGCCCGCGGCCTCCTTTTACGTTCCCCCCCTCCCCTTGTATTTTGAAAAGGGGACTGGGACTATGGCCTGGCGCGAATACTTAGGCATCTTATACCTTCTCCCTAATAAAATAGATACCACTTCTTGGTAGGATGTTATAGAATAACTAGAGCTTCATTTTGAGTACCATGGACCTTTCCATGTAGTCACTGACACTTTATTTTAAATTAGGCTTAAGTTAACAAGTTTTTTAACTAAATTCTTCAAGAATCAAGATAGGTCGAGGCCAGACCTCGACCGGGGAGCTCTCGTAATTTAATTTATAAAAATAATTAGATAAATCTTGATCAGTTGAAAGTTAACCTTTTCGTACCCTCAATCTCAATTTCGATCTCGGAAACCTTCAAAATGAAATTTATCTTAAATGAAAGAAGAAAAAAGGCAACCCTTAAAAAAACTAGTTTTCCCACAAAACCTACGCTTAAAAGACTTCTTTTTAAAACCAAACAAGCAAGTAGCAGCACCGCCACGATATCTGATAAAAAACGACTCCCTGTGTTTAAAAAAAAAGCCGCAAACATTTTCCACTAATTACAAACAAGAGTAGATTACGGCAAATGGCGATCGAGCGCTACCAGAATAAAATAGAAAAAAATGGCCTTTGGTAAAGTTGCAAAAACAGAGATAACAACTCTCTTTCTTAATTGCAAAGTGCATTTTCGTTAGATTTTCGCTTTTGCAAAAAAAAATATACCGTTTAAAACTCATCCCTTACCCTTACGTAACATTGAAACAGAAATTCCTCAATTGAAGTAAAGTATTGATTTTATGATAATTTAAAGGGAGAAAGAAGTTTGTTAATTGAAGTAAAGTATTGATTTTATGATAAGAAGTTTTCCATTTTCTAATACTTTTTCGTGTCATGTGATCGTTGTTTTCATACTTTGTTGGTGTCACATGATCGTTGTGTTTTAATACCTCTTTCATGTCATGTGATCGTTGTGTTTTAATACCTCTTTCATGTCATGTGATCGTTGTGTTTTTTATACTTTTGTTGGTGGCACGTGATCGTTGTTTTGAAGTTAAACACGTTACTGTACCACGGATTTTATCAGGAATACATACAGCTAATAGGAATGATTAGCGTTGCTTTACGGGAATCTATGACCTACGTCACTTCATGACAAGCTCTCATTAACCAGTGAAAAACTTATGGAACACATCTTATGAACTTATGGTTATTAGGTTAACTTAATGAGATATGGGAGCACAAACGTCCCATGCAAATTTGAACTTTCTAGTTTAAGCGGTATGGGCTGAACGCTGATTATAAATCATTCATTCAGTCAGTCAGGACTTGGACATATATGTAGAAATAGATAAAAAATTTAATTATTTTTACATCTAATAATTAGCTTCTTGAATATAAAGAATTATTTCGGGCACGTGGTTTGAAGTGAAATTTTTTCGCAAATCGCCCTGAGGTTATAGAGACAGATAGTCGGCCAACGTAAAAAAAAAGTGAAGATTCTCATTTCTCTTTTATATATGTTATGTCTTAAAAAGGGCTGGTTACCGTTTAAAAAAATTCCAAAAAACACTGGGCTAAAACCAGTTCTTTATTCTAAATGAATATTTGACTTTTACTAGGCCTAGGCCTACCTATATAGCCGTAACTTGTTAAAGTGTTAAGGGGCTTATAGCAAAAAGTGAAAATATTTAAAAGAAATTTACGGTTTATTAAAATTATTACAGGTTTGCAAATTGGTTTTATTTTAAAAATTTAACATAAATTTTCGTCTTTATTTTAAATTATTCAAATTATTTGAGATGCAATTATGTTAAAAAGGTGTTTTTTCTTTTGTAACTACAGTATATGGAGAGCAAATTTTGGTTTTGAACTCTTGATCCAAGATGGGGTCCAAGGGCCCCTAACATTTGATTAGTCTACAATTATATGTCAAAAAAAAATAATTGTCCTTCTGTCCATCTTAGGGCCTTTAGGGGCTTTGGCCAATTACATTAGAATGACCAAAGTTGTTTTTCAACTCTTGAACCAAAATGGGGTCCGAGGGCCCCAAACATTTTTATTAGTCTACAATTATATGTAAAAAAGCATATGTCTTTCTGACCATCTTAGGGTCTACAATGCTTTGGCCATTTGCATTAAAAATGCTATTTTTATTAAACTACATTTTTTTTGTTCTACTCTTGATCCAAGATGGGGTCCGAGGCCCCCTAACCTTTTGATTAGTCCAAACATTGTCCATCTTTAGGCCTTAACTTACTATGCCAAATACATTTAAAATTAACATTTATAAATAACTATACAATAATGGGGCCAAAATATTATTTTTATCAACAGTTGGCACAAGTTGGGGTCCGAGGACCCTTTAACCTTTTAAATGATTACTTTTCCAATATTTTTAATATAATTTTCTTAGATGTTTTCTTTAGTTTTTTGGTCACAATTCAACGCACCTTTAAACGCGATTATTTCACGCCTACACTAACATACTTTAAAGACTAACTTAGATATAAAAGGATATACATAAAACTTTAAATAAATCTTTCTATTTAAATAAAGTTCAACAAAACACTCGTTGCGCCAACCCTAGACTTCCCTATGAAACTGTTCTGACTTGACATAGGTGAATATATAAATAAATATTTGTTTCTGTATCTTGAATTCACGACTGTAAATTTACGCACGAGTTCATACGACCGGACCACTCGGGGCAGGTAAAAAATAAACAAATATAGGTGCTTATGGAAATGACATAGAAATAAGAAGTTAGGTAATGAAATGTAGGTTTTTGGGAACAGCAAGAAGCGATATCTAGTTTACTAGGGAGAAGTTATAATTTCGCTACATTTTAGACAGCTTTATCTCCAGTCCAAACGTATAGTAGGTCCGGAGTTAATCCCCGCTGCCTCTAAATTACAACCAGCATCTCATTGGTTCTTGAAAACCCACGTCAGCGCGACGCGAATGACGAAAATCACAGTCATATTTTCCGACTGAGGAGAGGCGAAATAGCCCGGCCTCCTTTTACGTCCCCCCTTGTATTTTGAAAGGGGGACTAGCTGGGACTATGGCGCGCGAATACTTAGGCTAGGCATCTTATACCTTCTCCCTAATAAACTAGATATCACTTCTTGGTAACTATGAAATTACAGTATCTGAAATGGCAAAAATGTTTTTCAGTAGTTGCTAAGTAGCAAAGGTACTTTACCAGGTGTTGCTGACATCTTTGTAATTAATGGGCGGCCATTTTTAAATGGCGGTTGGTATGATTGACTTCAAAGCCCTTTATATAAAACCCATCAATAGGTGATACAGGGTGTTTCTAATAAGTCTGGCATAAATTAAGGGGTGTGTTCTTTATAATTTTTTTGAGTCGAAAATGTTCTATGCATGCCACATCGGTATCGGTACCGATATTTGGCTAAACCGATACATCGGTATCGGTTTAATCTGGTTACGACGACTACTGCTGAAAGAATTGTCACTCAGGCCTACCTAAAATGTACTCCTGAAATGGCATCTATAGTGCACGTGTAGGTCTGTAGAGTGTAGATACACACTTCAAGAAATTCACCTCTGGTTTATCTAAGTAATGTTATGAGCTGACCAAAATATGAGCATCAAGACCTGCTTAAAGCTTATCAAAATTCAGAGGGTACTGGAGTCTGGGATATACGGGTTAGACAGTGCAGGATGGTGGTGGTTGAGCTTTGGGCCTTGGCCCCTCTTCTCTCTTTTCTGAAGTTGAACTATCTGCAACGATAAGCAGATTTTTTTTCTTTTCTATATGTATTTTTTATGTGAGCCTTTTTATGAGAAGATTGCTATTCTGTATGAAGATAAGAGGTCCTAGGCTTCTAGAACCTTCTATCTCATTTTCGAGTACCTGTACTCTTTAGTTTAGAAATATTTTCTTTCTATGCATGCATGCATTATTGCTTGCTAGCTATGGAATAGAATATTTCTTCAAGAAGACCCACTGTTGTTGCAGCGTATAAGTTCATAAGATATGTTTCTCCATAAGTTTGTCACTGGTAACTTAGAAACTGGAGCTTGTAATTTTGAAGTGATTGAAGTAGGTCATAGATTCGAGGTAAAGCGACGTACGCCTGGTGAGGCGCTGTCCAAGGCTTTGTTCCATTTGTTTGTCACTGGTAACTTAGAAACTGGAGCTTGTAATTTTGAAGTGATTGAAGTAGGTCATAGATTCGAGGTAAAGCGATGTACGCCTGGTTTTGGCGCTGCTGTCAAAGGCTTAGTAATGCAGACTAAATAGGAGCTAGATGGATTCAAGTCCTGCAAAATTAATTAACCACCGAGTGTAGTACTTCAATTCTCGCTTCCGTCGTTCTCCTTCGAACTAGTTAACTCGAGCTGTAAGTCTCTCAGTAGCATTACAAACGTGTATAGGTAGTGCCATACTTATTACGTAACATATCTCATAAACTTATGAATGATATAAGTCAGTCTGAAGATATGATATGAATTCAATATCTTTTTAAAATGTATAGGCCCCCCTATTTTTTTGGGTTAGACCATAATAAAATAAATTTCCAAAAGGAATGGGTGCACGCATGATCTAATCGGAATCGAATGGCTCAAAGACACAGTTATTTTTCAGTAATATTGGTTTTGATTATTATTTTGAAAGTAAGTTTTTGGGGCAATTTTTTACTGTGAAATTACCCTCTAAAAATGTAATTTGATTTAGAAATTCTTTGTTTGTTTACATTTAAAACAATATACAATTTTCAAAAGTCGGGATAGGTAGGGGTGGACTAGAGTCTGGTGTGTTGACCACTATTCTGTTAAGACTGTTGACAAACATACCCATCAATGCTCCTCAAAGACTTAAATTACAAACGGACCTAATCCAAATTTGTTGCGAGACTGGTAACTTTCTTACATCTTTGGGCATCCACATTATTACTGGATTTTCCGCCTTAAAAGGGTCTGTTACTTCGCCGGAGAAATGTGTCTTCGCCATAGACTGCTTGACCTTTAACCCCAAATATCTCAATGTCACATATGGAATATTTGAAAACGAACTTGTCTGCAAGATAGACCTACCAAAACATCTCCTAATAAATAAGAACTATCAGGAGATTGGGCCTTGTCTTTATCTCTTTACAGGGAAAAAGCAATAACTATAAATTATCATATTTGACCCTGAACCCAAAAACCGCGGTTAATAAATAATTAAATAAATAAATAAATAACTAGTTAATTAATTACTTATAACTTAAACAGACCCTTATATGGAAGAAATAACCCTTAGAATACTAAAAAATTTGAATATTTATTGACATTCTTATGTTATGATGTAATTATGCTTATTTATCAAAAAAAGGTGTATGCAAATCCATACACACATTAACCTAGAATCATACGCAACTATCCCAATTAGTTAAATCATAAATAAAATCTTAATAACATAACATATGCCCCATATTTATAATAATTAGCATAATAAACAAAAATACTTCATACATTCATTCATTTACATCACTAATCTTCCACGGTTTATCGCCCAAAAATAATTTAAAAATTAGTTTAAATCTTAATTTTCATGTCCCATAATTTTTATAATAATTAACAAATACGTCATTCATTCATTCATTCATTCATTCATACATTTACTAACATCACTAATCTTTCACGGTATAGCGCCCAAATATAATTAAAAATTTAGTTTAAATTAAACACGCTTTAATTATATCTTTATAAAAGCATCTAACCATTTTAAATTATGGTGTATCACCTATCCCATCTTTAAAGACAAAAACAAACATACCTAAATATTTTATCTCGGTCGTAGTATAAATCAAAAGATTTATTTGACCTTGTAATTTAAAAACATTTGTAGTTAATTTAATTCAATTCAAGAGTTTCACGCTTGGTTTATTTGCACGCGCATCGTTTACTTAATAACGTATTAAGTCGTTCTAACCTAAATAGCTTCCGTTTTTTTTTAAGTATTACATTTAATGATTACGCAAGTACCCAACCCTCCTATAGTTTTAAATATATTAAGCCGTTAAAAAAGTTTTCCCTAGATCCGCTTTAATGCCTTAGTTAATGAATTCCGTTTCAGTTTTTAAACTTCCTCTCAGATAGGATGTTTCTAAAATTTAAATACCTCTATATGCCTTACCAGAAGTAAATAGGGGTGGAAGTAGGTATCTCTAGTTTAAGCTAATGTAACGCGTACGTCCGTCCCTTTCTCATAAAATACTAGCCACAAGGTTTGTGGCGCAAAATTTGAATACATCCAATCAGAGAGAGAGAGAGAGAGAGATGGTTTTATGGAGAGGAAATTTGTAACAGGCGCCATCACACGGTCCTAAAGCTAACTAAAACCGTTCAGAAACTTAATTGCTCTTATTTTCTTTAATATTGTAGATAAAAACATGGTTCCAACTGATATATTCATTATCTTTTATTCTTTTCGATTAAAAAAAAAGAACTAATTCTAGTTCGGTGTATCCCTTTAAAGTATGACCAAGAAGTTATATCTAGTTTGCTAGGGAGAAGGTATAAATTCGCGCCACATTTCCAGCTTTATCTCCAGTCTAAACGTAGGTGTCCGGAGTTAGTCCCGGCCTCTAAATTACAACCAGCATCTCATTGGTTCTTGAAAACTCACGTCAGCGCGACCTACGCGAATGACGAAAATTACAGTCGTATTTTCCGACTGAGGAGAGTGTAGCGAAATAGCCCGGGGCCTCCTTTTACGTCCCCCCTTGTATTTTGAAAGGGGGACTGGGACTATGGCGCGCGAATACTTAGGCATCTTAAACCTTCTCCCTAATAAACTAGATATCGCTTCTTGGTATGATATGATCTTTGCGTCAAACTGCGTAGTGGAAAGTGTCAAAGAACACGTTGGTGTCTTCAACATTTAGTTATACCAAGATATACAACATGGTCGGCCACTCAAACATTGATTAGCCCCTAAAACAATTAAGGAAATAGTCACACGTAGACTCTTATCAAAAGAGGCGGGGCGTAGTTATCGTCTGCTTGAAATAGGGTTAATACGGATCATTAATAGGACGCACGGTATGTTGACCCAAAGACGTTAGATAAGGGTATTTCAAAGTCACCAGTCCTGCACCAAATTTGGATGGTCCGTATTGTTTGAAACCATTACGTCTTTGTTGTAAACATACCCATCAATGTTTCTTATGTCTTAACAAAACAAGGAGGTCAACACACCAGACTCTACAACCGACTTTTGGAAAATTCAAAGCTCAATTAATAAATTAAATCCGATGCTAATTAAGTGTGCTTGCCTATATATATACACCTATTATTTTAAAGCGTATATTAAACTATTTCCACCAATCAATAAGCTGCATACTGACTCTCCCACGCGCTAACCCGTTAATACAATCGATATTAAATGAAAAATAGCTGTAACTTGTCATACGTCGCCTAATGCGTGCCCTTTCCCCATAATAATAATACACTTAGGACCGGTTCTTAGTCACCTACGGACCCGGAAAGCAGGTGTGTATAGGCTTATATGTTCTCGCTTATGTCATCACAATCAATTAAGGGATATTCCCGTTAAACCTTTATCTCGTCTTCAATGTAGGATAAGGCGATAATGGTATAAGCTAGCTATAAATGCACTTCGGCATAGCCGCTGCCGAACAAATAAAAGCCATTAGTGAATGAAAAGGTGTATATATTGCGATCGCTTGCCTGGTTATGTTTTAGCAGGGACTCTTGTACACTGTACTATCTTATCCACTTGAAAAGCAGGACCGGACGGTGTAGACTGAGTGATTTTCCTATTGCAATCATTGAAAATCATTCTGTTTATTTGGTTGGGTTGTCGTATCAAGGTGATAAGAGAGTGGCGTTCATTCGTTTTGAGAGAGAGTGCTGAGTCGCTTTTGAAGGAATTATGGATATTGGATTGCCATGGCCATCGTGTATTTAGGGTGTGGACCAATTCAATTTGCCTAACTGAATCTCAAACGTATTACGCAGGTTGCAGGGTTGAAGGGTGTTAGGTATATAGTTTTGTACAGGGTTGCCACCATGCAGGTCAGAGAAAAAAATGGACCATTATAAAGGTCATTGAATTTGCAGGGTTTTAGTTTGAAAACAAGTCCAGGGATAGATTTAATTTTAGAAATAGGAATGGAGAACGGCTAATTAGTATTTACTTCAGTTATTCCGACTCAGACCACTCAGTATAGAGCCCCTCCCTCCAACACGTCGTAACGAAAAGTTTAAATTATCTTATTGGCTGCTCATTTAAACTACGTTTTGATGACGTTGCTGACGGGGACGGCGAAAAATACGTAATTCCTCTGTCGCTATGACCCGCCTCTTCTTTCATACCCCCCCCGTCCGGGACTTTGACGGGCGCCTAGATTACTCTGTTCTCCATTCCTACTTGTAAAATCAAATCTATCCCTGACGCAAATCATGAAAGGGCTTATTTTGCCTTTATAAGGGAACAAAATCACCTTTTTCGACCTCTTCACGTTTTCGCTAACATCTCTGTTGGATTTTTAATACTCTATTAGAAACCTACACCTTATACAGTGTGTAATGGGAACCTCTCCTCTAATTTGACAACATAATCATGCTGGATAGCAGCGTGCGATATTAATCGTTGGTCGGTAGTTGATCTACGATGGCACCACTTTAATTTAAAAAGAAGAGCGTAGCCAAAACAAGGGCCTCTTCTCTACACTTCCACTTCTTTCCCCTAGAGAGGAGGAGTACAGGCATACTTGCAACAGACTAAACTAAACTTGTTGGAGCCTCTCCCTTAGCCCCCCTAAGGTCAAACGGGGTCAAAATTCCTTTACGTTATAATAAAGAGTTAAGAGATAAATGTATCTATACAGGGTGTTTCTGATAAGTCTGGATGGCATAAATTAAGGGCGATGTCTATTCTTTGGGAAATCGATTTTGAGTCGAAAATGTTCTATCGCCATTTTGTTGGCAACAAGGGACACTCTGTTTTCGAGTTATGATTTAGGGATAACCCGTTAAATTTAATTAAGAAACTGATATAGACAATGATTTCTAATTTAATTAAGGGGTCATCCCTAAAACACCCACCAAATCATAAAGGAGATAGAACATTTTCAACTCAAAATCGACCAAAGAACACACCCCAGACTTATCAGAAACACCCTGTATACTTATGCCTCTATCAAAAACTTTCTTTGGTCGAGAGGGATATGATTCATAGCAGGATGCATACAGTTACTAGGAATAATTGTGGCCCCTTACATCCCATGTTAATTTCAACACTGGTTTTGTGGTCTTGGCTTGAGAACTATAACCACGGGTCATGCCTCATAATTCTGACGACTTTATAGCTGTGATTTCATTAATTGGTATCAACGTGAGATCCAACAGGCGCGCAACAGGCATCGAGATTGGTTATTAATTCGCTAGGTAAAATTCGTCATAGATAATGATCAATCTAGCTTGCTCCTCCCACAAATATACCTATAGATACGTTGAGTGAAAATAGCTAGTAACACAAATATTCCTATCTGTATGCATTCTTGATAACGTGATAGGAAACAAGCTAGCCTTCCGTTGGAAATGTCATATTTATTCTTATTATGTTACGTATGATATATTCTATGATAAAGTACTTGGTCTAAAAGGGTAGACTGGTTCTGTTGTACTGTTGTACCGTGTTCTTGGAGCTGGAAAAGGTTAAGCTTGGAAGCAAAAGATATGAAAAAGGAAGAAGAAAGGAAGCAGTACGCTTCATTGTTAAAGGGGGAGCTTTAAATATAGAGATGTATTGTTCACGGAAGATGGATGGCCTACAACTGAAGGAGACGTGTATTAAATTGCATCCATCCAATAGAGAAGAAACTCTATACCGTGCAATACCGTGCAGATATCCCAAAAGAACCAAAGTTTAGATCAAATAATAAGTAATTTCTTTTTCAATTTCTTTTTTTTTCATATATGTCTATATATATATATATATAGACATAAGTTTATCATGCATTATAAACTTATAATATAAATTAAGGTATATTTTTCTATGTCTACCAAGAAGTGATATCTAGTTTATTAGGGAGAAGGTATAAGATGCCTAAGTATTCGCGCGCCATAGTCCCAGTCCCCCTTTCAAAATACGAGGGGGGACGTAAAAGGAGGCCGGGCTATTTCACCTGCCTCTCCTCAGTCGGAAAATATGACTGTAATTTTCCCGTCATTCGCGTTGGCCGCGCTGACGTGAGTTTTCAAGAACCAATGAGATGCTGGTTGTAATTTAGAGGCGGCGGGGATTAACTCCGGACCTACTATACGTTTGGATTGGAGATAAAGCTGGAAATGTGGGGGCGAATTTTTACCTCCTCCCTAGTAAACTAGATATCTCTTCTTGGTTATAGTTAGAGTGGGCCTCAAATAAGGACGGCTAATTTAGAAGTTGAGTTTATGTTAGTCATGCGTGTTGAGTTGCGTTGGGTTGAATTTTATTTATTAAGTGCTGCCCAACAAAGGAAATACTTATAAAGCTATTAGCGTCCATTAACACTTTCTTTTTAAATAAATTAGATCCGGTTTAAAATATAATCAACGCTTAGAAATTAAAGAGACCTAGCTACTTTCGTTTGTTTCGTCTTCCTTCTCGGCAATTGTGTTATAAAGACGTCGTCGACACTTTAGTAGAAAGTTTAAATTCGGATCGCTTAATTGTAAGTCCAATTATGAGGCTTGACAATAAGCTCAAGGCATGTTAAGGATATAGTGTATATATATACCCCAGCCCCTCGTTTAATTCGGATCCTGGGAAAGGAAACGTAACATTCTGTATGTACAGGGTGTGTTAGGCTAAAGTGGGTGTTTGTATTTATTATTCACGAAGCCCTCGCCACAGAAATCAGTGGTTTTTTTTAACTAGAGGTTCTATCACGTTTAGTAAATTCTAATAGACCCCTTTTCAAAGGTTGGGTGGTGTTTTATTGGTTTTTTTCTGGGTTTCATTAGGGTTTGTTTGGGTTTTATTGAGGGTTTTTTATGGGTTTTATTACAGTTTTTGTGGGTTTTACTAGGGTTTTTGTGGACTTTACTAGGGTTCTTAAGGGGTTTTTTTGGGTTTTATTAGGGTTTTTTGGGTTTTTATTGAGGTTTTTTATGGGTTTTACTAGGGTTTTTTTTATGGGCTTTACTAGGGTTTTTTAGGGTTTTGTGGATTTTATAGGGTTTTTTCTGCGTTTTTGTTTTGTGGGTGTTATTGGGGGTTTTTCTGGTGGAGTTTTTCAGTTTTCTTTGTGGCTTTTTTAGGGTTTTTTCTGGGTTTTATTGGGTTATTTATATCTGGCAGTTGCGTGAATTGCAGTAAATTCAAAAGACACTCATTAAAAAAATTTCATAAAAAATAGTACTTTTGAGGTTGAAATAATATCTTAAACTATCTTTAAAAATAAATAATTTTACCATCTAAATTCATCAAAATTAAGGATTTTAGCGATTGGTATTATTAAGTAAATTGTTTCCTGTTTGATGGGTTATGGTGTATAAAACCCTGTTTTTTTTTTGGATTTGAACCCTAATTCCTGACTTTGATACAGTTCTTTAATAAACACCCTGTATGCGGCCATAAAGGAGACACGGATTCAAGGGCCTTAAAATGCGGATTAACTTGGAAGTCATTATCATTAGTGGCAACTAGCCCCTCCCCCCCTTCCTCCTCCGCCTGGCCCTATCTTTTAATTTTCCCTTTGTGTCTTGATAACATACTAGCTTTTGAAAGAGATAAATGAAATTATAATTTGAAATCCCTTAGCGAAAAGTTAAAAATTGCCAAGTATATTTGTTTCCTTAAATTGACGAGTTTTTATTCTTTATTTAAACCAGGGATAGATTTAATTTTAGAAATAAGAATGGATTGAACGGTTAGTATTTACTTCAGTTGTTCCGACTCATAGACCACACAGTATAGAGCCCCTCCCTCCAACACGTAACGAAAAGTTTAAATTATCTTATTGGTTCACTTAAACTACGTTTTGATGACGTTGCTGACGGGGACGGCGAAAAATACTACGTAATTCCTTTTGACCTCTGTCGCTATGACCTCTTCTTTCATACCCCTCCCTCCCGTGGAAGGGGGTCCGGGACTTTGACGCGCGCCCAGATTACTCTGTTCTCCATTCCTACTTCTAAAATTAAATCTATCCCTGGCTGTATCTAAAATAGACTGGAAACTCTTCCGGGTTGGTTTCCAGACCATTTAAAACACCCGGGCAAACGCCGTGTAGCTTCTTAGCTATAGTCTTTTATCTGGAATGCTAGACGCTAGAGTGTAAAGTTCATTATGTTAAAAAGGTCAACAACAACTCAAAATTTCTTTCTAGAATAATAAAATTTATGGATTTCAAGCTATAGACTAATGGCACCCCATGTTATTTCCACTATCATTTTAATACAGTCGAAGGTAGAGGGCTGCCATTACTCTATATTTTGTTGTTCAGGATCAAATTCCAAAGTAAGAACTCGTTGAGGAAAAACGTCACCTTTCTTTGAAAAAGAAAGAAAACTAAATATTCTTTATTTAAAATCATTTTTAAATTAAAGAAAAATGTGAAATTGCCTCTTGGAAATATTAGGAAAGAGGAAAAAAACGGTTTCTCGTCTTAAAATTTGCATAGATTAAAGAGGAACCCTCTTCTAAATATCTCATAAATTTCAAGGAGAAAATAGCGCCGCGTCTAGAATTCGTAATTTGACTTGTGCAGTACAGCATTTCAGGCAGAATGTGAGCCCGTCCTGGGTGAAACTAAATAAGGAGATAATTTAGCATGGTTTCATGGAGCGATTGAATACGATTTGATATTTTGCCATCCGGTCCACTGTTTTCAGTATTTTACTGATGACCCCATAAATTTAAGAGGGTTCATTCAAACCTGGAAAACGAGGAAAACCTGGAAAAATCGGGGAAATGAATAGTTGACAAAAACTCAGGGAAAGTTCAGGGAAATTTCTAATTTTTAGTAAAATTCAGGGAAATTAGGGAAACTTGCGTCAAACAGGGGCCGAGTAATTAAGCAAAATGTTCATAAACATACCCTCCATAGGATTAACATTACACCATACTTTGGAGGCTCATAACTCTGGTTATATTAGAGATACGGGGATGTCCTTTGATTATGTAATAGTCATATTTGCCCCCCCCTCCTTCGTTAACATTTGCTCCATAAAGGGGGGAAAAACCTGGATAACTCAGGGAAGTATATGGGGAAAAACCTGGAGATCTCAGGTAAGTATATGGGGAAAAACCTGGAGATCTCAGGGAAGTATATGGGGAAAAACCTGGAGATCTCAGGAAAATTTGTTTTGCAAAAGTTGTATGAACCCTGGACAATGATTTCTAAAACACTCATCAAATCATAACTCGAAAACAGTGTCCCTTGTGGAAAACAAAATGGAGGCGATAGAACCACCTTATAAACGGAATTAAACGCCATCAACACGAGACCTCCTTGTATAATAACTCCAAACCGTATGTTTATTCCATTTCTGCTGGAGAAATAAGCCCCAAAGCTAAATAAATGTCCAAGTACCTCGAAAATATTCGTCTTTGCTACTGGGGTAATAAAGGCCCCCCGAAACATACGCTTAATTAAACTGGTACTAAAGTACTGTACATACCATTTACTATTTGAGGCTTATACTTGTGATCCCATACAAATTCAGAAAACATCTCAAGAATTCTGGACTATACCAACGAATCACTTGACTATACTTACAACCCTTTTATTCCAAGGAAGATGAAGGCTATACGTACCATATTCGAAATTAAAATTTCAAAATTATTTCAAAACACCACTGCCAGTCCATGAGTAATAAATAATATTGATTTGAAATATGTTTTTAAGTTGTTTTATATTCTAGTAGCTGTGTAGATCATACAGAACAATACCATACAAAAAACCTTCTGAGGCCTTTATGTGTACAGGGTGTTTCTGATAAGTCTGGTGGTGGCATAAATTAAGGGGGATGTTGGGAATCGATTTTGAGTCGAAAATGTTCTATACTTCCATCGCCTCCATTTTGTTTTCCACAAGGGACACTCTGTTTTCGAGTTATGATTTGATTTGAGTTCATTAGGGATGACCCCTTAATTAAATTATTAATTAATCATTGTCTAAATCAGTTTCTTAATTAAATTTAAGGGATCATCCGTAAAATACTCTTAACAATCTTAACTTGAAAACAGCATTGTCCCTTGTGGTAAACAAAATGGAGGTGATAGAAGTATAGAACATTTTCCACTCAAAAATCGTTTTCCCAAAGAACAAACATCCCTCTTCATTTATGCCACCAGACTTATCAGAAACACCCTGTATGTTCCCAAAATTAATTATTTTATATTATTTTTATACTAACAAATAAAATTCTTCACACTTCCCAAATCGTATTTCAAACGCAAAATAACCAAAACAGTTCATCTTCCCTTAAATGACTTACAAGTCTTTTGTACTCATTATATTTTTCTCTTCTTGTTTAAAAAACATTTTTCGATTTTCTTCATTTGCAAAAGAAAAGAACGAAAAAAAGAGTCCATTTTTGTCCCCTTGAGGTATTTGGTGACATATTAAGGCAATGTCCACAAATCTTTAAATTCCGTACCGTGTTAAGTTGACTTTCTTATGAATATTAATGACAGTTTCAAAGTTTCTCGGTACTGAGTATGTAGGTAACTTTCTCGTTTATTGTAAGCAATTTTTTAATTCTTTTGAAAATGCTAAGAAATGGTTTTTGTGTTGAAACTTGAAAGCGAAGTACCTAAGAAAGAACTAAGAAGCCAAGGCCAAGAAGCGATATCTCGAGCCCAAACGTATAGTAGGTCCGGAGTTAATCCCCGCCGCCTCTAAATTACAACCAGCATCTCATTGGTTCTTGGAAACTCACGTCAGCGCGACGCGAATGACCAAAATTACAGTGTATTTTCCGACTGAGGAGAGGCTGCGAAATATCCCGGCCTCCTTTTTCGCCCCCCCCCCCTTGTATTTTGAAAGGGGGACTGCAGGACTATGGCGCGAATACTTAGGCATCTTTTACCTTCTCCCTAATATACTAGATATCACTTCTTGCCAAGGCGTAGCGTAGATAAAAAATTTCTTTCTAATATTAAACTTTGTAAAAACAATTTTTAGAAAATAAGGATGGAGAAAAAGAAGGGTTTATTTCGTACTTCATTATCTCAAGTTTATAGTTTAGGAACTCATTAATTTATTCCGGTAAACAGTTCCTTAAATTAAATTTGGTTTCGTATTTATTTTGCTAAATTAATCAAGAAATTCATTTATTTTAAAAGGAAAGTATTAAATTTTTAAATTTCGGTTGAATTTTCGTTTGTTAAAGTGGATTTAATGAGTAAATAAAACGTAATGTGATGCAGCTTGCCTTCGATACTTTCTAACTGAATTTGAGTGTATGGAGGTTTTACTGTCTGTTCAGTTCAGTTCGGTTAAATGTATGATTCATAATATGAAGCGTGAATATGTAGGTATAAATTTAAATGTATAGTTTATGGTTTTAATTCACCGCCATCCTGGAAAATGGTGGAAAGAAAAGTAATCCAAATTTTCTAAGACGGTAATATTCTTAAATTAATACAGATTCGTCTGCTATTTTGTAGACTGATCTGTTACATATAATAGCCGGGCTGAATAGATTTTGTTTTAAAAACTCCGCCATCTTGGAAAATGAAGGAAAGAAAAGTAATCCAAACTTTCTGAGACGACAACATTCTCAAATTAATACAGATTCGTCTGTTATTTTGTAGACTGATCTGTAATATATAATAGCTGAGCTGTATACATTTTGGTTTAAAAACTCCGCCATCTTGTGAAATGGTGGCACAAAAAGTAATCCAAACTTTCTGAGACGATAACATTCTTAGATTAACACCAATATGTCTGCTATTTTGTAGACTGATCTGTAATATATACTAGCTGAGCTGTATAGAATTATACAGAATAAATCCTCCGCCATATTGGAAAATGGTGGGGCGAAAAGCAATCCAAACTTCTTGACGCTATAACATGCATAATTTTCAACCGATACTTTTGAAATTTCGTACACTGATCTAGTAAATCCAATAGACGAGCTGTACATATTTTGATATTAATCATCCGCCATCTTGGAAAATGGCGGCTCGAAAATCAACTTCTCTTTCCAATTATTGTAGTCGTGTTGTTGCAGTTCAACAGCATCACAATCGTAATAACAATCTCTTAGCTTCTTGGATTACTTTCCTGTCGGCAAATTCCATTTCATCTTAATTAGTTTGGTATGTGATCGAAGAACTATGTTCGAAAATTACCAATCTTTCTCGGTAGTTTTCTCTCCCAATGTATTTTTTTTGTCCTTTCCTGATAATTGAAGGATTCCGAGTAAAGAGATCTGAGTATTTATTCACTAACGAAACCCGGAACTCTTTTCCAATTGATAAAATAAGGGAAGAGAACAGGAAAAGCTGCTCCAGAGTAGTTCAGAGCTGCACTGAATGATCCTACTGTTCTTTTGTCAGGATTATTTGACAAAAAGGTTATTTGAAACTTCATATTTGAACCAAAGAACGCGTTTGTGAAATTACGTATAGATTTCGTTCTTCTGCAAGTTTAAAGTGGTTCTCCTATAACGAAAACTATTTATTATTCATCAAGGAATACATACAACTAATTGGAATCATTGCGTCCCCATGTTTATTTCTATGCGGGTTTTGTGGGTCGGGCTTGAGACCTTACTATCTCCGTCACGCCTCATAATATGGTCAACGTCTTTCTAACTGTGATTTCATACATTGGTTGGTAGCAGAGCGTGGTCATGCGTGCATTGAGATAGATTATTCGCTTGGGTAAAACTCGTCATATATAATGATTAGTCTAGCTCTTAAAAACAAAAAAAGCTGCCTAAAATACGTTGAGAAAATGGATGCCACACGATGATTGCTATTTTCTGTATTGCTACACAGAGTATTGACACTAAACCAGCTTTTGAATTAACCTTGGCTTAGGTCCAGATCCCCTTTTGTTCGGAATCCTGGTTTCCTCATTACCCGTGCCACAAAGAAAGGAACTCTTTCAACTGTCCTCATAGATTTAAGAAATACAAAACACAAAAAACGCTGCTGTACTTACCTTTGAGGAGGTCCATTAGGTTCTAGAATCGGGTTGTTTTAGCGGTTTTCTGTTTTCCTCGGGATGTAGAACCCAAGAAAAGGATTTCTTTAAGTTATTGTGCATAATATTTTTGATGTCTATGAGAATCCCCTTAAAGGTCTCCCCGGAAAGGGTTTGGAAAATTTCTCCCTTCATTTTTTCTCCATACAAGCTTATATCAAAGGCAAATTGAAATAACAGAAAGTTAGAAACTGGATTGGGTAGATGCTTTATCCGTAGTGTTCAGTATGATATTTACTACGTACTCCAATTCTTGATCTCTTGGAAGATGCACTGTAGTCTGCAATTCTCGTTTGTCGTTCTCGAACTAGTTATCTCGAGCTGTAAGTCTCTCAGTAGCATTACGAAGTATAGGTGGTGTCATACTTATCATGTAACATATCTTATAAACTTATGAAAAATGTACTTCGTTTTGCCCAAGTACTAGCTCTAGTATTCAAGCGCAATTATACCATGATAGGGCAGTAAATAATTGCCTTCGTTCATTCGATCAGGGTCCACGTAAATTACACTTTCTTTTATCTCTATTTGCCCTTGCCGATAGTCAGGACTCTATTTGTATTGGCTTTGGCATTGGCTATCTTTATCCCTGGAGAAATAGACTACCGTCTTTGTCTGGCATTTCCAAGGGGTTTCAAATTAAGCCTATAAACCCTCTCTTTCTAATTACTAAACATATAGGCCTACTTTTAATGACTATATAGCCTAAATTAGCAAGCAACAAACCTCGCCCCTTTTATTTAGAAATTAATGTTTAGAGTCTGCTCTTCCGTAGCATTGGTATTTCACAAACAATTAGGCCTAGCGGGAGGTTTATGTTTTTCGTTTTTTTTTTTCTTTCTTCAGGTTATTGTTGTTATACGATGTAAATTTACCGTAAATAAGGCTTAACACCTGTTTTCTGACCAAGGCTTAAGGCCAAGCTGTTCAGTTTTATTCAGGATTCTTTAGTGTCTTTGATTTATTGAGCGATGAATGTTCTGTGAATTGTAAAGGCTTTAAAAATAGGAAGGTTTTTGTTATTATGATAATTAAATTTATGTTTGAGGGATTTATAACTCTCTGTGAACATTGGACAGGTAAAAATTATGTCATCTTTTAAGTTATTTTAACGTACAGGGTGGAAATAGTTGCCGGTGACGTGTCTAGATACGTTTATTAAAGGCCGATTCAGACTAGACTCGAGTACTTTTAAAGCAGGCGTCATATTTTGTGATGTCATTGGTTGGTAGCGGAGCGTGGTCATGCACTCTAGGTGCAACAGGCACTGATATAGATTATTCTGAAGGTAAAATTCCTCATACATAATGATAAAACTAGCCAGAAGTGAGATGAGACTAGAAGTGAAGGCCTCAAGCATTGGTAGTAGATCCTGGCACTAGTGAACAAATTTGAGGATTTTATGCCGCTTCCATCGCGCCTACACTACAGAGAAAAAAATTGGTCGAGTTCCAAAAACATTTCCTATTCCCTTCCCCTCAACCTAAAGCCGCGGAACACGGACGCCTGTGCTTCAATCTAGTTCGGCCGCTACCGCCACGAGCGTCTCACGTTTTGGAGGGAAAATTCAGAAACCGCTACTAGAGGGCCAACCGTTCGTGTGTTATCAAGAATATTCACTTTCGCCGAGTGAAGAATTTGGTTAGCTCAGTACTTCTAGTCTCATCTCACTTCTGGTCTAGCTCATCTTCCCACAAAGTTTGGCTATAGATAAGTTGAGAAAACGGCTACACAATGATTCCAATTGTCTATATGCATTCCTGATTCATAAAACAAATTTAGAATTCTAAGGCATTTAATTCTAGGCCTTATTAGTTACAAATTAACAACATCAAAGATGTCGTTATAAGATCTGAAACGTCTATGCCTAGTTAAATATTTTTTTAAATTCTATCTCGCCTGTAATATTTGTATAATTTAATGAGAGCTGCGAAGAAAAATGGCTAGGTGTTATTAAGTTAGAGCATGCAGCATAAATTTCTCGATTCTGTGGAAAGAAAATTTAATTAAAAAGGCGTTTCAGCTGGGACTTGAGATGAGAGACTCCTTGTTGAGATCAAAATCAATTCGGTGGAGGTATTGAAGCCAAAACAATTTAATAATAATATTTCTTATCAAAAAAGATCTTACGAAACGTAATAATCAAGTATTCAAATTTATCAAGAAACATACTGATTGGTTGGTTAATTAACCAGTCCGAATTTTCATTGACTAATCAAAGGATTGCTGTTGTAATAAGAAATAGCCGGTTTTCCCTATAAGTCTGTCTGTTAGTAACACTCTTAAACTTTCCTGCTTGCTAATCGTGTTTAGTAATTCCCTGTCTGTCTGTTAGTAACACTCTAAAATTTTCATGCTTGCAAAACGTGTTTAGTAATTCCCTGTCTGTCTGTTAGTAACACTCTAAAAGTTTCCTGCTTGCAAAACGTGTTTAGTAATTCCCTGTCTGTCTGTTAGTAACACTCTAAAAGTTTCCTGCTTGCAAAACGTGTTTAGTAATTCCCTGTCTGTCTATTAGTAATACTCTAAAATTTTCCTGCTTGCAAAACGTGTTTAGTAATTTTTGATATTAAACATTTAACCTAATAAATTTGGTTATTTACTTAATTTTAAAATTTAAAATATTTCGAAAATGGATCAAGGCAAACAGCATGCCTATTGACTGGGTGGTGACGTCATAAACGTGTCGCCTTCTAGATTTGTACCTCGCGGATGACTATAGGAAAAATTTGGAAAAGTCAGGGAATTTTGAATTGAAAAATTTGCGTTTTTCCACTGAAAATCGTCTGCTAGTCGTTCAGCGATTCCAAAACGTGCCGAATTGTTAGTTGCGTCATTCGACAGTTATTAATGCAATAGTCTATTGCTATTTACATTTCTTCAATGCATTGGTAATAATAGACCTTCAAAATCGAAATTTTATTTTATTTTTCCCAAAAAACCATTTACGCATTTAAATTTCCATTCTCTCTTTTTCAGCTGTTAAAAATTGAAAAATTATGCAAGCTAACCCTAATTTAAGCAAGCCTTAACTCGTTCGTTCCTTCATCTTCTTTTATAAAAGTCATTGTGATGAGGAAAATTGTAGGGGGGATAAAATGTACGAACAGCAAGCACTACAAAGAAAGTGATTAATTCTTTTACGGCCTGTTATTGGCAGGTTACAGATTATGACGTCAAAAAAAAGTCCGCCTACTTTACCCCTATCTTCACAAATTTAAGCTTTGTCTCAGTGGAAATGTACCACATATAGTCATAGCGATTCTACGTTAAGCCTAACCTCCATTACGCTACTCTCTTAAAGTGATAGATTTTTACGGTTGGCCCGTCAAAAAGCAACTCCAACTTTCTCCTTAATCATATTGAATGGGTTTTGTAGCTAGATTTCTTCCATGGAAGAGGCAGCAGTACTTTGGGAACATCTTTTTACAAAATGAGCGTCGGTCGTGGTTCCATTGTGGCCCTCCATACTCTTAGTCTATTTGGCATTGACCGAGGCTTAAGGGGATTGACTTTTCAAACATATTTCAACATCAGTCTTTTTTCCCGCGTTTTCTTACAACGTTTTTCGGGATTGAGTGTAGCCAAGGCCTAACGTTTTATCGTTCTGTAAAGCTATTAGAAGGTTTTACGTGAATTAACTTCATTATATAATGAATATTTGAACAAGAAATTTTGAAGGAAAATACTCAATTAATTGGAGACAAAAAACAGCAAATTCAGACGTTGTTATGAGACTTTTCCTTTCATGGAAGGTGATTTCAATTTCCCCAAAAGTTGGAATAGACAAACTTTGAAGTAGAAAGTAGAAAAAGTCTTTATTGGATGGATTCCATCAGTTTACATTGAATTCTTTTCAATGAAATTGAAACTTCAGGAACGTTTCTTTTTCTTATTTGATGGCCGATGTTATGTCAATACGGGACAAAGGCTTACGGTTTAACCGACTTTAGTCTGTTCCCGCTGTGCTATGAGATAAAAGATGTTTCTTATCTCGCTAGAAAACCTTACCCCATAGATAAAACAACTTAGGGTTATTGAAAGAACACCATGTTTTTCCTTTTTCTTTCGAAAGGTTCTCTCTTAAAAAAAAAGAAGACAGAAACCATTTGTTAGAAAGTGTTACAAAAGTTCAAATATCCGATGTTACAACTTGTACCATTAAATTACACTCAGTGAGAGCTTTCATTAGAGTACAAACATGACCTGTTTCGATTAAGGTCAACCTTAAGGTCAATATCCAGAAAGTTCATGACCCAAGTTTTTGAAATACACCAAATACTGTCTTGCACGTACTTGTTGGAATGATATTGATAAGAGGAAGCTGATGCTGTTCGTCTTAATTCGATTTATCACGATTTCCTTCACGCCTATGTGCTTTTTTAATTAAAACCGTCCATAAAGGTCATGAACCCGGATCGAAAGGTCAACCCTATCTTGTGGGTACTCGTTTCAAAGCTCTTGATGAGTGGAATCCGATAGTACTGGTCCCCGTTTGAATTTTTGCGATAATGTCCACCCATTTCCCCCCAAATGTAATTCAATTAAAAACTGCACTTAATACGGTCGAACAAACCTTATGGATGAGTAACAATTAAGAGTGAATCTTATTGATTTGTTTAGTGGGAGTTAGAGGGTCTGAAAGAAACGGTTGTTGCCTTCTTCTATAATAGTCTTTTATATCGAGCCGGAATCGTTCAAGCAGACAATAGAAAGATTTAACGGTTTCTTCGGTCCATCTACAGTCTGCACTTCCAGGGAGAAGGTCTGACAGGGAACGCTCAGCAAAGGAATGGTGCTTAAAAATAGTTCTGCGTTGGTACCTGTACCACTAACGTATAAAATAAAGTTTTCACAGTAAGACTCTTCGCTTTAAAAGGGGGCAGGCAATCCTCATTATCGGAACGTACAAGGGGGTTGACCCATAGTTGTCTCTGGGCCCGAAACTCCTGGAGCGCAGGCGCTGAAAAGCGAGATTGAAGGCAAACTTTACCCCTGTGTCTTTCCCTCTCGAAGAGGCTCATTCGTGAAGTTCTAGCGTCGTCTCCTTTTGTACTAAGGCAAAGGACTGTGAGTCAATTCTTGGCATTCCCTTTGTTGAGTGTTCCCTGGGCCAGGGAATAATTGATGTAGCGTTTAATAAAGACGGTCATTTCGTCTGTCCGGAGTATTAAAGAGTATCAATTTCTTATCCTTTTTCAGGCCTAATTTGACGCGCTTCGAGCTGTTCCATCTGCGAATCAGCCAGAATGAACTATACAGGGAAGACGACGCCGTAGTGGACGCCCTCATGCGGGATATGATGACCATGCCTGTTGTTCATATTGGTAAGTTTTATTGTTTATTGATCCCCATGTGGGTGTTTTCTTCCCATTATGTATCGCGTTTATCGCTAAGCCTTGGTCAATCTAGCGTGCTCCTAGTTATTCTATAGGACTGGGTGGCAAGTCTTCCGTGCTTCTTATTGTATTGCCTACTTTTCGATGTTGTTTTGAACTATGGTGAAAAATTATTTTTGCTTTTCTCCACGGGTTTTCGTATGGGAAGTTGGGAACATCGAAAGACGTTAAGCCTAAATCCATCCATTTTTCTTCTTATTCCTTAGTGTCTTAAAGTCCATTTTTCTTCTGTTTTGTTTTGTTATAAGAGCAGCGGACAGTACTGGTAATATTTATTTTTATTGCGTTGCTTAGCACGAAAGGTGTTTATGTGGAAAATACCAATTAGGTTTACTACAATGGGACGGGTAACTGGAAATCTACGAAATTAGGCATAGTAAATGATGGGGTTGGGTAGAATTATTGCAGTTATTGTTGGTCAAGCTATTTTCTTGGAAATAGTTTGGGAGGGAAGTCGGTCTTATGACTCTGGAGGAATATGTTTGCAATTAGACTTAGAAAGGAATGAGGATTTGAGTTTAAATTAGGCTTAGAAATTTATGAGGATTTGAGTTTAAATTAGGCTTAGAAATTTATGAGAATTTGAGTTTAAATTAGGCTTAGAAATGAATGAGGATTGGAATTTAAATTATAGGAATTGGATCAAGTTAGGCTTAAAAATGTCGTAATAATGGTGACAAATTATGCTTATAAATGTTATGAGGTAATAGGCTTAGAAATTATGTAAGGAAATAGGTCAAATTAGGCTTAGAAATGAATGCGAGAATAGGTCGAATTAGGCTTACTAATGTATACGGAAATAGGTCGAATTAGGCTTAGAAATGAAAACGAAAATAGGTCAAATTAGGCTTAGAAATGAATACGGAAATAGGTCAAATTAGGCTTAGAAATATATGCAAAAAGTAGATCAAATTAGGCTTAGAAGAAAGAAATCGAAGGAGTATAGGGAAATTAGACCTTGATACATGATACTTCAATTTATTCAACCTGAAAAATAACGGTATAAAATCGAAATGAAATTTTCAAAGTTTTGTTTATTTATACTTGAAAGCGGATTTTAATATTAAAGTCGGTATGCTTCCTCTCTGTTTATTCGAAAACCGAAACTCAAACCGAAATGTTATAGGACTTCCTTACCAACCAGATTTAGAAGGAAGTATGGAAAGGAGAGATGCATTCTATAGGGTAAGATGGGTCAGATGGAAGAGGAGGGAGAAGGCAAACTTGTTGAGTTTATTTTTCCAGCATTTTTATCCATTTTGTGATGGAAAAGTCCGTTTCGAATTTCCCGCAGGACATATTCTTGATATCAGATTCTGAAACCAAAAAAAAAAAAATAAAGAAAAAAGCTTTTAGAAACGTTTTTTATTATTTTTTCTTCTAAAGAAAATATGATGAATATTGGGGATGCTTTCCCTTCAAAGCTCTGTACAGGGTGTTTCTCGTAAGTCTGGTGGCATAAATTAAGGGACAGTGTTCTTTTGGGAAATCCATTTTGAGTCGAAAATGTTCTATACTTCTATCGCCTCCATTTTGTTTACTATAAGGGACACTGTTTTCGAGTTAAGATTTGATGTAAGTGTTTTAGGGATGACCCCTTAATTAAATTAGAAATCATTGTCTAAATCAGTTTCTTAATTAAATTTAAGGGGGTCATCCGTAAAATACTCTGAATGCAATCTTAACTCGAAAACAGTGCCCCTTGTGGTAAACAAAATGGAGATTGTCCACAGTGTTTTACGGATGAACCCTTAAATTTAACTAAGAAACTGATTAAAACAAAGATTTCTAATTTAATTTAATTAAGGGGTCATCCCTAAAACACTAAAATCAAATCATCACTAGAAAACAGTCAAATAAAACATTTTCCACTCAAAATCGCACGAATTAGAACAATACCCTTTTCGAAACGAATTTCGATCACAAAAAAAGAATTTTACTTGAAATCAATTCCACCCTTTTTCAATCCGAACTAAGTGAACTTAAGTGAACTCTGATTGCCTGACAGGTAATGACAGCTAAATCCGTGTTCCTACCAATCAGAATGTCACATTTAATGCCATAAGCCTTAACGTCTGGAACTGTAGAAATAGGAACAAAAATATGTTCTTCTTTAGACCTAGTAAAACCAAGAAGTGATATCTAGTTTATTAGGGAGAAGGTATAAGATGCCTAAGTATTCGCGCGCCATAGTGCCAGTCCCCCTTTCAAAATACAAGGGGGGACGTAAAAGGAGGCCGGGCTATTTCGCTACACTCTCCTCAGTCGGAAAATATGAATGTAATCTTCGTCATTCGCGTCGCGCTAACGTGAGTTTTCAAGAACCAATGAGATGATGCTGGTTGTAATTTAGAGGCGGCGGGGATTAACTCCGGACCTACGTTAATTTGGACTGGAGATAAAGCTGTCTGAAAATGTGGGGGCGAATTTATACCTTCTCCCTAATAAACTAGATATCACTTCTTGATAATACATATTGTATAAATTTGAACTTATGACCAAGTTCTTAAAGAAGAAGTCCTTTTCTTTGGTATTGGGGCATAAGTTAAATCACCGTCCAGCAGTGAACCAAAAACTAGAACAATTTCCGGAGGTTTTTCTTTCTTTTTTATAGCATCTTTGACCTCTACAGTTTCTTAGTAACCTCATATATAGGTAGTTCTTGTTGTGTTGTGTGTTTTTTGTTCCTTATATAAAAATGCCAAAACTTTAAACCAAATATTTCCCAACGGTATTGAAAGCGACAGCTGAAGCTTTGTGAACTTCCAAGAAAAAGAAAAGAAGTGCTTTCAAAATATAAGACTTTTTTTTTTTGGATTTTTTAACCTTTTTTCATTTTTCAAACTAGGCCTTGGTGACTTTATTTTTTTTTATTATTATTATAAAATAATTTGTGCTAATTAAAAAAGTAATTATGTGATTTTTTGTTAAGACGAGGTAGTTTAGTACGTATTTTAAAGTGGCAGTAACACAGAAATAATTTAAAGATTCTAATATGGTTTTGTGTATTATGAAAATTACTAAGGTTTATGTTAGGAAGTAAGTTGCTTTAGTCGTATATATGTTGCAATTATTGTATAAATAAGGAATCTATGTATTCGAACCGCCATTTTGTAATATGGCCGCCCAAGATATATGCAGCTTTGATATATGATGCAATTATTGCTTGGCAAGCGACGTAGAAATACGGAATCTATATATTCGAACCACCATTTTCCAATATGGCCACCAATTTAACGCCGCTTTTTTATACATATAATGATTTTCACTACAGCGCTCTAAGTGCACCCCGAGCGAGTTTTCGTTGGCCACTGAGAACTCTATAGTGCAACACTCGCTTAAAATCGCGTTTTCTGACACCAAAAACTTCCCGAAAATTGCACTTTATTGCTCTGAAAAATTCGACGAAGCAACGATGCTAGAGTATGAGTTTCCACCAAAGGGGGTTTTACCGTTCCCCCAGTGTTGCCAGGCTGTTAGTGAGTCAAGAGATTGCACAGAGAGAAAGCAAAGGCTAGCAGTTCACTTTGAATCAATACTTTACCAACTTGAATCGGTTTAAATTTACGTAATGATTTAAAAAAAAAAACCAACTAATGCTTATGGTCATAAACTGACCAATTTTTTTAAATAAATCAATATTGCGGCTTATATAAAGAAAGACCTCTTTTTCCAGAGAGCCGAGATTGAGACTAATTACTATTTTTAGCATTTCTAGTATCTTACTCAAATTTTGTCAAGAGGGTAATTAAGATTTGTTTTTTTATTTATTTTTCTTTAAAAGTATACCCGTGTCAAAAGAAAGGTTAATTTAAATTAATGATCAAGGCTTTTTGAAAATTAGTTTCAACTCGAGACAAGCTAGACCCGACCGACAAAAATTTAAAGGATGTTCTGTAGTCTAAAGTGTTAGTGGAACGTATAAATCAACCGTCAAAATTTGAATCGTCGCATTACGAGAATCAAGAAGTGATATCTAGTTTACTAGGGAGAAGGTATAAATTCGCCTCAGTTCCAGCTTTATCTCCAGTCCAAACGTATAGTAGGTCCGGAGTTAATTCACGCCGCCTCTAAATTACAACCAGCAGCATCTCATTGGTTCTTGAAAACTCACGTCAGTGCGACGCGAATGACGAAAATTACAGTCATATTTTCCGACTGAGGAGAGGCGAAATAGCCCGGCCTCCTTTTAGCCCCCCCCTTGTATTTTGAAAGGGGTACTGGGACCTTGGAGTAGAAATGTTTTAAATGGAGGAGAAAACTCGTGGTACCCAAGCTCGGGACACGGAATTGCGCAATGGTTGAACGTCATATAGTGCTGCCACCTTTAAGAGTAATTTAATAGTAGCTTCTGCTTGTAATTTGCTAAGACCTTGGAAATTTGGAATAGAAGTCTCTGTTAAAAGTTTGGCCCGGCGTTTTGGCCGCAAATTATTTATTTGTTTAATATGTAGTTGTAAAATGGAAAACGAAACCAATATATATGAAGAACACAGCTACACCTGCATTTCCAAAAAAAAATATCCAGGTAATTATGGAATTATTTCTCTTGAACTGTTTAAGTCATAGTTTAAGTAGTTATCTAGATTAACATTTGCGCTAAGCCTTTGTCGTAAAAATAGAACTAGTTTATCTCATAAATTTTAACCTCGGTCAGATTAAATTTAATAATTGCTTAAAGCAGAATATCTTAACGAACTGTATTACCATTTTAGGACAAATAAAGAACAATAATAAAAAAAGGGTAAAATTAAGTGTACCCGTTGCTGATGCTGCTTCGGGAGAAGAATTACGAAGTACGAATACCGAAAATACTGAAGATTCTTTTTTTAAGAAACATTTTGCAATTTTAATTAGAAATGCCTCCAAGGAGATGGAGACCATAGATACAACGTATCTAAGTGAAAATATGAAGGTAAGTACATCATCTTGCAATATAAACTTAAAATCGGCTAGAAATTTTAAAATTTTCCGTCATTTGTTTGCTATCAGAATAGCGTTATAGAAATTATCGGTAACCCTGATAAAGTTTATTTTAATGATGGCCTCTTTAAACACCTTGAAATATTGGAAAACAAGAAGGTCAATGATCAAGGAACATTTGCAACAGAAGTTGCAAAGTTAGTCAGAAGAGAAAATTTCTCCAACGCAATGGAAGCATCATTTTCTCAGTTAACAGTAAGTGATTATTAATATTAGTATCATTTTTAAATAAAAATTAAATAAATAATAACTTACAGCAATTTTCTTTACTGGATGAGCAAGAAAAATATCAGTTAACTCAGTGTTTTGCAAGAAGGTTTTTTAATGAGGCAAAGATTAAACTGGTAGAAATTGCTAGTAAAGCATTTACAGCAGCCAAACCGAACACGGAAACAGTTCGGCCTTATCCCCTAATGACTATAAAAGAATCTTTGGACAAAGAAGAAAAAGTCATTCACCATATTGGTGGATATATAGCTCATCAATTAATATTAACATATGGGTATTCCGCTAGTCATTTTGTTAAAAACGCTCTGAAATTAGATTCTGGAGAAATTGAAGACTATGGAAAATGGACCCAAGAACTTAGCAATGGTGGTTTACTATTTTTAAAGCAAAAATCATTCTTGTTATTTAAAAAAATTAATGATCTCAGCAAAGTATATTACGGGAAGAAAAATGATATTGAGGGAGAGAGAGTAACGCAGGCTTTAACTCATTTGAAAAACCACCCTTTTATCAAAAACACCTTTTTCGATCTATGGGGTGAAGATGAACGCAAGGATGCGGCTTTAAAAATGGGTTGTAAGATATATTTAAATTGCTTGGGGAAAGGGTTCATCAACAAGCGTAAAACAGAAATTCAAATTATTAAAAGAGCTTCTCTTAAGACCGTTAGCCTTAGAAAGGAAATGAAAAATCAAAAAGCCTGCAAAAAATGTCATGATATTGATAGCGAAACCAAAAAAACTCCTAAACTAAAAGTTACTAAAACACGCAAACCGCGTAAGGGATTTTTAGCTTAAGAAATATTTACTTTACATGTGATAATGGTTTAATATTCCTGACAATTGTGATACTATGGTAAGACTCTTGCCAATTGTGGTACTATGGTAAGATTCTTCCCAGTTGTGATAACTGGATTATATTCCAATTAGTTGTAATAATTTGATAAGATTGCTACTACTAGCACTTGTGATTTTAGTACAAATAAAGGTCATTTTTAAAGCAAAATTAAACACAAACAACCTGTCTTTATTGAAAAATTACAGAAATTAGCCACAAATTGATAAGGTACTATCTAAGTTACCAACTATTAAATGGTGTCTTCGATCAACAACCTTCTTAATATTTTGACCTTTTGTGACTTTGCGCTAATATTGCCATTGACTGGCGCTTTAACATGATTTCCAAGAATTTTGAGGTTCGGGATGCTTTGTTGATAATTCATCAGATTGGGATGATCATTTGATCCACTAGCCGCTCGTTGCTTCCCAAAGTAACGTTCTAATGGATCCTGATTGAATCGCTCAGTGAAAACGAACTTAGCTCCTTTGCTTAGGAGAAATTGAGTAGCTTCAGTAATTGAGTTTACCGTAATCCTCAATCCTTCTCGAGTCTCTCTGCTTAACAACATCTTGGATTTATCAAAACCTTTCGGTACCACCAATTTTTCAACTTCTGCATCCCAATCATCAAAATACCGTAAAAATGTTTCCTTGAGCCATTTAAACCGCCAATCATCTACGCTTCGATACGGCTCTTGGAACGGGTTTCTTTTGAATTTTCCAGACGTTAAATTTCTAACGTTAACAGCATCAAAAAAATCATTTACAATTTTAATAAAGCTGATAGTTTCGGAAGCTTCTTCCCCAACAAGTGTTTCCATCGCAGCGCCCATAGTCTTACTCAAAACTTGAACTGCGTAATTTACCTTCATCCTTGAAAATGATGTTAGGTATATGTGGTCATATCTAATTTTTGGGGCCAGTTTTAGCCCTGAATCTAACTCACAGTCTTTTTTAAAGGTTTCTTCTACATGTGACCATAGTAAAGGTTTCCCATTTTTTTTCAAAAATCTAGTGTTTTTGGAGCTGCCGCTGGATTCAAGACCATTTCTTAAAGTTTTCAGAAGGTGTGGCACGTCCGAGATGAAATATATATAATCCCCTTTCGAATATAAATTTGGGGTCTTGTAACCGATTTCAGAAGGGTTTTCAATATTATTACAACACATTTTAATTAACTTTTGGTTAATTCCTGCTTTATCGCAAACGACAGTCAATATTTTGAATCCACCAAGTTCCAAATTCTCAATCGCTTCCCATAAAATGCTGTGAAGCTCGTCCGCTTTCATTTTATCACAGGGAAAATATGCGTAAGGGTATTTAAAACTTCCGGTCAAGCTTCTTATCATTAATTGCATTACGTGTGTTGCTAATTGTGGTGGCTTGTTCGGGTCATCCTCCGCCATATTTACTAATTTATTAATCTTATTTTGGCTTTCGTTGGAGTTTGTGAGGCCAACAATCTCACCAGTACTAACTCGGTATATTAGATCCTCTTTTATGCTCATTTCGTCAATCATAAGAGCGAAGTATTTCTGATGTTCACTAAGAGTTTCATATTTGATGGCGTCTCTCATTTCATATATAGTCTCTTTCTTAAAGCCACTATCCGATCTAAGTTCTTTTGAGTAGTTGTATAATGTTCTTCGAGTCGGAAGTGTAAATGACTGTCTTAAAGTTTCGTAAGTCGTAGCTGATTTACTCTTAATATACATGCTCCAATGTATGATAGCAGGGTGCCACTTTTTTGGTCTGCTGCTATTAGAATTGGCCAACCTGAGCTGCTGCTGCAAAAAGAACCTTTGAAATTTTCCTGGATTTTCAAAAGGATTCATTGCAATTGTCTCTTGCATTTCTCTGCTTTCATCCGCGGTCAGTTCTACACCATCCTTCTCAATTGCCTTATGAATTTTGGCCAACAATGACTTATTTTTCCGGTAAAGCGCTTTGTTTTTAACTTTTAGAGCAGCGTGTCTAATACGGATGTCCTGAGAATTGAGAATACTTAGATTTGTTTGTTTTGGAAAAGTAACACTAGCTTTCTTGCGCTTTAATCGTTTCAGCAAAAGTCTTCGTAATAAACCACATTTTTGGCAATAGTTTTTAGGTTTAGAGATTAAATATTGGCAATTGTCTGAACGTAGGCTGTTTGACTTGTGAGTGTAATGAGCACCACGAACATTAGTATGAAAATATGGTTCAAAAATATTAGAAGTAATGCCCCAGCAAGCACTCCAATCCAAATCAAACTGATCCAATAACTTTAGAAACCTTTCAAAAGTTGAAATATGAGTTCCGTGAGAAGCCAGAAGATTGTTATTCGCGTCTATTTCTTTTTCAAATACAAAAATCTTGATTGTCATAGCCTCCAAAATCTCTAATTGGACTGTTAGAACACCTTGACTTTTCTTGGATAGGCTTATTTTATTTGTTTCGCAGCAAACTGCCCAAGTAAAAGTATCGGCTTTTTGATGTTGTAAAACTTTATCCTTGAAGATTTTAAAATTTAACTCCGCGGCATCTGGAGGACTGGTGACATTTTCAGGTTGCTGTTTAAGCATTTCGTCTAATTCCATGTGATGATCAGCAGCAACTTGAGATCTGGTGCAAGTATTTTGTAAAGCTTCCTCCCACGATATTACAGAAGCACAGAACGGAACTTCTTGAGACTCATCTTCACGATGCTGAGTATTATCATGTAAGGGGGGAAAAACACTGTTGGTTTTGCCTCAGACAAAAATTGTTTAATTATTTATTTATCTTACTTGTTGCAACGGTTGTGTCACCCCACTTGAATTATAAGGTTCAACCACTGAGACTCTTGAGTAACAATTATTTCCAATTTTATTAACCTCGAGTTCAGAGAAAGCTTGTCGTGCTGGTTCCCGATCCTCAAAAAGACATGTTATTGGATATGGATTTTCTCGCGTTGGCCCTTGCTTATCAGCAAAGTGCAAATTGCACACGTAATGATGCTTTTTCAAATTCAAAACCGTGATTGATTCGCGGTTAATAGCTAAAACCCATCTTTTGGTGACTTCTAAATTAGCGTTGTTCTTTCCAGGTTTGGGTACGGCATAAAAATTAATATTTTTATGATATCTGAAGTCACTTTTACAATTACTATAGCAGCAGTACTTCCCCATAACTAATCAGCAGTCAAAAGACAAAAAAAAACCGTTGCGGCTTTTGCGCGTTGCTAAGCCGTGGCTCCCATCACTTTACTTTTTTCGAAACAGAAAAAAGCAGACGAATCTAACGAAATAAGAATAAATTTAGACGCAAAGTGGCGCTAAAGACGGACGTTCAACCAAATTAGCACCGCCTCCTGTCCCGCGCCTGAGTACGTACGGCTTATGCTAGAGGTATCGTATTTTCCATTCCAGAGACTTCTCTATTCCAAGCTGGGACTATGGCCTGGCGCGAATACTTAGGCATCTTATACCTTCTCCCTAATAAAATAGATATCACTTCTTGATAGAATCTATGACCAGGGATTCTAGAATCCCTGCTATGACTTACGTTACTTCAAAATTACAAGCTCCAGTTTGTAACCAGTAACAAACTTATGGAGGAACATATCTTGTAAACTTAAGGTGTTTTAAAGGACTAGAAACCAAGAAAGAGTTTCCTGTCTGTGCTACTATCCCTTTAAGCTTCCGCTGAAAATTTTTATTTTTGAGTGGCTCCCTTTTCGTTAATGATTTAGGCATAGATGAAAATTAATGAATGTCTTAGGAAAGTTTGGAATTTTTTTCGAACGCCTGGATTATATTCATTAGCCTGTCTGATTAACATTATTTAAAACGTGAGTTAATGTTTAATCATTAACCAGGCCCTACCTTCTTAATCTAATATTCGTATAAAGTCCAAGTACTATTAAATTTAATATGAATTAACGTTCAAGATTACCGCGGATTGGAAAAAAAGCTTTCTTAGTGCAAGCAAGAAGGGATACCTAGTTTACTAGGGAGAAGGTATAAATTCACCACATTTCCAGCTTCATCTCCAGTTCAAACGTAGGTCCGGAGTTAATCCCCGCCTCTAAATTACAATTCCTGAAAACGCACTTCAGCGCGACTCGAATGACGAAAATTACGTATTTTCCGAGTGAGGAGAGGCGAAATAGCCCGGCCTCCTTTTACGTCCCACCCCCCTTGTATTTTGAAAGGGGAACTGGGACTATGGTGCGCGAATACTTAGGCATCTTATACCTTCTCCCTAATAAACTAGTTCGAGAACGACAAGCCAGAATTGAAGTCCTACACTCGGTGGTTAATTTTGCAGGACTTCCATCTAGGTCCCATATAGTCTGCATTACTAAGCCTTTCACAGCAGCGCCTCACCAGGCGTACGTCGCTTTACCTCGAATCTATGACCTACTTCAATCACTTCAAACAAGCTCTCTGCAGTAACCAGAATCTACAAACTTACGGAACATATCTTATGATTGACTTATGGTTCCCTAAGCGCGTTAACAAAATTGGCCGTGCGTGTGTAGACCCTCTTTTAGCGAACGAAGCTTGGAGTCACTCTGGATCGCCCCGAATTGCCCTGGGCGCTGAGCTGAGCGGACCATGCATGCACCAAACGTATTGCGAGCCAAATCCAAGCTAAGAAAGAGAGCTATAAGAGAATCCCCGAATCTTAATTATGGAGTAGGGGCTTCCTGCTTGTATTAATTATTAACGCCAAATTTATTTTACTGCTAGCAGGGGTAAATAACGAAAGGAGTTAGAGACGCTAGCTTCCGTAGTGTAGAATACAGTGGGACTTTCAAACGTAGACACAGAAAAGAGAAAACGCCTCGGTCGCGCCGTCTATAATTCAAAATAAGTATGATATTTTCCAACCAATAGCGTGGCAGCAAAGTTTCGAAAGTCATGCTGGGATATCGATTTTCTCCTGTCTGCTGGTGTTCGTCTGCTAGTGTTCGTCTGCTTACGACTGAGTGACAATTAGGCTTAGATTAAAGTTTATTCATTAAGGTGCACTTGAATTAGAAACATGCAATTTTAAAGTTGGTAAATTCCTTATTCGATAATGAAATGGAATTAAATGTCGTTTTTGCATCCTTCAATACAGTTTTAGTAGTTTTAATTTCTTTAGTCACAGATACAGTCGATGATCATGATCCCGCAGTTCCCATTTTCACTGACTCGGTAAAAATCACTAAGCCTTGGCTCACTGGGCCGACTGTAACCGCGCACTTACGGCAAAAAGAGTTTGATCACATTTTGAGGATTTCCCCGGCTTAAAATTGCAAATTGTTGACTTATCTTTCTTCTTAAAATCGCTGTTTACTCGCGATTGAATATAATAATAATATTGGGTTGATTTATGAGACGACTTCACAACATCGACACCCGCCATTTTACTTTACCCAGAATACCTTGCGGCGCGAGATTTTAAGGCAAAGCTTTTAAGGTTTTGGTCTTATTTACAATACAGTTCCAAAGATGGCACTACGTTAGTTACAAATTCTATGACGTTTCATGGTCCCACTGTATTCTACACTACGGAAGCTAGCGTCTCTAACTCCTTTCGTTATTTACCCCTGCTGCTAGCTTTTTCTCTCTCCTGAGGTTTGGTTGGCGTTAGTATGTATGTATTTCATTTTTGGGTTTTTGCTTTGGCATCCAAATGCATGCGCCTTTTTTCCTCACTTTCATCTTAAGTTGGGTTTATGTTTTGTATGATTTGCTATGGTTCAATCAATGTTTCTAGCTTTGATTTCGTGATTGCGCCACTTTGTATTACGTTCTCTATATCGATTTGTGTGAGTTATAATATACAGGGTGTTTCTGATAAGTCTGGTGGTGGCATTAATTAAGGGGGATGTTTGTTCTTTGGGAAAATGATTTTGAGTCGAAAATGTAAGTATAACTTCTATTGCCTCCATTTTGTTTGTCGACTCGATTTTGAGTCGAAAATGTAACATCTACACTTCTATCGCCTCCATTTTGTTTGTCGACTCAAAATCGTTTTCCCAAAGAATTAACATCCCCCTTAATTTACGCCACCAGACTTATCAGAAACACCCTGTATAAAATAATGAATAAAAGGATTACTGTTCATTGGTCTCTGGCGACCTGACGTATTCGTGACCCTAAAACTTGGGAAACAAAACAAAAACTTAAGCCTTTTCATAAACCCCGTGTCGTAGCACGTGACAACCCCCTTTGGTAGCTTCAGGTTGAGGGGGTCATCCGTAAAATACTTTGACAGGGTTGCCACAGTACCTGAAAATCCTGGAAAACCTGGAAAAGTCAGGGAATTGAAAAACGGGCCGAAAAGGTCAGGGAAAAGTCAGGGAATTTGATTTTAGTGGGTAAAATTTCTGGTGAAGAAAGTTTCTCCTCATCCTCTCTTAACACAGAAAATTCTAGAGTAATCCTTAAAAATGTCTAGAATTGTTTTTGTAAAGTAAATGCCTTTAAAAAAATCTCATAGACTGTTATTTATAGATAAAATGTTTCTTAATCATTTTGGTGCAACAAATACATTGGAAAACTTAATGTAGAGAGTTTATTTAATTATAATCACTTCGCGCTGTAAACATTAACGCATTCGGCCTAAAAAGGTCAGGGAAAACCTGGAAAAGTCAGGGAATTTGGTTCTGAAAATTCCGTGGCAACCCTGTTTGACTAATCATAACTCGAAAACAGTGTCCCTTTGTTCAAACAAAATGGCGAAAGAAGTTAAGACATTTTCGACTCAAAATCGATAATTTCCCAAAGAACAAACATCCCCCTTAATTTAGGCCACCAGACTTATCCGAAACACCCTGTATATTCTTAAACGGAAATCTCTTAGCATCGTTTCGTGTATAGCGTAGAGTCACTTCCTCTTTTTTTCTTATTTATTCTTCGTGATTCAGTTTTTATGGCTTCTTGGTTCAATCTAGAATTCGCCTTTTATTTTTGAGATTAAATTTCGCGTTTATTATTCCGATGGCTGGGCTGTGATGCCGAGACTTGATTTATGAAATGCAAATTAGCTATAGCTATAGGCATAGGCCAATTTTGAATTTTTCGCTCGAGGCGCCGTTTTTGCGAGATTGAATTTTTATGGCTTGATATTATTGTATATATATTTCAGAAAGTCATGAGGTTTCCTTTTTTAAGGTTCCTTTTGTATCCTAAACGAAAATACCTATATGCATGCCTATGTTCCCGAAAATTTTTCATTAAGTCCTATAGGTATAAATAAATTTCAAATTTATACTCGCGTTTATATTGAGTTTTAAATTATGAAAATAAGTTTCAACTGAAGTATATAATACTTCTCTTCGAGTGAAGTGTACCACCATTCAAATTGTAACGTGATTCTTCCCAACATCATCAGAATTTACATTTATTATAGCAGGGGTAAATAACGAAAGGAGTTAGAGACGCTAGCTTCCGTAGTGTAGAATACAGTGGGACCATGAAACGTCATAGAATTTGTAACTAACGTAGTGCCATCTTTGGAACTGTATTGTAAATAAGACCAAAACCTTAAAAGCTTTGCCTTAAAATCTCGCGCCGCAAGGTATTCTGGGTAAAGTAAAATGGCGGGTGTCGATGTTGTGAAGTCGTCTCATAAATCAACCCAATATTATTATTATATTCAATCGCGAGTAAACAGCGATTTTAAGAAGAAAGATAAGTCAACAATTTGCAATTTTAAGCCGGGGAAATCCTCAAAATGTGATCAAACTCTTTTTGCCGTAAGTGCGCGGTTACAGTCGGCCCAGTGAGCCAAGGCTTAGTGATTTTTACCGAGTCAGTGAAAATGGGAACTGCGGGATCATGATCATCGACTGTATCTGTGACTAAAGAAATTAAAACTACTAAAACTGTATTGAAGGATGCAAAAACGACATTTAATTCCATTTCATTATCGAATAAGGAATTTACCAACTTTAAAATTGCATGTTTCTAATTCAAGTGCACCTTAATGAATAAACTTTAATCTAAGCCTAATTGTCACTCAGTCGTAAGCAGACGAACACTAGCAGACGAACACCAGCAGACAGGAGAAAATCGATATCCCAGCATGACTTTCGAAACTTTGCTGCCACGCTATTGGTTGGAAAATATCATACTTATTTTGAATTATAGACGGCGCGACCGAGGCGTTTTCTCTTTTCTGTGTCTACGTTTGAAAGTCCCACTGTATTCTACACTACGGAAGCTAGCGTCTCTAACTCCTTTCGTTATTTACCCCTGATTATAGCAAGGTTACTAAACCGAATCATGTACATACGCCATGTAAATAGTGATCCCAGCTCATCATTACTCTATTATAGCGCTGCTTAACTATTTGCTAACCAAGGCGCATGCATGCGCTTGTGCAGGGTTTTTGTCCCATCACGTCAAGACAATCAAAGTTTGTGCAGGGTTAATTGATTACAGAGGATTTAGTAAATATCAAACAGTAGTTTTAGAATTCACCCTAGCACGGTGCGATAGTTACCCATCTGAATTAAGTTTGATGAGCGGGAGAGCAAATTAACAAAAAGGGCTCCTTCGTCTGGGAAGAATCACGTTACACAACTAAAGCTTTAAGAGGATACAGAGTGTCATCAGGGATACATTTAATTTTAGAAGTAGGAATGGAGAACAGAGTTATCTGGGCGCGCATGGTCAAAGTCCCGGACCCCCTTCCACGGGACGGAGGGGGGGGGTATGAAAGAAGAGGCGGGTCATAGCGACAGAGGTAAAAAGAAATTACGTCACTATTTTTCGCCGTTCCCGCATCAGCAACGTCATCAAAACGTATAGTTTAAGTGAGCAGCCAATAAGATAATTTAGACTTTTCGTTACGAGTACGTGTTGGAGGGAGATGGGGCTCTATACTGGGTGGTCTATGAGTCGGAATAACTGAAGTAAATACTAACCGTTAGACTCCATTCCTACTTCTAAAATTAAATCTATCCCTGATGTCATCCTTCTTCTATTATCCCCTTATTTATAGATATAACCACTCTATCTTACCTTTCTCCTTCAATATTTTGCAATATAGGCCTATTTTGGCCTATTGTTTTTTCTATACTAATCCTTAGCCTAGTTCCATCAGTTTTGTTTTAAATGTCAAAGTAATATTTTATCTTTTATATTATTTATTTATTAAATATATACGCCCAAGATTTCTTCAGATTTATGAAATTCCTTTCCATACTAAAACGTTAAGAAAGACAAAAAAATTACAAAAAACAAAAATGAATAAACCCTATTGGGAATAAAGGCATATATATATTAAGATGGGCAAAGAGAGACTCTTGGTTTCCATTCAAGTGTGGAACGAAAAAACCCAAAAAAATAAAAAAAACTCCTAAGAAAAAGAAAAAGGGGGATTGTTAAGTCACTCGTAATAATTCATGCAGTTTTTTTCTGGTACAGTGTATACTGGAAACGAAAGAAAAAAATTATAGAAAAGACGAAAAAGCCAAACCCAAGTCCCAACCCTTGGGCTCTCTCTCCATGCAGTTCCAACCAAAACTCATTCTTAGCCCTAGTATGGTCTGACCATGTTTCTATCTACTGCAATATGAGAAAATGTATATAATACAATTCATCGGTAGTTTTCTCTGCACCCAAAAACCGTACGGGCTAAAGATGGTGTGTTATTCAATGCAGAAGTCAATATTTTGAAGTAATACATACATTCATTCTTGTTTGTTCAATGTTTGTACGTGAGTTTTTAGATTTGTAACCGAACCGAACACTTAAACTGTCTCAAACAGAGAACAAACACGTTGGAAGTTCTCGCTGCTTTAACCGTATTTTCTTATAGAGTAAGGCCAGTACTACATATGCAAACGTCATACCCATCTCTTAGTTCAGTGTCATCCCCCTACTGGGCTCGTGCAGGATCCCCTTGTTACAAAAGCGCTCCCATAGGGAGGGATACACAGTCTCACCCACTCTATTTACCCTTTGAATTTTCTTCATAACGGATCACATGACGTCTGGCTCCTACTCTTTGTGCCGTGGTAGGTGCTTGTGAGGTACAAAAACGAGTGTACCGATCACGTTACTCTCCTTTTTCTACTTCCTCCTAGACGAGTACGTGGTTGTAGTAGCCTGCTTTTTTGGGCATTGGCCGGTGTATCAATTTGATGCTCCAGATTGAAACGAGTAGTGCTACCAATACCTTGCTCGAAAAACTAGTATTAGCAGCCCTGCGGTAGGTTTATAGTTAGTAATAAAACCTCAATAGCTTCGGTCGCTTAGCCAATAAAGCCTAAATTACTCAGAGCAAGAGTAAATAAATTGACCAAGGAGTATTCAACCGAAATACACATAAATTCAAAGGCCTTGCAGAGGTGGAATTAGTTAAAACGTTAGGTCAAGAAGTGATATCTAGTTTCCAGCTTTCCTCCAGTCCAAACGTAGGTCCGGAGTTAAACCCCGCTGCCTCTAAACTACAACCAGAATGATCTCATTGGTTCTTGAAAACTCACGTCAGCGCGACGCGAATGACGAAAATTAGGTATTCTCCGACTGAGGAGAGGCGAAATAGCCCGGCCTCCTTTTACGTCCCCCGTTGTATTTTGAAAGGGGGACTGGGACTATGGCGCGCGAATACTTAAGCATCTTAAACCTTCTCTCTAATAAACTAGATAGATATCACTTCTTGGTTAGGTATAGAGGCTTGGCAATTCGTTCGGACTTAGTCTTACTTCGAAGTTACAGATTTCTTATCACATCTTCGTTGTAACTCAATGCAAACTTGGAATGAAACGCTCACCCATATTGCCAGGGACCCCATAAGGTAGCTTATTATTATTGGTTCTATTTGTATGTCTTTTTTTGGCAAGACGTCGGCGGCCTTGCATTGGGAATTGAAGAGTTTTCTTTTTTTATTCCGGGGTGAAAACGAACGAATTTGCACATTATTGGCTAGGGAATTGACAAATTTATGGATTTCTTTTACGCCTTTGAAGTATTCCAAGAAATTTATTTTTACACCCTTCTCCCAGTGCACCCATTCCTGGCAGCAAACAAAACACCAGTCACCAGATGGTGCAAGATATTTTATCAATTTCAATGCCTGAGTTATGGGAGGATTTGTTTTATTGGCGTATGAATGTAACCTACCATACGTTAATAATTCTCTTTTTAAGTTCCCAATAAATCGTCCTAGAAGTTTTCATTCTTAGCTGGTTCCCAAATCCCAACAGACATTTTTGACGTAAAAATGGGGGTAGACAACTCTTAGTTTTGGGGCATACAACAGTGATACGCGGCTTCTCTATGCAGTCTCATGATCTAAACCGACTAGAGCGCAGGCGCAAAAGAGCGAGATCAGTTAGTACCGAGGTTGCTGGAGTGTCGTCTGCTTTTTATAATTCCCAAAAACCTTCTCGAGGCAAAATGTTTATTTTTAAAACCTTTCAAGCGATTCGAAAACTATAAACAGGCTGAATGAATTTTCCTTATTTGTGAAACTATGAACTTAGAGAATTATTATTAGCATACGATAACATGTCTTCGTCCAGTTGCCCTAAATTGGGATACATTTGTATTTTTATTTTGTGTGGAATTTTCTTACCTTTTTTATTTGGTCAGGTCAGATGTTAGATGTTTACATGTACCGCAATGTATAAATTGGCCATATGCCACAGCCTAATGTACGTTACTTAATATCAGTGTTTCACCTTATAATATCAGCAGGAACAAAGCTAGAAACCTAGAAACCTTATACTTCATCTGGAAAATCAGACCTTGATAAGCCTTATTGTCGAGTGTTTTAGATACTGACGTTTGACGGTGGGATGAGCTTGTAAAAACTGCGGGGCTAAGGTTTCTGGTCATTAGTTGTACCAATGGTATCTTGTATATCTACAGGGTGTTTCTAATAAGTCTGCCATAAATTAAAGGGGATGTTCTTTGGGAAAACGATTTTGAGTCGAAAATGTAACTTCTATCGCCATTTTGTTTGTCTTTTGCCACACTGTTAAAATTTTAGTGTTTTACGGATGTCCCCTTAAATTTAATTAAGAAACTGATTTAGACAATGATTTCTAATTTAATTAATTAAGGGGGCATCCCTAAAACACCCATCATATCATAACTCGAAAGCAGAATGTCCCTTGTGGCCAACAAAATGGAGGTGATAGTAGTATAGAACATTTTCGACTCAAAATCGATTTCCCAAAGAACATCCCCCTTAATTTATGCCACCAGACTTATTAGAAACACCCTGTATATAAATAAGAGAAGTCCTGAATTTCTTGACTGACTGATAATCACCGTTCATCCTGAAAATCGTCTGCTTTTCCCGAGGCCTTTGCCTTGGAAGTTGAAACGTGTTTTGTTTAGACGTTACTCTTAAGTATTGGTACTTAACTGCCAGAAATATATTTTCATACCATTGCGCCAGGGATAGATTTAATTTTAGAAGTAGGGATGGAGAACGGTTAGTATTTACTTCAGTCCGACTCATAGCCCACCCAGTATAGAGCCCCTCCCTCCAACACGTAACGAATAGTTTAAATTATCTTATTGGCTCACTTAAACTACGTTTTGATGACGTTGCTGACGGGGACTGCGAAAAATACGAAGTTTCTTTTTACCTCTGTCGCTCTGACCCGCCTCTTCTTTCATACCCCTCCGTCCCGTGGAAGGGGGTCCGGGAATTTGACGCGCGCCCAGATTACTCTGTTCTCCATTCCTACTTCTAATGTTAAATGATAAATCTATCCCTGATTGCACAAAATATGGGAAAATGCCGAGCTGAAATATAAACAAAATATTGTTTTTTTTATGGTATGCTTCAAAGTTTGTAGGTTAATAATGAAAAATTTAATTGGTTTCATTTCTCGGTTTTAAATATATATATATATATATATTTATATTACTATTTTATATTACTATTTTATATTACTATAAATTTATTATGAGAACTTTAATCAATCAGGTACTTATAAGAGTCAATAACCTTTTTGAAGTATTTCGTTATAGCCAAATCATTCAAAACATAATTTATCTTGACTCACTTTAACTAAAAGAAGTCTTATATGACAGTAAAAGCTAGTCAACCTTAGGTATCGCGTGCCTGAATATATTCCGGAAGTTTCCGGGTGATCACGTGTTTTCGTTCAATACCCTTCCTAGCTACTTCCGGTTTTCCCCTTCAACCGAAAATGGACTACTTCCGTTTCTCTTAATAGCCTCTATATAGTACCTCTACACTTATTGTATATTATATAGGTAGTAAAATATCTACTTTACTATAATGGTAAACAAACCCCAAAACTCTCTTAGAAATATAAAGTTTCTTGAGAAAAGTTAAAACTTTTCTTAGAAAGACTTAAGATTTTAAACTTGTATTTGCATTTGAATGAGCTTGAAGCTGGTAGTGTTATCTTGGTGCCTTGGTTGGGTTTGTTTCTTTAAAAATCTTGATAAAGTTTTAACCGAGGCTTAGCGTTTCAAAGTTAAATAGTTACAGTATTTTATAATTTGTTGATAAAACTTTCATTGCAAAGTCTTAAGGATTTAGACTTTTTTAGGCCTACATTTGAATAATCTAAAGCTGAAGTGTTATCTTGGGTTTGTTTCTAAAGAATCTTGATAAAGTTTTGGCCGAGGCTTAGCGTTTCAAAGTTAAAAGTAACAGTTACAGTATTTTATAATTTGATGTCTTGTTGATGAAACTTTCTTTGCAAAGGCTTAAGGTTTTAGGCTTATTTACGCCTAGATTAGAATAACCTAAAGTTTATAGTGTTATCTTGAGTTTGTTTCTTAATCAAGTTTTGACCGAGGCTTAGCGTTTCAAAGTTAAACAGATACAGTATTGTATAATTAGTTGATGAAACTTTCTTTGCAAAGATTTAAGGTTTTAGGCTACTGTATGACCTAACATTTGAATGACCTAAAGTGTAATAATCTTGTCAAGATGAAGTACAGAATTCTTGGGTTTGTTTGTAAAGAATGTTGATAAAGTTTTGACCAAGGCTTAGCGTAAAAAGAGATTGTGATTTAATAACTTTATAATTTTCTACGTGAAATTTACTGATGCGTAATTTATCTTTCTTTTTCTTCCAGCTCAGAAAGAAGGAGGAACTCAGTTAAAATTGGTCATTGATTTCGAGAATGCTGGTCAAGCTCTTTTCAAGCCAATGAGGTCAGTTTTATTTTATCTTGATGGGGGTCATTTCTGCATCCGAGGTTTAAAGGAATTTTTGGAATCTCTGCCAGAAATTTGATATTCGCGCTAGAATTATCTAACTCTAAGCTCCCGTGAAAATATATTCTAAAAGACTGTGGAGTCTATGCTCTCCCCTGAAACTTAGCTTCTCGGTAAACACTGGTGTGCGGCAGCAACAACATTTCTACAGGGGCCATAGGATTAACAGCGGGTCTGTTTCCCCTGAATGGTAGCTTCTCCCTAATCTTAATGAAGCGTTTAACTTCGACTACTATAAGGTTTTAATTGTTTTTAATATTTGAAAATGTGAAAAATTAAGCTGACATAATTAGTAAGTTTTGTTAAATATGAAATTGTCCGAAACTTTAAACTTCACTAAAACTAGTTGCGAACTTTGAATCGCCAAATTTTTAACGGTTTTACGTTTCAGCCTGAGGCATAAGTTTATAAGATATGTTACATGATAAGTATGACACTACCTATACACTTCGTAATCCTAGAGACTTACAGCTCGAGATAACTAGTTCGAGGGAGAACGACGGAAGCGAGTCAATTGAAGTACTACACTCGGTGGGTTAATTATTTTTGCAGGACTTCCATCTAGCTCCTATTTAGTCTGTATTACTAAGCCTTTGACAGCAGCGCCAAAACCAGGCGTATGTCGCTTTACCTCGAATCTATGACCTACCTCTCTCACTTCAAAGTTACAAGCTCCAGTTTGTAACCAGAATTTACAAACTTATGGGTAACATATCTTATGAACTTATGCCAAAATTTATTGCAATTGCTTTTTTGTATATTGGTGGTACAAATTTCAGTAATGGTAAAGGCCCAGTAATCCAAACGTTAAAATGAAACCTATGCCGCCTAAATTCCTAGCAGACGAACTTTAAAACCACGCGCACAGACTTATTAATAAGTTCTACTTAAACTTATAACCACTGTAGTGACTTTGTAGAATTTTCAGGAATCAACTTGAAGTTGTAGATAAATATTCATTGGATAGTCGAATAAATTCACGAGTTAATCTGGACCCCAAAAATCGTTAAGACGTCAAATCACACTTTATAGAGTCGCGTATGTAACAGTTCTCTTACCTATAAAGGAGCAGAAGCTCACATATTTTCTGGGAAATCGGAAAATCGCTGTAAAAAGCGTTTCCTAGTATGGTTTGCCACTGTATACTGCCTTATATTCTGGAATGTGTTTCTTTTCCTAGGAAGCAATTTAACTGTCGATGTAAGGCGACCCGTAGGAAAAATCAGCCCCAAATATACTCGATGGGTTTCCATATAACTTACTAGAAAACCCCCAGAAAGAAAGATTTCTACTTTATGTGAAGTCATAAACCTTTAGTTCATAAGTATGGGTCTGCCGTAGGGCTTATAGTATCGACTCTCATGGGGTTTAGGAAAACTGGGCAAGGCATTTTGTTGATTCAAAAACCACGTATGCACGAGGTCCCTGATAGGTATAGGATTAGTGATGGGAACAAACCGATATGATGTCAGTATCGGTGAACGATGTCACTTTAACCGATATATCGATTCAAACTTAATTTGCCGATTTTTCGGTTGACAATCGGTTGATAATCGGTAAAAATTGGTTTGTAATTTTTTTAAAATCGGTTAATAATTGGTATAAATCAGTTAGTAATGGGTAAAACTCGGTTAGTAATGGGTAAAAATCGGTTAATAATTGGTAAAAATCGGTTAGTAATGGGTAAAAATCGGTTAATAATTGGTAAAAATCGGTTAGTAATGGGTAAAAATCGGTTAATAATTGGTAAAAATCGGTTAGTAATGGGTAGAAATCGGTTTAAAGTCGGTAAGAATCGGTTTAAAGTCGGTTTAAAATCAGTTTAAAATCAGTTGATTATAGGTAAAAAATCGTTCGATATCAATTTCATTTAGTTAAATATTCGGTTGTCTCGACGAATTTATATAATCGGTTAAAATCGGTATCGTTTCCAATAAAACTTCGATATTGGCATTGAGCTCTTAGCAAAGATCCTTTCGACTCATATTCTTATAGAGAACATGATAGGCTTATGGTGAAATACTATTTGCTCCTCGCAAGTCCAATATGCTCAATCATGGTTCAAAGACTGGATGAAAACTCCCAAAAGAAAAAAAGAAAAAAAACCTCTGAGGAATTCTTTTTAAAAAGAAAAATCAACGAATCGTTAAAATAGGAAGACATTTTTGGGGTGGAAATAAAAATGATTGGTCAAAGTTTTAGAAGTTTAGGTATGACAATTGCGCAGATTTTAGTTTCTTCCAACGTTTAAGCATAGAGGTGCGTTGTTGGAAGGTTGTTTGTGTTGAAGTTGGCCTAGTCTGGGGTTGTTTTAATTTTATTTTTATTTTTAATGTTGGGCGGGAAAACTTAACCCTTATCTCATTTTGGTTCTTAAATATCGAATCAAAAATAGGCTTAAGGTAAAGTTTTCCAGATAAAAATTATTTGTTTTTCTCTAATTGATTTTTAACGACCAAAAAAGATAAATAACAATAAATCCTTGTTGCTAAGCCTAATCAATACAATAATAAATTTCTCACGGACAAAGGCTTAGGTTTTTCAAGAGGAAAAAGTGAAATCCTTTCAGACAGCTTTATATCCCTACCGTATTCTTTTCACTGATTGTCTTTTAATAGCTTTTGTTTCGCTCTGCCGCTACGTGATTAAGGTCTTGATCAACTTGTTGTATTGATCTCTCAATTTTATCCGGTAAAAGAAAACCATCATCAGTTTTTCGGGGGAACCGAAAAGGTGTTGTTTGAGATAGAAATGGTCGAAAAAGATAAATGCCCTTTTTCTTCAGTCCCAAAAACCGAATCGACGTGGGTGGAAAAAATTGCTTCGATAACAAGCTAGCTATATATCGATTGGAAGAATCAAATGAGGAGTTTCCATAATTCCCAGAATTTCCCATTACACGATCTATGCCTCTTTGGTGGTGACACATTTTCCCCAAATTTCTAAGGACAATCAATGTTAAAGAAAGGATCACGCAGATGTAGGAATATAAAATTAGTTTTATGGACTGATAGTTAAGTTATTAATTTTTAAATTAATTTCTCAATTAAAGTCGACATAGAACTTATCATTTCTTTTCATTTTATCACCGTAACAAACTTGAGCTTTTCATAATTAATTTCTCCAAGGCAATAGAAACCTTTAAAACCTCCCTTTTTTCTTTCACCACATTGTTTTTAAAAAAGGAGAAAGACTTGATGAAGTTTTAAAAGAAAGAGAGAGAGAGAGAGAGAGAGAGAGAGAGAGAGAGAGAGAGAGAGAGAGAGAGAGAGAGAGAGAGAGAGAGAGAGCGGGCAAAGATTTATTTCAGTTGGTTTTCTCTTGGTTACTCTCTTCAAAACGTGGAAGGACTTAAAACACAAATGTAACTTCGTTCATTCTGCTTGAGCTTTTGTAACCTCCTGGGAAATTTGGGACGAAAACGAACCAACTAGTTACTTCTGCAGCTACACTGAGAAATTGGGGTCGTCTTTAATAATAAATGTGAGAGTTTATGAATGTCCGGTCACCGGTGTTTATCTTTTCTTGAGTTATTTTCATTCAAGCTTGTAGTTCACTTAATTATGAATCTCTTTTATTTTTTTGAGAAATTACTTAAACTAGCCAAGATAATGTTTGAGGTTTGAATTTAAAGCACGAGTTTCATATGTAAGTCAAAATCCAGACTGACTGACGTTGGGCTGACTGATAATCAACGCCCAGTCCAAACCGCTTTATCTAGAAGGCTAAAATTTTCCAGGGACGTTACTCTTAAGTTGTAGGTACGTGCTAAGAAAGATTTTTAAAATCAGCCTCCATCTTGAAAAATGGCCGCCAGAAATGTAACCTAAACCTTCTTTATAGAATAACGTTATCTCGCGTTTCAAGCGATTTCTTCAATATTTAATACACAGGTCTCCTATATCCTATAGACGGGTTTTATGACTTTTGAGTTTCGATTTGCCGCCATCTTTAAAAATGGCAGCCCTAAAAGTAATAAAAACGAACAGACTGGCCGTATGCCTTTGCTGCTAGTCTTATATATGGTCAGTATAACCCTATCTTGGAACACTTTTTTTGGAAAGTCAGAATTTCATTTCAAGTGAACAAAAGACCAATACAGGAAGTTTAGTATTATTATGAAAAATATTAGGTTGCCTATTTATGGTTGTACCTTCGCTGGATTTTATGATAGAATCTTGTGGCCGTGTTTTATGGATAGAGGGATTTTCAATCTTCAAAATGAGCCCTTAAAATATTCATTCCAAGCTCCCAAACTCAAGTTATGATGATTTGAAAAGAAAAGTGTTCCAAATTACAGCTGTTCCAAGTTAGGTCCATATTATTTTTTTATAATAAACCATAACTTTTTTATGTATAAACTTTACAAATCTTTCAAGATAATCACATTCCCTCTTGTGCAGGATTATCCTGAAATTTCTATAGACACGAAAACCACTAAACCTTTATATAACCTTTGACCTTTCCATCAGTATAACGTTCGGGATTAATTCTTTCTACCCAACCGATAATTAGTCTACCCAGTAATGAACAATCATCGGGTCAGCTATACCGCCTCCGTAAAAACCAATAAGGTTTTTGTATGACAATTAGCCTAATTAAAACAACTTGCCTTTGGCCAAATCAAGAAGTGATATCTAGTTTATTAGGGAGAAGGTGTAAGATGCCTAAATATTCGTGCGCCATAGTCCCAGTCGCCCTTTCAAAATACAAGGGGGTGGGACGTAAAGGGAGGCCGGTCTATTTCGCCTCTCCTCAGTCGGAAAATATGACTGTAATTTTCCTCATTCGCGTCGTGCTGACGTGAGTTTTCAAGAACTAATGAGACGCTGGTTGTAATTTAGAGGCGGCGGGGATTAACTCCGGACCTACTATACGCTTGGACTGAAGATAAAGCTAGAAATGTGGCGCGAATTTAAACCTTCTCCCTAATAAACTAGATATCACTTCTTGGCCAAATACAAAAGAATGAAAAGAAAATTGGCTCCGAACCTTTTTCTAAATTAGTTCTATTCCATTGGTCTATTTTTATAGTTTACCTACTATAGACTATAGTAAACTAATTATAAACTTTTCTAGTTAGGCTAATAACTCGAAGCTTCTCATTAGTGATTTCTGGCTTTTGTCTTAAGATAGCTCGCAAGTCAGCCTGTAAAAGTATACAGGGTGTTTTCCAAAAGGGAAGGTAATTATAGGACAAAAGTACAGTTAGTGGGATTGATGGTTCTATGGGAAATCATCAATTTTAAGGATCGTAAATGTAACGTCTATACTTCTATGACCAGCCGATTTTGAATGTCCCATAAGGGATGCACAAGTTATGATTGAACATTGAAGTAGTGTTTTACCACTATAACTAAAATTGTCTCTTAGATTATTTCATAAAATGAAGAGGTCCTCTGTAAAACACTCCCAATCATAACTATAGTCAGTTGAAACTTTTCATTATTTTTGACTCTGAAGCAGTCGACAACCCATAAACTTTACCCATGCAGATTTTTCAGTTTAAAAATAAAAATAAACGCTCGTTAAGCCTTGGTACACGCATCTGGAATAAATTGGATTTGTTTACTTTAAGGCCTTTTCAGACGAAACAACTTTTTGATTCAATTAGATGAATCAACTTGAGTTGAGACGAGTAAACTAGTGGACAAGTTGAAACACTAAATTAAATTAAAAATTGATCACTGACCAATTTTTGCTGAGTTAACTCATCTATAATTGAATCAAGATTTGTCTCGTCTGAGCAGGCCTTGCGTCTCCTTAATATTTTAAGCTCATATAAAACTTTAAAAAGTTACTTTAAAATTTAAAATGATATCGCACTTGATTATCCCAAAGTACACAACTTTTCCTTTCCTTCCTTAAGCAAACGTATTAATTCAATGGCTTTATTAAACGACACTACCCGCTATTCAACCATACAACCAACCTACCTACCATCCAGATTTGAAAACACCGGCGTCTTTAAGCTAAGATAGTCAGTCGGGAGTCCAAACTGCTTCTTGTACGAACCAAAGGTCACTTATCAGTATTACAGAAGTATTGGAGACCCTCTTCAAATTGTGGTAGTGTGTCCAAGCGTAACATTAAATTGATCGTTCGGTTATTATAGCCAAATACAAGCGGGACTAGCTGAGATTCTCGGATTTTAACCGGAACCTAGATGAGTTACAACGATGTGTTTCCCGTAGTGGAAGCTAGTCTTTAGAAGGTTTTGTTTACGGGAGGATGGATACACGCTAATTTTTAATCAACACCCATTTTCTGCTACAGTTGTCATACTATTTTAGCAGGGAAGACATGGAATCTGGTTTAGAGCAAAATAAACGCAGGGAAATTCATACTTATTTTTTTTTTTTGGAAAGTCAGTGAAAATGTTATTTTATTTCTGAACAGCAGTTAAAATGTTATTTTTAGGGATCAGTTAAAAAGTTATATATTTTTTGGGATCAGTGAAAATGTTATTTGGAAGGGGAAATCACAGAAATCAGTGAAAATGTTATTTGGAAGGGGGAAATCAGTGAAAATGTTATTTGGAAGGGGGAAATCAGTGAAAATGTTATTTTTAAAGGGGAAATAAGTGAAAATGTTATTTAAAAGAGGGAAATAAGTGAAAATGTTATTTAAAAGGGGGAAATAAGTGAAAATGTTATTTAAAAGGGTGGAAATAAGTGAAAATGTTATTTAAAAGGGTGGAAATAAATGAAAATGTTATTTGGAAGGGGGATGGTCAGTAAAAATATAAAAATATATTTTTTTTCTCGAAAATCAGTGAAATTATCTGAATAGAACTGAACTACCAGTTTTTCAGTCTGTTTTGGATAGCGGTTGAAAGCTTTTGTCCGACCTCTCTCCCGGAACCAAAACATCCGCTCTGTTTAATGCATATCTTATATAATATGTTAATGAGGTTTAGATTCGGAGGTATTGAAGCTATTTAGCGGATGAACCGCGCCGATCGACGACGTTAAGCTAACCATGTACAATCTCACCGGAAAACTAGTGCATTATGTAATTATAACATTACACTGGTGTCTCCTATAGGCGAATAACTACATTAACATAAAATGGACTGAAGTTAGAGCCACTTGTTTGTCGGAATGGCCTATAAGTGTTTTACTAATATCCCTATAATGTTTGCGAGTTTATATAGGCCATGGGAATTCCAAAGATAGTCAGGAATCTCACGCTGGTTCGGTGAAGTATAGTACCAGGAATATTTACAGCTACTAGGAATCATTGTAAGCCCATATATCACATGTTAATGTTTATGCGAGTTTTGTGGGCCGGGCTTGAGAATTTTACCTTGCATTTTGGCGCTAGAGAATTGTCTATTGATCAAGAAAAGTGACTTTAAAACATCAGGGAGTTCCTGGAAAAGTCAGGGAATTAAATGAAACATCTATGACAATCTGAAAAAGGTTTTCAAACAATGTTTCCTTTTTAGGTTGAATTTGCGCCTTTGGTATTATATCCATGCCCACAATGGCCATGGGAACATTTTTAAACATCAGGGAGATCCTGGAAAAGTCAGGAAATTTATAAATGAAAGTTCTATGCCAACCTGAAAAAGGTTTTCGTCTTTTCGAACAACTTTTGCGTGTTAAATGGTTGAATTTGTGCCTCGCCCACTATGGTCTCGGGAACTATATGACTCTATAGTTAGCCTTCCCGTGTTTGAGCGGGATAATTTAGAGTTATCGCTTTTGGTTGAACGTGCATACTTGGAAATCTGATTGGTTTTGGGTTTAACTGCAGCGTGCAAAGCTTGTTTACCAGAATTTCGAGTAATTTTGGCTAGACTGCACGCGTAGGGAGTTCGTTACGGTACTTTGGTTTACTGCAAATATATTATGCCGTTTTCAGTTTATGATTCGATTAATTGACCTTTCACGTATTTTAGAAAGGCTATAAAGTTCGTTAGTTTCCAACGTCAAGAAATTCCTAGAATTCATATTATGTTTTCAGAGTAGTAACACATCAATATTAGCAAGAAGTGATATCTAGTTTATTAGGGAGAAGGTATAAATTCGCCCCCACATTTACAGCTTTATCTCCAATCCAAACGTACAGTAGGTCCGGAGTTAATCCCCGCCGCCTCTAAATTAGAACCAGCATCTCATTGGTTCTTGCAAACTCACGTCAGCGCGTCGCAAATGACGAAAATTACGCATTTTCCGACTGAGGAGAGCCAGGCGAAATAGCCCGGCCTCCTTTTACGCCCCCCCCCTTATATTTTGAAAGGGGGACTGGGACTATGACGCGCGAATACTTAGGCATCTTATACCTTCTCCCTATAGTAAACTAGATATTGCATCTTGCCCTAATCAAGTTGTTTGGAGTGCATTACGACTGACCCCTTAATTAAATTAAATTAGAAATTATTGTCTAAATCAGTTTCTTAACTAAATTTAAGGGGTCATCCGTAAAATACTCCAATCCAAACATAAAAAATATCCCTTACTGGTCAAAATCGGTCATAGAAGTATGGAACATTTCCGACTCAAAATTGATTTCCCATAGAACATATCCCCCTTAATTTGGGACTGACCTTTCAGGAAACACATTGTATAAAGTTCCCTTTGTTATAAATGAACAGAAAACTATTCCGTGACAATTTACTAATTGATTTGACGATATTCGAGAAGGCAGGTAGGCAGGTAAGCCAATAGCTTTTAACTTATCAAGACCGAATGGGGGAATTTGCTCACTATACCGTGATCGAGTGAGTATACTCAAGTTTTACGCCGTTTAACACCACGTTTTCTGCCTGTACCATATAGTACCGAGCTTATTAATTTATTAAGTCGGGTTCGGGACTTATAGGAAGTGCGTGCCTTTTTTTAGAGGGCGTTGTTTGAAAAGACCCCCGGTTTTTTTTTGGATGTTTAATTCTGCTAATATATTGTGTGTTGAATTATATAATACTCTGTGGGAATTGCTAGGGTGACGGTAGTTACCATGAATTTTGGAATAGAGATGAGGATCTTTTAATAGACTTTTTCAGAAGGTAGTTGCCGTCTGCTTGATATTACCATAAGTTCATAAGAGATGTTCCCCATAAGTTTGTCACTGGTTATACAAACTGGAGCCTGTAATTTTGTAGTGACGTAGGTCATAGATTCGAGGCATTAAAAGCGATGTACGCCTGGTTTTTGCGCTGTCAAAGGCTTAGTAATGCAGACTAAATAGGAGCTAGATGGAAGTCCAGCAAAATTAACCATCCGAGTGTAGGACTTCAACTCTCGCTTGTCGTTCTCGAGCCAGAAGTTCATAAGATAAGTTCCATTAGTTTGTCATTGGTTACAAACTGGAGCCTGTAATTTTGAAGTGAGTGACATCACGACGTGATTAGTGAGGGAATGTACATCACGACGTGATTAGTGAGGGAATGTACATCACGACGTGATTAGTGAGGGAATGTACATCACGACGTGATTAGTGAGGGAATGTACATCACGACGTGATTAATGAGGGAATGTACATCACGACGTTATTAGTGAGGGAATGTACATCACGACGTGATTAGTGAGGGAATGTACATCACGACGCGATTAGTGAGGGAACGTACATCACGACGTGATTAGTGAGGGAACGTACATCACGACGTGATTAGTGAGGGAACGTACATCACGACGTGATTAGTGAGGGATTGTACATCACGACGTGATTAGTGAGGGAATGTACATCATGACGTGATTAGTGAGGGATTGTACATCACGACGTGATTAGTGAGGGATTGTACATCACGACGTGATTAATGAGGGAATGTACATCATGACGCGATTAGTGAGGGAATGTACATCACGACGCGATTAGCAGGGAATGTACACAACGACGTGATTAGTGAGGGATTGTACATCACGACGGGATTAGTGAGGGATTGTACATCACGACGTGATTAGTGAGGGAATGTACATCATGACGTGATTAGTGAGGGAACGTACATCACGACGTGATTAGTGAGGGAATGTACATCATGGCGTGATTAATGAGGGAATGTACATCATGACGTGATTAATGAAGGAATGTACATCATGACGTGATTAATGAGGGAATGTACATCATGACGTGATTAGTGAGGGAATGTACATCATGACGTGATTAGTGAGGGAATGTACATCATGGCGTGATTAATGAGGGAATGTACATCATTTCGTGATTAGTGAGGGATTGTACATCACGACGTGATTAGTGAGGGATTGTACATCACGACGTGATTAATGAGGGAATGTACATCATGGCGTGATTAATGAGGGAATGTACATCATGGCGTGATTAATGAGGGAACGTACATCACGACGTGATTAGTGAGGGAACGTACATCACGACGTGATTAGTGAGGGAATGTACATCACGACGTGATTAATGAGGGAATGTACATCACGACGTGATTAGTGAGGGAATGTACATCACGACGTGATTAGTGAGGGAATGTACATCATGGCGTGATTAATGAGGGAATGTACATCATGACGTTATTAGTGAGGGAATGTACATCATGACGTTATTAGTGAGGGAATGTACATCATGGCGTGATTAATGAGGGAATGTACATCACGACGTGATTAGTGAGGGAATGTACATCATGGCGTGATTAATGAGGGAATGTACATCATGGCGTGATTAATGAGGGAATGTACATCATGGCGTGATTAATGAGGGAATGTACATCATGGCGTGATTAATGAGGTAATGTACATCATGGCGTGATTAATGAGGGAATGTACATCATGGCGTGATTAATGAGGGAATGTACATCATGGCGTGATTAATGAGGGAATGTACATCATGGCGTGATTAATGAGGGAATGTACATCATGACGTGATTAGTGAGGGAATGTACATCATGACGTGATTAGTGAGGGAATGTACATCATGACGTGTTTTTTGAAGAGAGTGATTTCTAATTAACTTAACGATTTTCATTTCTCTGACCCATTGGCCATTCTAAGATAGATGGATCAAAGAACTGAAACTTGCTTCGTGTTATGTTTGGTTACGTTAGCCCAGATTAGGTCAGCTTAGATAAGGTTTAGCCTGGGCAATTCCATTAAACCACTTGAGGCATTCTTCAAGTTCGAAATATTTTTATTACTTACCAGCTTAAAGGCTTCAACGTAACAACACAATCTTTCAACGAATACATCCTACTTGTCCTCTTTTACCCGCCAAAGAATCAGATTAAACCAATCATTCAAGGCAAGGCTATAAGTAAAGCCCTATAAAGTCTAACTGAATGGTTTTGCATTTACTACTTGTTTTGCTCTAGTTGGAGAAAGAGGTATTAAAAGCGATGTACGCCTGGTTTTGGCGCTGTCAAAGGCTTAGTAATGCAGACTAAATAGGAGCTAGATGGAAGTCCTGCAAAATTAACCACAGTGTGTAGTACTTCAATTCTCGCTTCCGTCGTTCTCGAACTAGTTATCTCGAGCTGTAAGTCTCCAGGTAGCATTACGAACTGCATAGGTATCGTCACACTTATCATGTAACATATCTTATAAACTTATGTCTTTATTAAAGCAGATATGTCAGCAATAGACCCGTTTAAAAAGTCGGGGGTAAAATAGAGTCTGTTGTGTTGACCTTGCACCTTGTTGTCTTAAATTGATTGATGGGTATGTTTGTCAACAAAGACGCATTTAATTAAGATATTGCTTCAAACAATACGGACCATCCAAATTTGGTTGCAGGACTGGTAACTTTAAAGCCTTTTCTAACGTCTTTGTTATGCTCATATTAAGCAGACATACTGGGACAGGCGGCCGCCTTTGAAAAGGATCTATTACGTTAACTTACTGAAATCAGCGCACCACCGTTGCTCTAAAACTTCTCATCCCCTATTCTCCATTTGATTATGGGAGGGGCTGATAATATGTAAAATTTAATGACTTTTTTGCTCCTTGTAGCAGGTTAAGTGTGTTAATGATAGATGGTAGGTCACTGCACCGTGCTATTTGTTATAAAACCGGAGATTTATAAAATCGTGAGATTCTTAAATCAGTGTGTGCTTTTGAAGTTACGGAGACTTTAAGGAATAATAGAGGGTGTTAATTTTCCAGGCCTTCCATATTCTTATTTAGTCTGCATTACTAATTAGGCCTTTGACAGCAGCGCCTCATGCACCAGGCGTACGTCGCTTTACCTCGAATCTATGACCTACTTCAATCACTTCAAAATTACAAGCTCCAGTTTCTAAGTTACCAGACTTTACAAACTTATTATGGAACATATCTTATGAACTTATGCTTGTTACTAGCTAATTATAATTTGAATTATTTTATACGTTCTTCGAATGAAAAAGAAAAGTTCTTTAGAACGTACGACTCTTCTTTTGAGAAAGTATCCTAGTGTTTATTAATTATGTATATACGAGTAGATGAATTTATTGAAGCATTTCAGTCGCTTTAATGTTTTGAAGACAATCAGAATTGGGTCGTAAAATCCATTGGGAACTGCAGGTTATTTCAATTCAAACTTTGTTTAAATGATGAAAATCAAAATCAAGAATTGAGCGGCCCGGGTCGAGTGCCGCGTTGTTTCAAAATTCAACTGAATAGAAAAATATATACAGGGTGTTTCTGATAAGTCTGGTGATGGCATAAATTAAGAAGGGGATGTTTGTTCTTTGGGAAATCCATCGATTTTGAGTCGAAAATGTTCCATACTTCTATATATCCATTTTGTTTGCTCAAAGGACAATGCTGTTTTCTAGTTAAGATTGCAAGAAAGAGTATTTTACGAATGAATTAAGAAACTGATTAAGACAATGATTTCTAATTAAATTTAATTTAAGGGGTCATCCCTAAAACACTAATCAGATCATAATTCCAAAACCGTGTTCATTATACAGGAGTTCCAAAATGGGTGGTAATACCTAAGTACAGTCGATTTGAGTCGACATTTTACCCATCGTTGACAACTTATGATTGGAGTATTTTAGGGACGACCCCTTAAATTTAAGAGAGAAACTTATTTAGACAATCATTTCTAATTTAATTAAGGGATCATCAATAAAACACTCTTCCAATGTGTTATGGGACATTCAAAATCGGCTGGTCATAGAATAGAAGCATAGAGTTACATTTTCGACTCTCAAAATTGATCAATGATTTCCCATAGAACCATCCTATAACTAACCCCCTTTTGGGAAGAACACCCTGTACATGAAGAATCGATCATTCCATCTTTCATCTCAAGAAATAAACAAAAATAAACAATATTCCCTCCCCCTCCCCAACTTATTGTATTCCAGTAATCTATTAAAGTTCCAAATGGCGACCTAAAATTAAACCTTCCAGACTGAACCTGAACTCCTCCTATATAGACTCGAGGAAGGGCGAGTAGTGAGTGAAGCAATAACGATTACTCGACGCGGGATAATTCGGCAGTTTGGAAACTATTTGGGTTGCTGGGTGGTGGTAAAGGGGGAGTAATTTTAACAGCAAATGACACAAACACAATAGGATGAGAAAATTTTCTACATCGAATCTTCTTCGTCGTTCTATCACTTAAGTTACTCGAACGTACTAAAAGGAGACCGGGGTTTGAATGTAGGTAAGGGACTAATGGCTTCAAATATAAAGCTTAGAGGATTTAGTAGTGGATTAGAAAAAAATAAAATAAGAACTTTGGTGTTCGAGGAGCCATTTTAAAAGATGGTAGCCGATTTAAACTAAAACGTTTATAGCTGTACTTTATAGGGCATAATAAACCTTTGTAAAGCATTGAGGATTTAGTAGCGGATTAGAAAATAAAATAAGATCTTAAGTATTTGAGATGCCATTTTGCAAGATGGCCGCTAATTTAAACTAAAACGTTTACAGCTGTACTTTAGGAGATAATGAACATTTGTATGGAAAATTTTAGTCAAATTGGTTGAAATTAATGACTGTTTCATAGCTGGTTTAAAAAAAATCGGATTTAAGTAATTGAGCCGCCATTTTTTAAAATGGCCGCCGATTTAAACAAAGTTTTATGTGATATTGGATATAAAAAGCATTTGTGAACAAAATTTTGTTTCAAAAGAAGTCGCATGCTGAGCTTAACACTCATTTCTTAAAATAAAATAAAGCCTCCATGGGAAACTTAAACCAATCAGCGACCGCGATACCACATACTCTTTTAACCTCGGAGGCTTCAACGATAAGCCAAGACCCCCTCCCCCCCTAAAAAATAAAACCGGAAGTAAAGGCAAAGTCTAACTTTCTATTTCACTTCCTAAACAATATCACACAGTACACTTCCGGTATACTTCCGATGAACTCATTAACCAATTTGGCATCTCCATTTGATAGATCCTTCTTGCTAGTCGTAAAGTACAGCATTCTCCCAATCCCAATCCAGATCAATATCTATCAGCATGGTACTACTATGAAGCAACGGCAACTCTCTACCTTTGACAGTATGAAGTTCACCATGGAAATAACACGGGGTGTCACTAGCCTAGTCTAGTACCAAGCAACCAAGCGTCTTAAGACTTAGGGTATGGTTGGTCCGCTTTTCTGGAACGCTCGCTAAACACAATATACTTTTGCACGATGAAAGTGCTAGCTCCCTTGGCCAAAGTGGGTTGTCAAATAATGGACCAGAGCTGGGTGATATGCAGGGTGTTTCTGATAAGTCTGCCATAAATAAATTAAGGGGCAGTGTTTGTTCTTTGGGGAATCGATTTTGAGTCGAAAATGTTCTATACTTCTATCGCCTCCATTTTGTTTACCACAAGGGACAATGCTGTTTTCGAGTTAAGATTGCATCCAGAGTATTTTACGGATGACCCCCTTATATTTAATTAAGAAACTGATTTAGACAATTATTTCTAATTTAATTTAATTAAGGGGTCATCCCTAAAACACTTATCAAAATCATAACTCGAAAACAGCATTGTCCCTTGTGGTAAACAAAATGGAGGCGATAGAAGTTACTTACATTTTCGACTCAAAATCGATGGATTTCCCAAAGAACAAACATCCCCTTCTTAATTTATGGTATGGCAGACTTATTATCAGAAACACCCTGTATACAGGCGCCTCACCTTCAAATTGACCGGGATATGGTGGAATAAATTGAAAGAGCTTCGATCAAGAGGTGGTGCAGGGTGGGCAATTGCCCAACCAATCTCTTTCTTCTCACGATCCGAAATTACTATATCGTGGGCATGCAGGGACGCGTTGAAAGATCTGCATGATAGATATGCAGATATTGAAATATTTCTCTAGTTCGTATTAACAGAAGGGGATAATAGAAGAAGTGTTACACTCTGTATCCTCTTAATACTTTAGTTATGAAATTACATGATTCTTCTCAGGCTAGGGAGCCCTTTTTGTTAATTTGCTCTCCCGCTTATCAAACTTAATTCAGATGGGTATATAACAATCGCACCGTGCTAGGGTGAATTCTAAAATTACTGTTTGGTATTTACTAAATCCTCAGCAATCAATTAACCCTGCACAAACCTTGATTGTCTTGACGTGATGGGACAAAACGCACAAGCGTATGCGCCTTGGCAAATAGTTAAGCCCTAATAGAGTAATGATGAGGGAACTATAGAAAGTTTTCACACATGGAGAATTCATACCATTTACACCAGGAGGCTGGGCTACCTGGAGGACAAAAACCCGTCTGCTTCTGTCCTCCAGGTAGCCTGGACTCCTGGTTTAAATGGTATGAATCCTACATGTGTGAAAACTATCTATTTACATGGCGTATGTGCGTGATTCGGTTTAGTAACCTTGCTATAATAAATGTAAATTCTGATGATGTTCGGAAGAATCATGCTACAATTACCCCGGCCGCTTTGTGGTGGTACACTTCTCTCAAAAAGAGAACTATTATACACTTCTGGTCTTAACAATAACAAATAGAAATAAAAGAAAGTGCATGCGTTTAGAAGTATTTGTGCGTAGGCAACGCGAGCGGTCTATGGTTATCCCCAGAACGATGCGTGGGTCCCATTTGGAGGATCATTGGCATTGGGTATGCACCCACCCACCGAGTGACGGTAAAACTTTAAATTAAGCTTTAAAAACCGCCTTCTTTCCATTATAAAACGATAAATCTATAGCATCAGGCCTACAAAAACGGGTTGGTTATGTAGGAAATGGCCTTATCGCTGTCTACACAGGAAGTCCCATGCCTATTTATTTCAAAACCTTGGTAGGAATAAAAAAGTAAACTTTGAAAATGGAGAGCTTTATTACCCTTTTCGTTCCTTCCGAAAAAGTATATTAAACTGAAGAAATTCGCCCCAATTTTCTAGTTTTATCGGATGTTTATCAATTTTCTCTACATAAGTATTAGTGGGTAGGTTAATGGCGCCTCCTGTCGGCAGATTTTGCCGGAAAAAAAATATTCGTACTTAAACTCATACTTCAAAAGAAAGATGATTTTATAAACTTTTTCCTGGTATATAATATGCTTATTGAGTTGTTTAAGTAATCCTTTAAATTTTAAATTTCCTGAAACCTCTGAATTAAAACATTATAACTGTGTGGGCAAAGCCGACATTTAGGGGAAATTCACTCCATGCTAATCCTATGAGCCCCTGTAGAAATGTTGTTCCTGCCAAACACTGGTGTTCAGGGAAAAGCCAGCTATTAGGCGTCAATTTTTATTTTTATTTTAAATTTTTCTTTTTTGGAGTTCAAAGAAATTTTTATTTAAAATTAGTTGGAAGGTACCTTTAAAAAATCAGGGATTTTGAAAATGAAAATAATATAATTGTTGGTGTTGATTGTGTTGATTATTTTCATGATGTATGATTTTTTTTATCTAATATTAGTTGTATAGTATCAGGAAAAGTCATTTAATTTTTAAAATGATTGTAAAAGTCGAGTAATTATGAAACTGGCATAAAATCTGGCAATTCTATATTGGTTGGGTCAGGAATACATACAGTTTATAGGAATAATTGCGTCCTCATATATTACCCATGTTAATTTGTAAACGGGTGGTTTTGTTGGCAAGTCTGGGTCATAATTCTAACTGGGATTCATTACAGTTGGTAGAGAGATAGATTATTAATTCTAGAGGTAAACTTCGTCGTTGAGAAAATTGCTGACTACACAATAATATTCCTATTAGCTGTATGTATGCCTGGATATAGATTATTTAGTTTTGATAACTCTGTCTTTTAATTTACTTTCGATTTGATATCATGTGAATGGTAACGTTTACTGAAACTAAAATATACGATCCTGTTTCGTTTTTTTCTTTCTTTTCGTTTTTGTCAGATTTCCTCGTGAAAAGGGAACGGATCCAAACCATTTTTACTTCGTAGATTTTGAGCGTCACGTCAGCGAGATCGCCGCTTTTCATCTAGACAGGTAAGGAGAAAATATTCCCATATTCTTTCCTTTTTTCTTCTTCTTCTTGCTTCTCCTCTTTAACAATTTTTCGCGTAACGGTGTGGTGTATGTGTAGAATTTATGCTTACGAAAAAAGGAGACCGAGGCTTAGCGACGCGTGGACGTTGGTCCTTAAGCCTAACGCCGTATATAACACTAGTTCTTCTGACTCCTTGATTTTCGCTTGGCCAAATTCGAGCTCGTTTCCCGTTCTTTAGAATTTCTTGACGGATTTTACGCTTACGACGCTGGTTTTTAAAAAGTTTTGATTTAATTTTAAGGGACAGAGAAATGCCTGAAGGTATTTTTAGTAACTTTCCTTGTTGACTTTTTAATATTATTCATAAATAAATTGGGGCTAGAAACATTCAGGGGGAAATAAGGTAAGATGGAGTCGAAATGATGCACTGAAACTCTCCCAGTGTACCTTGCGTACGCCCCCTACCCTTCGGAAGAGGACTTTTGTTTAGTGCTGCCGTCTAGCGCCATTTTATTTGTATCAGAACTAGCTTCTATTTTTAAGACGTAGGGGGCGTCCTTACGTACAATTTCGTACTGTACGACCCCACCTAAACGCAACTGAGGATGCTGGGAGGACTTCGGTACCGTTCCGTTGGTGGGTAGGGTACAGAGGCAACGTTATAGGTATGGGGTTTCCACTCCATCTCTCTCTCCTTCAAGATTTCACATGAATTTACATTCGTTAAGCCTAATTTGAAATTAACACTGAAAAGTGGGTCTAGGTGCCCTTCAAACTAACTTCTATAAATACGCTATTTTTCTGTCAATTTCCGTAGTGATGGTTTCAACTTCAGGTGAAACACAGTTCTGTTTCACCATCACTTTAAGTAGCTTTATTTTATTACGTATTCCTTACTTGTCCTAACGTCGGCATATAAAACGTCACTTCTACTTCGTTAGAAATGACTTTTCCATCCATAAGTGGATTCGCTCTACGCTTTTCGAGCCTCCCTCCGCACTTTGAGCCTTTTTTCGATCCTTAAAGGCAGACTAGTAAGCCTAAATATGGACGTCATAGTGCCATAACACCGCATAACACTCAGTAGCACCAAAGGCAAATAAAAATAACAGAAAGTAAGGTATACACTATGCGTCTTTAATTCTATTAGCTCCATGTATAATATTATTATCTTCGTTTAATTTCTCTTCCCCCCCCCAAAGAAATGTAGCCAATTCGGCTTTTGAGTTCTAATTTATCTTTTAATGCGTTAAAATACTTTAATTGCTTCTTGCAGATTTCATAGTAGTATAAAAACCTGGTGTTGCATGGTAAATGCAATTCGGTTTTCCCGCGCTAGTTACGATAGTTTTCCCATAGTTTACCGCAAAGGGGCAGTAAAGCATTTCGTTGGCGAAGAGGCCACGTTAGTCACGTGATTGTCGCGTACGCTCTTCTTACTCTATGCCTTACTTTTTGTTTTTTCTATATACCTTTGATAGATCTGAAAAAGTGATTTCTTGCTGGGTTTTCTTTTTAAAGCTTTGCATTTAGAAGTTTTTTATTTCCGTTTTGAGTTGCTTTGTTCTCTTTTTTTTTTTTTGAAAGAAAGAGTGACCTCTTTGTGTCAAAAGCGAATCAAATTTCAACCAGTTGACAAGCGAGAGAAGGAGAAAAAAAAAACAAAACCCGAAATATGATGCAATTCAAAGTTTTAGCTCTAAAAATCCACTTTTGTGGGTTTTGTCACGAAAATTTTATTTAAAATATTCCGAGTTTGAAAGGTTCAAATGTGTTGGGACTTAAATTTGCATATTCTAGACTTTAAAGGAAAAGATCGAGTTTCTAAACATTATAACCTTAGAAGAACGGACTTTTTCTGAACATAAAAGGAATTAAATATTAAAAATAAGTAAATGAACTCTTATTACAAAATAATTAGCATTTAATGAGTTTTTTAAAAAAATCAAGGACTACTGCGCCATCCGCCATTTGTTTAGTGGCGTCTGCTACACAGACCCCTTTACCTCTAACAGCCTGTGAGAATTCAATCAATCCCGTAGGGGTAAGAGGCTCGGTTTAGCGGACGCCACTAAAGCACTAGTCCTTGTTTTTAAGAAAATAACTTGCTTTAATGTTTATTTTTAATTCCAATAATAATAATAATAATAATAATAATAATAATAATAATAATAATAATGAATATTGCAAATTATAATTATGTTTCTAAGATAAATATAAAAGAAAATATGAGCTCAATTAAGTTAACTTTCTATGATTAACATACATATATCTTTAAAGTTAAAAATATTGCTAGATTCGTGTTTACGAATGCATTTTCAAACTCGTTTAAATTTCAAAATTCAAAAATATATATTGAGAGAGGCAAAGAATTTGCAATTTGTTTAAGTTTTGTATAAGAAGAAGATATATTTAGGCCTAGGCTTAGTGTGCCAAGCTCCCAAAGAATATATTATTAACAAGAAATATGAGAAAAGTTGCAAAAATAAAAGAGGAAAATATCTACATAAAAATACCATTAAATTCTACGTTACGGTGGTATAGAAAAAAAAATAGCTTCGGATCTTCTGCTTTTAAAATATGATTTCCTATGTCGCTTAGACTCCCATAGTGCTTGTCTTTTAGGCTTAAACTGCATCATTCCATTATAAATAGCAACAGAAGTCCAACACTACATTTTTAGAAACAGAGATAGTTTTTGAAATTGATGTACAAACGTGTAGCGCTTTTAGATTTTAGCACAAGTTGTTTGGATTGCACGAGAAAAATGTAACCCTATTTTTCAAATTAGGCCTAACGTCTAAAAGTAGGCTTAGCTGAATTACCGAAGCAGTCTCTATAACTTTTAAATATTGGCGCTCTAAGTTTGGATGGTGCGAGAAGTGTTACGACACGTGATTTTTTTTTTAATTTAACCCTATTTTTAAAATTAGGCTTAACGCCCAAAAGTAGGCTTAGCTGAAATGACCCAAACCGTGTAAGAAAACGTCCATCGCTTTGAAATTTTGGCGCTCTAAGTTTGGATGGCGCGAGAAACGTTACGACACGTGATTTATTTTAAATTTTAACCTTATTTTTCAAATTAGGGTTAACGACTAAAAGTAGGCTTAAGTAACAAAACTGAAGTGCAAGGCTTAATAGATCTCTAATATGTGTTGCTTCAGGTACTGGTCTTCTGGTTTTTTATGTGGAACAAGGGTTAATAAACGTTAGGTCTATAATATATCAATTCTAAAAATAGGCCTTCATCCATGGAAGTTTTATAATAGCTTAGAAACTTCCATCCATTTTAGCCTTGACAAGGTACACGTAGTTCTAAAACTAAACACAGTTTTTCCCGCGCGCGAAATATACGGAGTAAGATATGAATTATAGAACGACCGTTGGAATTTGAGTTTAATATTTCAAAAAATGACGCTGGTAGGATATCTGGCCAAGGCTTAAGACCAAAGCAATTTTCTATATCGAAGAAAATTTTGAAGAAAAAAAACTAAAAAAATGGTCATAAAACCACTTGATCCAAAGCGAAATTTTAAAACTAAAGTACAAAGAGGTATCGTTGAGAGGGCCCAAGAGTATCCTCGCAAAGAAATAGACCTAGCTAAGCGTAAAGAGTAAACGAACCAAGGCTTAGGGTCTAGGAAAGAAGGAAAAAAGCAAGTCTTAACTCTCAATGACCACTTAAGACTTTATTTTCTTTGAAACGATTTAGGACTTCTTTTTTGCGTCCACAAAACTGTGAAGTAACCTTAGAAAGCGGCACATAAGAGTGAGTGGTTTGACGGCAAAAAGAACCCTAAAAAATTTTCTTATTACTAAGAGCTGTCCAAGACTTCAAGGATCAGCTTCGTTAGGCTTAGCAAAGATTGAATTAGGCTTAAGAAGATAGCGAAGGAAACTTTGAATAAAGGTTATAGGGAGAGTGGTAATTATTTTGAAGTGCTCTAAGAAGTGCTATTAATAATGTTCGAAGAGTTTTTAATAGATAAAAGAATTTTCTCAATTAAAATAAGGGTATTTAATAATTAAAACGAGAAAACTTTTCATTAAGTAATATTAATATTGACACTTGTTAACTTAATTCTAAAACAAATAGCATGCCATCTCTTAATCGTCTCAGAGACTCAGATCAAGCTTAGAATTACATAATCCCATGTTAGAAGGGTACTTAATAATTAACATAAGGGTTAGAAAGGTATTTAATTATTAAATTAAGCAGTAATAAGATTCAGAATGGTTTAAATAAATGAAATAATTTTTAAATGGGTTTTAATTAATCAAAATAATATTTAGAAGGGTTTTAATTAATCAAAATAATATTTAGAAGGGCTTTAATGAATCAAAATAATATTTAGAAGGGCTTTAATGAATCAAAATAATATTTGGAAGTGTTTTAATTAATCAAAATAATATTTAGAAGGGTTTTAATTAATCAAAATAATATTTAGAAGTGTTTTAATTAATCAAAATAATATTTAGAAGTGTTTTAATTAATCAAAATAATATTTAGAAGTGTTTTAATTAATCAAAATAATATTTAGAAGGGTTTTAATGAATCAAAATAGTTTATTATGGGTTTTTGAAATAATGGCCGGTAGGATTTTAAAAGTTTCAATAATTGGAGAGATTAAGCTATAGCTCCCATCGGTGCTATTGTTGTAAGAGTTCTTATTAATTATAAATATACAATATATCAAGTTATCAATCCTTAGAAGTTTCAACAATTAACTAAAAAAAAGAAACATAAGAAATATAAAAGAAAGTCTATATAAACCAATGACGAAGATATATTGCTTCCCAGATGAAAGAAGGAAGAATAGAAAAAAAATTCTTGTTTCCTGTCAATCATGTATTTCCTGAAAATGTCAGCCTTTTTTCCCTCCCAGGAATGCATACAACTAATAGGAATAATTCTGTTTATTTCTCTACGAGTTTCGTGATCCGGCATTGAGAACTTAGATTATTCGTTAGGTCAGGGATAGATTTAATTTTAGAAGTAGGAATGGAGAACGGCTAATTAGTATTTACTTCATTCCGACTCATAGACCACCCAGTATAGAGCCCCTCTCTCCAACACGTAACGAAAAGTTTAAATTATCTTATTGCATGGCTCACTTAAACTACGTTTTGATGACGTTGCTGACGGGGACGGCCGCGAAAAATGCGTAATTTCTTTTTACCTCTGTCGCTATGACCCGTCCGCCTCTTCTTTCATACCCCCCTCCGTCCCAGGGAAGGGGGTCCGGGACTTTGACGCGCGACCACATTACTCTGTTCTCCATTCCTGCTTCTAAAATTAAATCTACTCCTGGTTAGGTAAAATTCGTCATACATAATGATTAGTCTATCTTCCTCTTCCCATAAAAAAACTGATTAGATACGTCTAGTGAAAATGGCTGGGACACAATAATTCTAATTAGAAGTATGTATTCCTGGTAAATATTTTTGCGTTGTAAGAATAAGGTACAGGTACCCACTGACAACTTAACTAGGAAAGAAGGTATATAAGGGGTCAGAAGTAACTGCGGGCCTCTTTTGAACAAATGACTTTGTGCTTTGAAAAAAATAGGGACCTCAAACGTCATAACTTCTAATACAAAAGATAGATGAAGAAAACCTTAAGATATAGCTACCAAGAAAATACTGTATAAATCAATATCTACGTTGTATAAGACTTATAACAAGATTTTCCACTTTATGCTGCCCAATATGTTTTTCTTTCTTTCGTGTTGTTGGTCATTTTTAGACCATAAAAGGAATTATTAAGATTGTAATACACGGGTACGTTAACAACCCTCTAAATGCCCCTTCAGACGTTCCCGTCGGTCTCCTCTTCATTTTCGTTTCGGTTGCGTTGCCGTACGTTCATTCCCCTGTTCAGACGTCATCGTGAGAGCAGACGACTTAAAATTATATGGTGATTTTTCAAACAAAGACTTTTGAATACTAAAATAGCTGCTCATCCAAAATGATAAACAAATAATACCGCGCTTGCCAAGAATCTTAAAACTTTTCATAATATCGTCTGCTAAAGCGTACATAGCTTACTCGATCACGCTTCAGTAATGAGGCATGATCCAGTGAGCTATGGGCTATGGCTAAAGAAAGGTGCGCTAACGAGGTAGTACCATCACGAAATTTAATAATTTCAAACTAAACCCGCCAGTCTTTTACGTAATCGTTGGTTGACACGTGTCTAATTAAGCGACTTCAACGTAAAACTTTAGTTTAGTCTGAATGGCCCTTAAGAAATCTGGATGATTGAACATAGTTTTCAAGTATTCTGTTTTCAATGCTTAAAATAATGGGATATATTTTTCAGTGTTGCGTTTGTCTAGACCAAAATACAAATTAGAATCTTGTGTATTTAAAATAATAACCACCTGAGATGATGTAATAACAAATTACTAGCCATCCTGAAGCGCGTGCAGTTAAGGAACTATATATTCACATTTTAATCTTCAATTCACGTCGCACCATTCACGAAATTAAATTTCCAAGCGATTCAATTATGAAATATATCAAATTTTAATATAAATTCATATTTTCCAAAAGGGATGGGTTGCAGCTTGGAATGAACCTAAATTAATTAATTAATATCAAATAGGAATTTAAATACTTTCTATCATACATAGTTTTCAGACTAGGAGTATTGACACCCTTTACACCAGCCAGGAGGCGAGGCGAGGCTTCTCGGTGCTGCACTTTGACCCCCAAGTAGCCTTTCCTCCCTGAATAAAGGGTATCAGCCTTCCTAGTCTGAAAACTATGTATTAGAGTGAAATTCCATTTTAAATCTCATTTCTTGGAACTTAGGCCTAAATATTTACTAGGCCTATCTGAGAAATTCATTGTAATGGTCATTATAGATCCATTTTGCTCGAAAACTGTTGTCAGTTTAGGAAACAAATAAATAAAAAAACACAAAATTATGAAAAGGAAATTCATTTAATAACAACGTCACGTTTTCTTGACAGGATATTAGGTTTCCGTCGAGTGGCACCTTCCATTGGACGTCGTCTCAATATGACGTCAGAAATATTCGCCATCGCCGAGAATGATATTGTCAAAACATTTTTTATATCGCCCGGTAAGTTTTTCTTTTTTGTTTTACTTTTTGCTCTTTTTCGTGTTTAAATCCATTATGTTGGCTTTTCCCAAAGTTCCTGCAGGGATATTAGATGTTTTAAGAGGGATTCGAAGGGAGAGGGAAATTGTGGAAGCGTTATCGGCGGGTCATGCGCAGTAGGACCGTCTACCGGAGTACCATTCAAGGCAAAATCTGATGGGGGGGATGCGAAATCTGATAGGAACAGGTTAGGTCCGGTGGGACGCAAAAAAATGGTCGAGGAATACTGTGAATACGACTTCAATAGGCCCAATCAACAAATAAACAAGTTGGCTTGGTCTCGTCTCCATTTAAGGGATAGGATCTCGTGACTAACAAAGTTGACTCTAGTACCATCTGTCGTTGAGCGACGAAAATAAATCTCTTATTTAAATTCTGATTGGATTAGAGTCTGACTCTTGGGGTAAAACAGGTTCAGCGCATGACAAAATCAAGCCAATCAGGTTATCATCCCTTTCTCGCCTCGAAACCTGAGAACGAGATCTGTGCCGTTTAACAAATTGAAAACATTTGTTGGTGGGGTCTATTTGTCCCTGAAAGGGGGAAAGCACCACGGTGCACGTTTTAGACCTCTGCCGAAGTCGCCTCGGACTGTACGTGAAAAGGCTCGAGCTACTCATCCCTCTTAAAACATCTAATATCCCTGGTTCCTGTCTGTTATGTCTGGTTGAAAGCAAAAATCACAGTCTACCATCACGCCGCGTTCTATACGACGCCTCCTTTGTTTGCCATTTTCATCGTAATTGCGTCTGAGAGCTTTTCCTGATGAATTTATTCCTTTTTTAGCCTCAGAATATAGTCGTATAAAAACCCGTTTATGGATTGTTTTAGTGTTTAATTTTGTCAGAAGGGGATAATAGAAGAAGGATGAGACTCTGTATCCTCTTAATACTTTCGTTGTGTAACATGATTCTTCCCAGTCGAGGGAACCCTTTTTATTTGCTCTCCCTCTCATCAAACCTAATTCTAGGGTGAATTCTAAAATTACTGTTTGGTATTTACTAAATCCTCAGTTATCAATTAATCTGCACAAACCTTGATTGTCTTGACGTGGATGGGACAAAAATGACCACAAGCGCATACATGCGATTCAATTGGCAATAGTTAAGCAGCGCTAATAGAGTAATGATGAAGGGGAACTACCTTGCTATAATAAATGTTAATTCTGATGTTGGGAAGAATCATGTTACAATTACTCTGGCCGCTTTGTGGTGGTACACTTCTCTCGAAGAGAAGTATTATATACTTCTGATCTAATCTATAATTAACTGACTCGGTATAATTAACTGTCTCGATTATTACTGAGGGTTGCCTACCCCTTTCTTACATCGAAGAGGCTTATACGTCAGAGGCACGTGACTAAATAAAGGCGTTTTTCAAAGAAACTAACTTGGTTTTATTTCGAAAAATAACCACTTGGGTAATAGGCACTGCAATCAGGCGAAAAAATAAAGACTATAGGCGTACAGTCCCACTCCGTTCCATGTGGAGTCTTTGTATCTTGACGTCACGTGGTGCCTGTGACGTATTTCCCCCGCCGATGTCTTCTTAAAAGTCCCTTTAATAAGGCAATAAAATAAAATCTCTAATTGCCAAAAATTAAAAATATGATTCCCAAAGGACCAAACTCAAAAGTCTATTAAATTAAATCAAATATTTTTCTATTTCTTTGTAAGTTTTAATTCTTACTGGAGAAACCGAATATTTTGGTGAAACGTTTAAATTTCAATCTAGTCGACCTTTTATTTTTAAGAGCCTTTTGAGTCTGGGAAAGTCTAGGGGATGAGAGCCTAACCTTAAGCCAAGGAATTTTTAATATTATTTTATTTATCGCCTCGGGAGGAAAGTTTTGGCTTCTCAACTTCTCCGCCAGTTTTAAAGTAGCCGTGTAAGGCAAAAGTTTTGTCGAACAGTGATAATTGCTAAGCTTCCATTTTCAATAATTCCTAGTAGCTGTATGTATTCCTGTCGTGCATAATAACCAACGTTTCTGCAGCTTTAGTATAGGTTAGAACATAAGTTCATAAGATATGTTCCATATAAGTTTGTCACTGGTTATAAACTGGAGCTTGACATAAAGCGACATACGCCTCGTGAGGCGCTGCTGTCAAAGGCTTAGTAATACATTCTAAATAGGAGCTAGATGGAAGTCCTGCAAAATTAACCACCGAATGTAGGACTTCAATTCTCGCTCTCGAATTATGTCGAGCTTTAAATCTCTAGCATTACGAAATATAGGTAGTATCATACTTATGAAACATATCTTATAAACTTATGGTTATGATGAACTAGTATACAAAAATTTCATTGGAATCTTTGTAAAATTACGCCATTCATAAGACTTCTGGCCGCCATTTTTCAAGATGGCCGTTTATTAATACGAAATTTTCTGAAGTTTTAAAGTAATATCTAATGAACATGTATACAAATTTTCATTGAAATTGGTTGAAATTTACGCCAGTTATCGCGTCAGGTGATATTCCCTCACATTTATGGCCGCCATTTTCCAAGATGGACGTTTATTAAGACCAACTTTTCTAAACTTTTAAAGTAATATCTAATAAACATGTATACAAATTTTCTTTGGAATCGGTTGAAATCTACATCAGTTATGGCGTCAGAAAGTAAACGTCCTTACTTTTATGGCCGCCATTTTTCAAAATGGCTGTTTATAATAACCAAAATTCCAACCGTTTTAGTATTAATAATAATAAACGTGTGCACAAAATTTCATAGAAATCGCTTGAAATCTACACGAGTTATGATAGGCGTCAGTAAATAAACTTCACAGGATCGCTATTTCTAAATACTGAACAACTATTGAACTATACGTGTTTACTTTAAAACCCCCTGAACGCAATGCACTGGGCGATGAAAAGCACTTTTCTAGAAGTGAAAATCGAGGTGGGATTTGGGGAAAATGTTGGCGTGAAGGAAAGGCACCTAGAAAAGGGGCCTTGCTGAATTATTTAGCCCTTTTCCCTAGAGCGAGTTAGCACTTTTCCCTAAAAATTTGCATATAAAACTGGCTGCGCCAAGCCTGCCTTATTGGGGACTATACCGCTCGCATATGGGAGTTCACTTAGTTTCAGACTTAGAATGAACAGTTTCCTTATTGAAATGAGATGTTGTTATACGAGTTTTGGTTCATTCAAAGGTTGTAATGTTATGAGGCTATGTATTTCCAGAATAGATGTTACGAGAATTTTAAATTTTCAATTGACCCATAGTATAAAGGTAGACTAGCAAAACAATATATGCAAAGATATACATGTACATGTATAGAGTATTAGGAATGCATACAGTTAATAGGAATAATTGTGTACCCCCATATACCTCCCATGTTAATTTCTATGCGGGTTTTGTGGGCGGGGCTTGAGAACCTACTATAGCGACGTCACGTCTATTAATAATTCTGAGGTCTTTCAAACGGCGATTTCATTGGTTAGTAACAACGCGAGATCAGGCGTGCCTTGCGCAAGGTGCAACAGGCAGCGAGATATATAATTAATTCGCGAGGTGAAATTCGTCATATATAATGATTAGTTGCTACCTCTTCCCACAAAAAAGCTGTCTGGATACGTTGAGTGAAAATGGCTGGGTACACAATAATTCCAAGTAGATTTATGCATTCATTAGTTAATCTTTTCGATATTGTATGTTTAAACTTGAGATTGATTTTTGTTTATATTATTTCACTGAACCATCTTCAAAGTAAAAATATTTTCGTTCATTTCTATGTTTTAAAAGTGTTTTCCCATTGGAGTAGCTTTTAGAAATTTTAAAAGTTAAAAGTCTTAAAGGATTTTTAATAGAATTCGCCGAAATTGGACTTTAAGTTAATCGCGCGTAAAATAGTTAAATGGGTTCGAAAAGTCCGGAATTGAAACTTGGAATTGCAAGAAACATTACTACGTTTTTTTTTTTCTCCTTCTCTCTCTCTCTTTCTCTTTAAATGTCGTTAAGCCTAATTGCGCTCAGAAAGCTGTAACTGAAAGTAAAATGGTAAAAGCAGAAAACGCGTTTTTTTATGGACTATTCCAGATATTACTTGCAGAGAAACCCAACACACAGGTGGGGGGTAGGCAACTGGCTACCCTCTTCTGTTACTTTATTTCCCCTGGCGCTAACCAAGAGGTAACGTCAGACTAAGAAGTGATATCTAGTTTATTAGGGAGAAAGTATAAATTCGCCCCCACATTTCCAGCTTTATCTCCAGTCCAAACGTATAGTAGGTCCGGAGTTAATTACCGCCGCCTCTAAATTACAACCAGCAGCATCTCATTGGTTCTTGAAAACTCACGTCAGTGCGACGCGAATGACGAAAATTACATTCATATTTTCCGACTGAGGAGAGTGTAGCGAAATAGCCCGGCCTCCTTTTACGTCCCCCCTTGTATTTTGAAAGGGGGACTGGGACTATGGCGCGCGAATACTTAGGCATCTTATACCTTCTCCCTAATAAACTAGATATCACTTCTTGGGCAGACGGAGCCCGAGTTCGCTACCTGCCTCTAGCGGTGCTTTGCTTCTTGGCTCGAGGGAAATAACTCAACAAGGTCACTTCCCTCGTTCCTGTGGTGTTTGCTTCTCTTCTGAAATTAATGCAAGGGTCTATTAGAAATAACTATGATAGATTTTTTTCCTTTTTAATTCGGAAAAGCGTAAAAATAAATGAATATTGCAAATCTGTATCTATATTAAAAAATCTATAAGCAATTAATTAGCTTGGGTCGCCGGATTCGAGCCTGCCAATGGAAAATTAGTTAATATTTTATTGATCTTAGTCACGTTTGCAAGCTAAGCGCTGTCTGTTAGCCCCAGACAGGCAGATTGAGCTGTGTCTCTCTTACAAACACAGGAATACATACAGCTAACTGGAATCATTGCGCCCCCTATATCCCATTGTAACTTCTATGCGGGTTTTGTTATTCATACTTGAGTACTATCCTAACATAAGTTTATAAGATATGTTATATGATAAGTATGACGCTACCTATCTTCGATGCTACCCAGAGACTTACAGCTCGAGATAACTAGTTCGAGAACGACGGAAGCGAGAATTGAAGTACTACACCCGGTGGTTAATTATAATTTTGCGGGACCATTCCATCTAGCTCCTATTTAAGTCTGCATTACTAAGCCTTTGACAGCGCCAAAACCCGACGCATGTCGCTTTACTTCGAATCTATGACCTACTTCAATCACTTCAAAAGTATATGGTCGAGTTTATAACCAGAATTTACAAACTTATGGAAAACTTATCTTATGTTTACATATTGTTTTTCACACATATTGTTTTATATTTATATTTTGGTTCTAGCGAACAATTTATGTTTCCACGGGCAGTGCCTTTATTACTGCGACACGGCGCACGCGGTATGCGGCAACCCGGATGTTTTGGAAGGAAGTTTCTCCGCTTTTCTTCCACCTAAAAGTTTGGCAGCCCGGAAAGCTGTCCGTCATCCCTGGAGGCGATCTTATCACAAGAGACGAAAAGCCGCTTGGGAACTTGACGATTCCTATTGCAGCGTTGTCCGGAGAACGCCACCTTACGACGAAGGACGAAGATTGCCCGATCTCATGGACTTATCCGTTTTTGACTTTTTGACGGGTAAGTTCAAACCTTAATATAACTCCTTCATAAGTAACGCCACATTCATATGTATACCAAGTATTTGAACCTTTGGTCAGAGAGCAATTTTACCTTTCCAGGGTATACCTAGTCTAACTAACTATGTTGAACACGATAAGGCAAGTTTAGTTCAAATTAACGCCACTAGATGCTCCTATAGTCGAGGGGCGGACTTAACTGGACCGCTAAGCCTATCAAAAGCTCAGCCTGTTTTAGCTCCACTTTCGTGGACGAGCTTTGATTGGTTCCTGCCTTCGATACGATAAAATTGGTATATGGAATATTAGCCAGCATGCTAGGGACGTCACAGGTGCCAACATTTGCTAAATTAACCCGAATTATTGATGGTATGTTAGGTTAGGTTTGGTTTGGTAAGGGTTTTTTAGAGTTTGGGTTATTTTTGAGGTTAGGTTTTTGTGGGTGTAAGTTTTGGTTCACTTCAGGGTCACGTTATCGCCGTCTTCAAGCCCTTTCCCATCATATCTTCTAAATTAAATTAGAATTCGGACGTCTGAATTGGTTTAACAGTTACTTATAGGTCTTTATGTTACTTATGGATTTTGCCATCGTCCAAAAAAATAATAATAATAAAAATGATAAAAAGTGGAGTTGGCATTTGATGATATTTAATTTTTCTCCTGTCAGGAAATATGGACAGACATCACTACGAATATTTCAAGATATACGGCAACAACAGCTTTGCCATGCACTTAGATAATGGCAGAGGGTGAGTTCGCTTTTATTTTACCAGGGATAGATTTAATTTTAGAAGTAGGAATGGAGAACGTTTAGTATTTACTTCAGTCCGACTCATAGACCACCCAGTATAGAGCCCCTCCCTCCAACACGTAACGAAAAGTTTAAATTATCTTATTGGCTCACTACGTTTTGATGACGTTGCTGACGGGGACGGCAAAAAATACGTAATTCCTTTTTACCTCTGTCGCTATGACCCGCCCGCCTCTTCTTTCATACTCCCCCCCCCCTCCAGTCCCGTTGAAGGGAGTCCGGGACTATGACGCGCGCCCAGATTACTCTGTTCTCTATTCCTACTTCCAAAATTAAATCTATCCCTGATTTTATTATCAAGGAGTCTTAAAACGGAAAGCAATATGACGCAAAGATTCTGTTGTGTGAATGGGTCTTCAAAATTAGGGTTAAAAATTCCCAAGTTAATCCTATGGCCCCTGTAAAAATGTTGTTTCTGCTGAACACAGATAATCCCTGATTTATCAGAATCGATGGAATTTTAACATTCAATTTAATTTAATTGAATAATGCTAGCTCTAATCACGACTAATTAAATCTGTAAAATAATCTGTATTTCTAATATAATGCTAATATTCTTATACATATTCCGAATCCATTTTCTAAATCTATCTTGAAATTTTCCCCGATTAGTTTATCGAATTGCTTGCGGGTAAAACTGCGCCATTTCGGAATCGTTAATTAAATTTTAATTGGCCCAGTTTCGTAATTAAATCGTGAGATATTTGCTGATATTATTGAACGCGTTTCTTGGAAATTGGAAAATCCGGGGCCAATTTGAGTTGAGTTTGTAATAGCCCGTACCAAACTAAAATTAAATCCCTTGTTTTAAAATGATTAGGTAAGGGAAATTCCAACCAAGGCTTAACGGGATATTTTTAGGGAAACGGCGACTCGGATGTCTCATTAAGTACCTACCATAAGTTTATAAACATTAGTCTCAGTTCAGTACAGCCATAGGGTGTTTCTAATAAGTCTGCCTTCCATATATTAAGGGGGATATTCTTTGGGAAATCGATTTTGTGTCAAAAATGTTCTATACTTCTATCGCCATTTTGTTTACCACAAGGAACACTGTTTTCGAGTTAAGATTGCTGTAAGAGTATTTTACGGATAACCCCCGTAAATCATAACTCGAAAACAGTGTCCCTTGTGGAAAACAAAATGGCGATAGAAGTTACGACATTTTCGACTCAAAATCGATTTCCCAAAGAACATCCCCCTTAACTTATGGAAGGTAGACTTATCAGAAACACCCTATGTCTGTAGAATCGCTATGGCACTGTTACCTTACTATTTTATCTTTACTCTAGAGTCTATATAATCGTTCTTTACTTATGGGAGTCAATTTATTATACACTTTTGTCTCATGGGTTTATTTCGCTGTTTGGTTGAAAACTTGAAATAGTACGCCTGAAGAATTAGTGGATCTTTAATTTAATGAAACCAGAGAGGTTCTTAGTCTTAGTTTTATTTATTTTAATGATTCTTATTTTGGAATATATTTTGAGTTTTGATGATGGAATCTAATGCTCCAATTTTGAGAGAGAGAGTTCTTTTTCAAATTATACCGTAATAGCATCTTGGAAATTTTCAAATTGAGATTGAGGGACTCTAAGTTGCTCTATAATTGAATGTTTTGAGATTAAGGATGATTTTTCAAAGTAAATTTAACGAAATTTGAAACCAAATAATACGAATATAGAAATAAGAATTTTGACAGAAGTATATTATGTGGAAGTATGAAAGCTAAGACATTTGTTTTTAAAGGATGGATGCTGATGAAACTCGATAAAACATTTGCGTGAATTTTTCAAGACGCATTTTCGTAGTTAACCATAGTAGACCTAATAGACATGATCATATTTGTTCGGTATATCATAAGTTTATAAGATATATTCCATAAGTATGACACTACCAATACTTCGTAATGCTATAGAGACTCACTGAGAGCTAGTTCGAGAAAGACGCTTGAATTGACTACACTCGGTTAATTTTGCAGTCCATCTTCCTATTTAGTTTGATCACAGCGCCTCACTAGGCATCGCTTTAAGAGAATCTATGACGTTTCACCTACGTCACTTCATGACAAGCTCCCAGTAACCAGTGACAAACTTATGGAACATATGCTATTTTAATGGCAAAGGCTTGAAAATAGTTTCACGACACTAGATCTGATTAAATTTAACATTCTAATGCGGTAGCACAAGAACAACATTACTTTTAATTTGTTAGTTTTACTTCGAAAATATTTCAATTTAGGCTTAGCAAATTAAGTTTTCTGAGAATTTTCATATATTATAGATAAGTCTTAATGCGCATGCAGGAAATAAAACGTTCCTAAACCTTGCCTTTCCGTATCTCCTCCAACTTAGGCAGAAAAGAAAACTCATTAAAATTTAAATGAGTTCAAATTTTTTTTTTATTCAATAAAGGTTTGGCAAGGCCCACCACGATGAACTGTCGATTTTGGCGCCATTATCTCAGTGTTGTCTGCTACGTCAATCGACTTTACGTCGACTATTGGAAATTCATAACGGGCCCAAAAAATTGAGCGAACTGATGAGAGAATCCATGCTTTCTGACCCCATTAACCCGGTGTTGACTGAACCTCATTTATTGTCTTTGGATCGTCGACTTAATATTGTTTTAGCTACCGTCAGGGATTGTTTGCGTGGCAAAAGACCCGATGAAGTACTGATTTATACAGATCCTTAATTAATTTCACTAACGATCTTCGATGAAGTGAGTTTATCGAAAATGCCCGCTCCGAAAGCCGCTGCGGGGAGCTATCACATAACGTTCCTGCGAATTACTTATTGGTTAATAAGGTTTATTTTGGAAATTTGAAACGACCTAATTCGCGCGACAGATATTAAATTAAACGGGCAGCGTTGTAGGTAAAACCGTCCAGAAAAGGCTGGAGTTTTAATTTTTTTCTGAGTAATTAATTAATTAATATCTACCAACACCTCAGTCAAAACTGTCATTTGTTTTTTTTTTTAAAAAAAGGGGCCAAGGCTTAGGGCCTTTGTGGGTTCGTTCAGTGAACTTCAACTCAATTAATTTTACAGGGATTTTAAAGAGAATATTGGTTTTAATTAACGATAATTATAATTTAGGCTTAATTGGAATTCGTCTAAAGATGGGTTTAGCCTTGGCTAGACGTTTATTAAGCCTGATTTCATGTTAAGTGGGTGTTAGGCTTAATGATGAATCTTGTAAAATTAAGCCATTTGTTAAGCCTAATTTTAAATTATCGTATATTACTAAATGTACATAAAAAAAATGGGTAAACCGATTGTTTTCGTTGTTTTATCTATGTTGGTGTGTGTAAAACTAGTCGATGGAGTTCCTACTAACAAATATTATTTTATTTGTTAAAAAATAGGCTTAGATCTAAAAAACAAAATGGCGACAAAAAAACAATAATATAAAACCCTTTCACTGCATTCCCATTATAATTAAACAGGACCAATTATTAATTTTATATAAATTAACTTTAATTATCTTAATGATTCACTTTTATAAATTAATTTTTCTTTTATGTACTGCCCATTCCCCAAAACGATCAAATTGTAAACCCCACCTTAAATATAGTCATATCAGGAAAGTTACTAAGCCTAAAACCATGACGTTCTGAATTTAATATATATAAAATTATAAATGTTATATAGCTACAAACCAAAGGCATTTAAACGTAAATTTATTATATATGTGTTGACCTTTCTCCAACAAATATTAGAAAACAAAAAAGTATATTTTGAAAGAAAACGAAGAAATCCATCTCCAAGAGATAATAATTTACCGACAAAAAATGTGTATATGAGAAAATTTTACTCAAATTGAGTATAGGTATAAGAAATTGTTGTGCTCAAACAATAAAAAGTTTGTTTTTAAAGTATGAGTTGTTCTTTTGGATTCAGTTGTAATTTTAAAAAAATATTTTCGTTAGTTAGGCTTAGCACATGAAAGGCTGAGACTTTACAAGATTTCTGTAAGTATGATTACCTAGGTTTTATTTTTGATTTTGATATTATTTATACCAGAAACTTTATTTTCACAATGACCATTTCATTCTTCCTATAGTGGATATGGTGATTCGCGTAAAATTAAATCTCACAAGACCCAAGCTTCATATTTAAATTTGGCGCCTCCTAGAAAAATGCTTCAACCGGTTAAAGCACCAGCACACACTGAAAGGTAAGCCTGACCTTTATGTGAACTGAACTGAACTTGTGTGAGCCTGTTGCAGCCAGTTTTGACTGTCAGTCACTTAAAACTAAAAGACCGTGTCGATTTCAACAAATGAATTAAGTTAAATTATCTTTTTTTTTAGTATAAAAGGGAATTAAAGATTAATTTTACTAGTTTATATATTGTTTAAACGGAATCGTGAGTTTTAACATCAGTATCGTGTAATGGTGTTAGTTTTTAAGGGTGGTTCGCTAAGCCTTGGTTAGCTTTTCCTGTGTTTTGAACTTTTGGTGGTGTCCTTACTAAGGACTCCTTAGGGACGGTGATTTGCGTTCGCGGCCCGATTCGCGACAAGAGGAAATGTGTGTCCATCAACTAAGTTAATTATTATAATTATTATTATTATTATTACTATAATAATCCACCATGTCGCAGAACAATCAAACTATGAAGGTAGGAACCAAAAATAAACAGTGCAACAGCGCAGTTGATTTTCTAGGGGGTGGGCTTGCAAATATTCCTAAGGAATTCAAACGTCATAAGAAAGGCAAAGCACTTAGTGTTGCCGCTCGTCAAACAATTATGAATGTTTACTTTTCACTCTCTGCTACATATCCAAATGAAACATTTTGTAAAATTGTTAAAAAGACAGCTGAAATGACTGGGGTATCGGAAAAAACAATTTGGAGGGTTAAGAAAGAACATACAGAGTTGAATGGAAAGTTCAAAGAACCCGCTAATAAACGTGATTTGATGCTTGGAAAGAAAATTCGTTTAGCTAGATATGATGAAGTTGCTTTAAGTGGTATTAAAAATGTTGTTTATGATTTTATAAGCCGTAACGAAATACCAACTTGTAAAAAACTACTTGAAATTGTTAATTCCGATGAAAGTCTGCCTAATTTTGGTTCTGTTAGAACTTTTCATCGTCTTTTAAAGGATATGGGATACGATGCCAAATACCAACTGCATGTAAATCTTGATGCTGTTAAAAATAACCCTCCCAGAAAACAACGCGATAACGCCAAAAACAAACCCAAACTCGGAGGAAATCTTTTAATAGATAATGCCACCAAAAAAGTCAATAATAAATCTAAGAATCTAAATAAACCAACTCCAACTGTTGACGAGATAAATTTTGAGGTCAAGGAAGTTAAAACTGTTGATTATGAAAGCAGCAAAATTGTTTATCGAGAAGATTGTTTAACATTGTATGAAATGAAGATGCAGTTGGAGAAAATCATTTACGAACTAATTATCTTTGCACCTATGAGCATGATTGAGAAACCTGTAAAAGGATTCAGTTTATTTCGCGTTGATGATAAACAAGAAGCAATTAGACAGTTTTTCTTGTTTAAAAAGATCTTACCAATTTATTATAATTGCACACCCCAACTTTTAATTTGTAAGAACTTAAAAGAACTATGTGAAGTTGTTAGAAATAACCCAACATGGACAATTGCTCATATTGTAGCTTCATTAGGTTGGCAAAGTTGCGTTCGTTATGATATTTTAGAGAAGTATGTTTTAATTTTAAATTAGGGCCAATCAAAATTAATTAATAATTTTTTTCCATACACCAAAGTCTTCTGAATGAAGTTTGTCCAAATTCACTCGAAACTCCCATCATCATCGCTGTTAAATTCAAAAGACTTGAAGTTATTAGGTCCCTAATGAATTTTAACATCAACATTCGTTCTACAGATAATAAGGGAAATAATGTTTATCATTACGCTGCTAATACAACGAGAGAAATCATTAATGTAATAATTATGAGTAGGACTGTGCGGGTACTCAAAAGTTCGAGTCCGAGTACTCAGACTCATACTCAAAATTCGTTTTTCTAAGACTCTGAACGGGTACCCCGTCCTGGCCAAGGCCTAATAGTATCAGGGCCATTTAGGGCTGGACGAGTACGAGTTTCGGCGCCATTAGGGCTGGACGAGTCCGAAATACGGCGGCCATTTAGGGCGGGACGAGTCCGAAATACGGGGGGCCGTTTAAGGCCGGACGAGTCCGAAATACGGGGGGCCGTTTAGGGCCGGACGAGTCCGAAATACGGGGGGCCGTTTAGGGCTAGACGAGTCCGAAATACGGGGGCCGTTTAGGGCCGGACGAGTCCTAATTACGCGGGCCGTTTAGGGCCGGACGAGTCCGAATTACCCGGGGCCATTAGGGCTGGACGAGTCCGAATTATCGGCGCCATTAGGGCTGGACGAGTCCGAATTATCGGTGCCCTTAAGGCTGGACGAGTCCGAATTATCGACGCCATTAGGGCTGGACGAGTCCGAAATACGCGGGCCGTTTAGGGCCGGACGAGTCCTAATTACGCGGGCCGTTTAGGGCTGGACGAGTCCGAAATACGGGGGCCGTTTAGGGCCGGACGAGTCCGAATTACGGGGGACGTTTAGGGCTGGACGAGTCCGAATTACGGGGGCCATTTAGGGCTGGACGCGTCCGAAATACGGGGCCGTTTAGGGCTGGACGAGTCCGAAATACGGGGCCCGTTTAGGGCTGGACGAGTCCGAAATACGGGGGCCGTTTAGGGCCGGACGAGTCCGAATTACCGGCGCATTTAGGGCTGGACGAGTTCATTTTTCTTTACCTACCAGTTTTTGAACAGTTAGAAAAATGTAACCAGTAAATTTGGACTCAATTAAGAATTTAGGAATCGAAACCATGTTTTAAGGACTCGATGGACTCGACGAGCCCACTTTTCCAGAGCTTGGACTCGGACTCGAAACCTAAAACTGAGGACTCGCACACCTCTAAATTATAAGCCTTTTATAACGAACAATTGATTGAATTACTTTAAAAAAAATGAATTTCAGGCCTTACAATGCTACGACACACCTTCCGTTATCAATAATAAAAACATTGAAGGCTTTACGCCTTTACAAATAGCGTGCATGAACAATAACACCGACTGTATCATTGAACTATTAGAATCAAATGCCGATATGAACTTTACCCCTGTCACAAATAATCAATACATTCTACCTCCAGTTTATCGGTAATTTTAGGTGACCCTCCCTTATGCCCTTGAACCACATTAATTAATTAACTAAATTAATTACAGTTCAAAGAATAATCCGAGATTCTCAAATGATCCCACAAAACTTTCGGTTAATGGGGGAACTCCATTGCATTGTGCCGATAAAGTTAATTGCTTAGAAGCCCTATTAAGTTTCGGATGTAACATTGAGGCCAAAAATTACTCCGGAGACACAGCGTTACACATTAATGTGACTAAAAACAGCCTTGATTGCGTTATATGCCTTTTAAGTCATGGTGCAAATCCAAATTCAGTTTCGGCGAATGGAGATACTCCTTTACACATCGCTGTTAAGGTTAATTAACTCGTAACATAAGTTCATAAGATATGTTCCCCATAAGTTAGTCACTGGTAACTGAGACTCTAGGAGCTTGTCATGAAGTGACGTAGGTCATAGATTCGAGGTAAAACGACGCCTGATGAGGCACTGTCGGACTAAATAGGAAGATGGACTGCAAAATTAACCGAGTGTAGTCAATTCCAGGGCCGTCAAGAGAGTTTGTGGGCCCTGGGAAAATTGAGCAAATCGCGCCCCTCCCCTTAAGAGAGCCCTACACGCGTCCCGGGCCCCTAGAAGGTGCGGGCCCCGTTTAAACTGACCAAATTAAAACACCCTCTCAAGTTAGTCACTGGTAACTGAGACTCTGAGAGCTTGTCATGAAGTGACGTAGGTCATAGATTCGAGGTAAAGCGACGCCTGATGAGGCACTGTCGGACTAAATAGGAAGATGGACTGCAAAATTAACCGAGTGTAGTCAATTCCAGGGCCGTCGAGAGAGTTTGTGGGCCCTGGGAAAATTGAGCAAATTGCGGGCCCCTCCCCTTAAGAGAGCCCTACACGCGTCCCGGGCCCCGTTTGAACTGACCAAATTAAAACACCCTCTCGACAACCCTGGTCAAATCTTACTTGGTTCTCGAGCTAGCCCGAGCTGTAAGTCTCAGGGTAGCATTACGAATAGTATAGGTAGTGTACGTCATACCAGAAGGGGATAATAGAAGAAGGATGACACTCTGTATCCTCTTAATGCTTTAGTTATGTAACGTCATTCTTCCCAGCCCCCCCCCCTTTCATTTTGCTTTCCCGCTTATGCTTATCAAACTACAAATGGGCATCGCACCGTAAGGTGAATTCTGAAGTTGTTTGGCACTAAATCCCCAGCAATCATCCCACAAACCTCGTCTTGACGTGGGACAAAATGCACAAGCGCGTCTTGCCAAATATTTAAACGCTAATAGAGTAATGATGAGGGAACTATTTATCGCGTATGTGATTCGGTTTAGAACCTTGCTCTAAATGATCCGATGTTGGGAAGAGTGACGTTACACTAACACTAACCCCGCTTTGTGGTACACTTCTCTCGAAGAGAAGTATTATATACTTCTGGTCATACTTATCATGGAACATATCTTATATAAACTTATGCTGATAATTAAAACACAATTACGTAAACCATAATTACTCATCGTTTAGGTCGGAAATCCATTCATAATTAAAGCTTTATCGCTATTTGGTGCCAATGCAAACGTATTTAATATGGAAGGTTTTACACCGAGACATTTAGCCGCTACACGAAATGACGCAAATGGGAATATGATACTATTTATATTACAATTCATGGGTTCTTCGCGATGCTCAACTCATTTCCCAAGTTGCACAAGCGGTTGCTCGCCCATCGGAGATTGTAATGGATTGGCGCCACAAAAACTCTTACATCTTTGCAAAACGAGACGTAATTAAAACTAACGCTGCTTATTCGTTATATATTAATTAGCCTTGGACACTTTAACTTAACATACGTACTTTACTTAACAGTTTTAAATAATTTGATGCAACTTCCAATGAAGAATCTTGTAGTAAACTCGACACTAAATCAACAACTTCCGAAACAAAAGCTTTGCCGCGTACTTTGTATTGATAGTGGTGGGAATAAAGCCCCTATTTCACTTCAAATTATTTCTTCATTGGAAGCTTCATTGGGATCGTGTATCACGAGCAATTTTGATTTTATTGTTGGAACGGGAATGGGAGCTTTATTGGCTCTGTCTTTGGCTTTAGGTTTGTAATCAAATTTGTTCTTTATGGCCTATCATCTTTTAAGGTATAATCAAGAAGTGATATCTAGTTTATTAGGGAGAAGGTATAAATTCGCCCCCACATTTATAATCTAGCTTTATCTCCAGTCCAAATTAACGTATAGTAGGTCCGGAGTTAATCCCTCCCCGCCGCCTCTAAATTACAACCAGCAATCATCTCATTGGTTCTTGAAAACTCACGTCAGCGCGACCTACGCGAATGACGTATTTTCCGACTGAAGAGAGGCTGCGAAATAGCCCGGCCTCCTTTTACGTCCCCCCCTTGTATTTTGAAAGGGGGACTGCAGGGACTATGGCGCGCGAATACTTACTTAGGCATCTTATACCTTCACCCTAATAAACTAGATATCACTTCTTGGGATAATCATAACTTATGCTTTAAAATTGTACAGGAAAAACGGTTCGACAATGCCAAGGATTACTTTTAAAGTTAAAAGATAAATTATACGTTAACGCCAATGTTAATGTTAACGTTAATGACAAGTTTGATCAAACAAAACTTGATCGTTTCTTGCAAAAAGAGTTCGGAGAAACTTTGCTCATGTCTGATATCAAGAATGTTAGATTGATGTTAATCGGGGTATTGGAAGAGCGGAATCCCGCTGAGATTGTTTGCTTTAGAAACTACGCCTCTCCGTCAACGGTTTTAGGACAACATGATGTTGGGGAATCAGTTTATAACTACCCAAGTAAATTAATGTTGTTAATTAGGCCTCAAATTTGATTAATTTATTTGATTGCGTGTTGTGTTCTAGTTTGGCAAGTTGCCAGAGCCGCTTGTTCAAGGTTTCTAATTGAGGATAATTCATCATTGTTGAAGGATGATTGTGCCTTTAATCTTCCTTGCTTGGATGCGTTAACGGAGATACAGGAACGAAATATTGCTTTAAATACAATGGTAATTTATATTTATTTTCTTTAATTTATTATTCAATTTAATAACGTGTTATTATATTAATATTAATTTTGATTTTTTATTTATTTTTAATTAGAATCAAGAGGATCAAATTGAAGCGATTGATATCATGATTTCAGTTGGAAGTGGACTAAATCCAATTAATTTTGGGGAGGAACCATTAAACTTCATTGATAAGGTATTTATACATTTAGGCATAAGTCTGCTCCATAAAAGGAAAAACATGCATGAAAAAAATAAAATGAATGATTTTAATTTATTCAAACTATTTTATTATTTATTTTAATTTATTCAAACTTTTCCATTAATTATTTTAATTTATTCAAACTTTTCCATTAATTATTTTAATTTATTCAAACTTTTCCATTAATTATTTTAATTTATTCAAACTTTTCCATTAATTATTTTAATTTATTCAAACTTTTCCATTAATTATTTTAATTTATTCAAACTTTTCCATTAATTATTTTAATTTATTCAAACTTTTCCATTAATTATTTTAATTTATTCAAACTTTTCCATTAATTATTTTAATTTATTCAAACTTTTCCATTAATTATTTTAATTTATTCAAACTTTTCCATTAATTATTTTAATTTATTCAAACTTTTCCATTAATTATTTTAATTTATTCAAACTTTTCCATTAATTATTTTAATTTATTCAAACTTTTCCATTAATTATTTTAATTTATTCAAACTTTTCCATTAATTATTTTAATTTATTCAAACTTTTCCATTAATTATTTTAATTTATTCAAACTTTTCCATTAATTATTTTAATTTATTCAAACTTTTCCATTAATTATTTTAATTTATTCAAACTTTTCCATTAATTATTTTAATTTATTCAA